>NC_079192.1:80200444-80540698 GCF_029499605.1 Hyla sarda
GTGTGTATGTGTGTATGTGTGTATGTGTGTGTGTGTGTGTGTGTATGTATGTATGTGTGTATGTGTGTATGTTCAAGCATCACTTCCAAATCGCTAAAGATATTAACATGAAACTTGGTACACATGTGTGGTGACAGGGTGTGTGGTGCCGGGCAGATGTTGTTACCCTAGGGGCAGATGGCATTAACCCCTCGTATTCATGATGCCAGGGCATCACGAATGGTTTAGCCTATAACCACTCGAAGGTATACCGCTGGATCCTGGGCTAGGCACGGGGCAATAAACGCCAAGTTACGGACAACGGTAGCTTTACTGAGGGTAGACAGTTGGTAAAGTCTATACAGTTCAGCCAGGGCCCAAGGAGGTGACCAGTGACGCAGAGACCTTAAAGGCTTGCTGAGACTTGTAGTAAGACTGGACAATTGAATGCAGACTTGACAGATGACAGGGACTGACTTGACTTGACTTGACTCATAAAGCTGTGACTTTAGTTACTTGACTTGATGGTGGTTGCAGGACTGGACTTTGAGGTCTCCAACACTCTGGACACACACACTAGGCGACTGCACTGGACCTCAGCTTAGCAGAAGAGCAGAGCTCAAAGAGAGAGAAGCTCCACCCAGGGCTTATATGGGGGAGACCAGCAGGGAGCCCATAGGTCACTCTTGGCATCACCTGGTCACTGGTACGTCCTGGGTAACAATCACATGACATATCACATGGTATAACTCTTAAAGAAACATTACCTTTTATAACACTTTACATGGTAAAACATATTTACAATGGGGAAACAAGTGCAAGAGGCCTTGGGGACACTGAAGGAGGCAGGACAGCAGGAGCATGGGGTAAAACCTCCTGTACTGGGCCACCACACATGTTACTTATATGTCAACAACAAACATAGCATAGGTAAGTTAACCCTAACCTACCCCCATTTGCGAGAGCTGGGGTTTTTATTTAAAGTCCTATACAAGTCTATGGGAAATTTATGTTACTGCATAACTTCCAAAAGGCTGGAGATATTTTGAAAATACTCAGTCACATGGAACCCCCAGCGATCTCCTGTACGGGGCCCCGGCAGTCCACAGGAAGGGGGTGTGCCGACCCCAGCACAAAGTGGCGACTGACATGCCCCTTCCATGTATCCCATATATCCACTGCCAGGGCCCTGTACAGGAGATCGTTGGGGGTTCCTTTGGTTGGACCCCTCACAATCTATAACTTATCCCCTATTTTTTGGATAGGGCATGTTTTTTTTTTTTTTTCTTTTATCTGGCTGGCCTTGTACAGCAGGGATCTAGAGCTCTATGAGTAACAAAGCTCAGACCACCAGTAATACAAAGACATTTAGCAGTACAGAAGTTTGGACCTGATAAAAGATTCACTGTATGCTTACGTTGAACTCGATGGACAGTTTTTTCAACCTTACAAACTAGGTTAATATGTTTATGAAGTATCTTCTATTATAAAATACTGATGTTTTTGACAAGTATCCTCCCATTTGAATAGGTATTAATGTAATAATGGTTGATAAATCATTAGGGAAATGACTGCAGTGTCGGGATGTACAAAAGAACAATAACAAAAAGTAACATGTCAGAAAGTTTTATTGGGTAGGGGTTGGAGAGCTAGGACCCCCAGTGATCACTAAAGGGCAGAAGAGGTCAGCGGACAGATCTACACCTTCCTTTCTGCTTGGCTTTCCTTAGAAAGCGTTGTATTAAGTATGGAGAAACTCTGAGAATGTGTAGAAACATGTTGAAGATTAATAATTTTTTTTTTATTACAGCTCATAGACATAAAGTTCCTAGACCTTAAAGGGACACAAAAAAAAAAAAAAAGAAAGAGAGACACACAAGCACCCTGGTGAAATATGAAAGACACTGGTTATGATGTTACAGGATAAGAACACTCACCCTGTTGGGTTGCACTCAACATCTGTATGCGTATTAAGCAAGTGCTGGGGTCCTGCAGCGCTTGGTTCCTCCTAATTCCAGGCAACTTCTGGTTCAGTGACTAGCAGGAAAGGAAGAGGCAACAATTTCGGGCCAGAAACGCGTAGATATGTGCTTCTAATAAAATACTTTAAGTTTTAATCTGGTTTAAAGTTGGTTATCGTGACTTCTACCTGGTGTCTGGCACTTGGACAAGTTCCAATTTTTGCCTCTTCCTTTCCTAGATCTTAAAGGAGTACTCCACTGGAAAACATTTTTTTTTTAAATCAACTGATGCCAGAAAGTTAAACAGATTTGTAAATTACTTTTATTTAAAAATCCCAATCCTTCCAGTACTTATCAACTGCTGTATGCTCCATTTTCTTTTGAATTTCTTTCCTGTCTGATCACAGTGCTCTCTGCTGACACCTCTGTTCGTGTCAGGAACTGTCAAGAGCAGGATAGGTATACCATGGGGATTTGCTCCTACTCTGGACAGTTCCTGACAAGGACAGAGGTGTAAGCAGAGAGCACTGTGGTCAGACAGAAAATAAATTCAAAAAAGCAAAGAAATTCCTGTGGAGCATACAGCAGCTGATGAGTCCTGGAAGGATTACGATTTTTAAATAGAAGTAATTTGCAAATCTGTTTAACTTTTTGGCACCAGTTGTTTAAAAAAAAAAATGCTACCCCTTTAAATGTAGTCGGTTAAGTGCAGGTAAATATATGCAAGAAGGAAGCTTCCCGATTAAAGTACTAGTGGCAAAGTTCAGAGCATATGATAATTTATCACTAATTCACAAGATAAGGCATATTATACATCTGTAACACTAGCTGCATCATTGGAGTCTTAGCCTATTGTGTGTTACACAACAGTGTACTACACTATTTGTGTGACATGCTGTTCTTATTGTAAATGTAGTAGAATGGCAAATATGTTAGTGTAACATAATGCAATGCTCAAAGAGAGTATGGCCCCATCCAGAGCACTTGAATATAGGGCTGGGCGGTATGACCAAATGTGTGTATCACGGTATTTTTTTTACCTTATGGGGGTTCCACGGTATATAACGGTATTTCTTTCACCCCCAAATCATTTGACCCGTGAGCGCTGTTCTGCTCCCCCCTCCCCTCCAAAATCATGTTACTAGCCAGCGATGTTCTTCTCCCCCCCAATAAATTATCAGCCCAGCGGGGTACTACTCACATATGTCACCCGCAAGCACTGCCCTCCTCCTCTTTGTTGCGGGACACCGGCGCTGGAACTCTATACTGTAGGTGGTTTCCAACCTGCGGACCTCCAGATGATGCAAAACTACAATTCCCAGCATGCCCGCAGAGCCAACGGCTTTCCGGGCATACTGGGAGTTGTAGTTTTGCAACAGCTGGAGGTCCGCAGGTTTGAGACCACTGCTGTACACTGTATCCCTATGCCCGGGCTGCAAAAGGTAAACAAAATTAACTTTAACGCACCTACGTCGGCCTTACGCTGGGGACGGGAACGGTGGAGAGCTATCAGCCTATCACCGGCCGCAGCAATGTTCCGCCTCGGCCTGTGATAGGCTGAGCCCACTGTCATGTAAGGAGCCGGCTTCTTACATGACAGTGGGCTCAGCCTATATCACCTGCCGGGGCGGTACATCGCTGCGGACGGTGATAGGCTGACGGCTGTCCGACGTTCCCGTCCCCAGCGTAAGGCCGACGTAGGTGCGTTAAAGTTAATTTTGTTTATCTTTTGCAGCCCGGGCATAGGGATCCAGCGTACAGCAGTGGTCTCAAAACTGCGGACCTCCAGCTGTTGCAAAACTACATCTCCCAGCATGCCCGGACAGCCAACGGCTGTCCGGGCATTCTGGGAGTTGTAGTTTTGCAACATCTGGAGGTCTGCAGGTTGGAGACCACTGGCGTACAGTATAGAGTTCCAGCGCCGGTGGCCCCCAACAAAGAGGAGAAGGGCAGTGCTTGACCTATGTGAGTAGTACCCCGCTGGGCTGATAATTTATTGGGGGGGGGGATGGGAGCAGAACAGCGCTGGCGGGTAACATGATTTGAGGGGGGGGGAGGCAGGGAGCAGAATAGCGCTGGCGGGTGACATGTGAGTAGTTCCCCGATGTGGGACAGCGCAGCGGGCTGATAATTCATTCATTCCCGAGGGGGAGGGGCCAAACCGGTATTGCGGTATGGGGAAAAATGTATATCGTGCAGCACAAAAATTTCGGTATTCGGTATGAACCGGTATACCGCCCAGCCCTACTTGAATATGGGGAATTGTGTTCAATTTTTGTGGGTCATATTTTGGGAATCATTATGTATTTTGATAATACTTTTCAGACCACCTGTGTAGTCTCTGACTACTAGTGTGGTACCTTAGTTAGTTATTAGTTATTCGCTAATGATTAATTTAATAAAATAAGCATAATGATTATCAGCAATTATTATGCAATAGGCTAAAGGTCCACAAGGGGCATTGTGTAGGATCAGTAATTATTGTGCCGCAAGGGGCAGTATGTAGTAATTACTTTTGGTAGGGACTAGAGATCAGCAAACATTTCAAAATGTTGGTTCTGCTGGTTTGCTGAACTCTGGCAAAATATTCTAGTTCTGACCACTAGTTATGTCTGGACGGTACTTCACCAATAGCCCAAAAAGGGTTTCTAACACTGTCTAAGAGCCCTATGAGCCCTTTATAACACTGATAGGTCACCTAGGAGTTTATCTATGTATTTCTGAGCTTTTTATAACCACTAGAGGATGCAGTGTGTAAATGTACACCCTGCACCCGCTCTCAGTCAAAAGCTGAGTGCGCTTCACAGCCATAGCTAATGCCGTACATCACTCATCAGGGTCATCACCAACCCCGTAGACGCTGTGATCTCAATGTGATCTCAGGTCTAAAAATGCCGAAATCACTTGCCGGTAGACCCTGTAAGTTAAAACATCTTTAGTATTGCTTTGTCTTGTGTCTATGCATTGTAAGGCTGCTTTCACACTATAAAGTTCCTCCGTTTTAAAGACCTGTTATAATGTCCCTTTATGAAAACCCTTAAAAACAAGCGTTACAAAATCCCATACGGCCGTTACAAATTCCCATTAAAGTCTATGGGATTTTTCCATTGTCCGTTTTAACCCATCATAGCCCGCTATAAATGACGGATATTATTTGTGATGGGAGAAATTTTTTTTTTTTCTCCTGTCACAAAATGACGTCCATTATTCATAACGGGCTATGACGAGTTAAAACAGATAATGTAAAAATCCCATAGACTTTAATGGGATTTTGTAACAGCCGTATGGGATTTTGTAATGCCCGTTTAACAGAAGTTTTTAAGGGTTTTCATAACTGGACATTATAACGGGTCTTTAAAACGGAGGAACTTTCTAGTGTGAAGCAGCCTAATGTTTTTGTAATGCTTTGTCTTGTGCTTACTATGTTCTGTTTATTGTCATTTGCATTTATGTTTACTCATTACAATTTTTTATTAGTAAAACTTTTAATACATTTGCCAAGTCATTTTACAATTGATGTTATACTGGTTTGTGTATTTTTATTTGACATATTTGACCATGATACTAAGAAACATAAATTTAATTGATATTTATGAATTAAGGCCCCAAACGTTACACTACCCTAAAGTTTTGATAGAGTTGCCTGCAGGATAAATACAAAGGGGAGGAATATAAGAATAATAGATATACTGTCTCGGTGTGGAGCCGCTGCATTACAGTTCATGGGCCTGAAGGCAAAGAACATTGCCATGTGGTTCTTATCTTGTTTTGAATGTTGCATTGCTTAATACAATAGAATCACACAATTATCACCTTTGGTCAAGCATATTCTAGATGCACTTTAACCTATGTAATGTTCAGATAAACTAATGTAATGGTAACATGGGAAACTGAATAGAACAGGTTGGTCACTGTGGTGTCCTAGGGGTCCTCAAGCATTTTATTATTAATTGTTTCCAAGCATCCCATATTTCCCTTATTTCTAATCCATTTTTTTTTGTCTAGAAAGAATCTATAAATCATATTGTTGATACATCTGTATGTGGATTTTAGATGTTTACAGACGTATACCATTATATGCATTAGATACTGTAGAATATGTGACACAAAGCTTATGCAGTGTACATATGAATAAACAATAAGGAATATAAATTGGCATATGATGAATATGATAAATGACATCTGCTCTAACATATGTGATTGTAGATAGAAATTTGCTTCTTTTTTTTTTGTTTAAACACTGGGCGTCCTTACATGTCATTGCCTGTCCGGCACTTATCTCCATCTATGAGAGATTGCTTGTGATTATTTTTGCAGATATTGATCTAGTATTGATACACATGGTGTGACGCCAATGGTTTTACTTAATGGTTGGGCTTAAGTAAGCATTTCTATATAATCAAGATGATGGGTAGTTAAGTAGATGTCTTGAACTAAAGCTCAGGTTACATCATGGGGATCCCCGGTGGTAACCTATGTGTAATTGTTGCTCATTAGCAGATGCCTATTGTCTGCAACCACTTTATTAAGTGTAAATGGCTTTTAAGAAGACCTGTCACACCTCCTGACATGTCTAATATTTACCTTTACTATAGAATAACAATTCTAGAGCAATTCTGCATTATGATGTCCCTCTGTTTTTCCTTCTGGAAGTGTATGAAAAAATTTACAACAGTATAACAGTGCCCCTGTTACGTTAGGCACTCAGGCTGCACACGCTGGCCATGAGCGCATGGTCCCATTACCTGCTGTTGCCGGTGGGGCTGGGGTTCGCATCGTGGGAGGCGCCCTCATGCAAATCCCAGCCTGTCATTCACCTGGTGCTTCTCCTGCCCCGTCTCGACCTCTCTGCTCCGGCACGTGATTCCCCATCCCCTAGGGTGCGCACATGCCAGAGCTTTAAGATTTAAAGGGCCAGTGCGCCCATTAGTGAAGTAACACCTGTGGCTCCTTGATAAATTCCTCCACCTCCCACACTTCCCTGCCGGATCTTTGTTGCCCTGGAGCCTTAGAGAAAGCATTCCTGTGTATTGCCTTGTCGTGTATCATACCTTTGCTCCGTACCCTGACCTTGCTCCTTTTCTGCCGGCCTACTGACCATTTGCTACGTTCCTGACTACGCTTTTGTGCCGGCTACCCTGACCTCCTGCTATCCAGACCACAAATTGCCTAATCCCACCTGTGCCTCAAATTTCCTCAGCCACTTGTGTGGTCGAGCCGTGCCAGGGGTAGCGACGTAGGTGCCGCCTTCCGCAGCAAGTACATCCCGCTTTGCGGCGGGCTCTGGTGAAAACCAGCGGCATCTTAGACTCCGCTCCCTGGTATGGTCTGAGTCATCTACCACACAGGTCCTGTCCACTATCATCTGTGTTCCAGTCTACTGAAACGTGAGTATTACATCCCCATGTCAAAAAGGCATATTTCCATACTGATCCACAAGAAAATCCCTACATAAAAATCCCAGCAACATCCATTAGTATGTATAATCTTTAAGGTTGGTCTCACATGCTGTTAACCAAAGTTCTGATGACCTGAACTGCCATCTGCCATCTCATGTGATCAGGCCTATGCTCAAGCCAGGACTTGTTTCCACAATGTGTATGTTAAAATGCTTTTGTATTATGATGATGTGAAATCAGACGTGAAGTTCAAAAAATGCATACAGTATTTAGAGATCACTTAGCGTTTCCATGTGGATCCTTCCATGGTCCTCCACCAGTCCCATTTTACTGGCCTCTATAGATAAAGTGAAATGTTGTTTCATGACCATTGCAAATACATGCATTGCTTCCATAATTGACTGAGACCTCATGGGAGGGTAAGCCTTCTATTCACCTGATGGCTGCTGTCCTGTACAGTTGTTTCTTTACCTTAGTGCAGTGGCAGTGCAGTTCAGAGTCAAAATATCTTGGCATAGCAGTAGGGTTACATAGCAGCAGGGTTACCAAGTCGTTCCTTTCTTTAAGTACCAAGAAATTAAACATGGGCCATTCTGCATTTCACTAGATCTTTTATTGGCCTATGATCAGACCAGTGCTAGCCTGTCTAGAAAGTCAAGGTGGACTTCCCTTATAACACTTCTACGAGTGTCGTTTCACAGATTACCATCAAAAGAGTGAGTAAAGTGGCACCATATATTGTATTTAAAAACAAGCGTGAAAGAAAGACACTCACTGTTAGCAAACTGGTCTGTTGTTATTTCCCGTTATTGAATAGGTTCAAACTTCATAAAAGTATGGGACACCAAGCTCAAAAAGACAGGTTTGATTGACAGCTGTTTCACACCAATCACTGGATTGGTGCTTCTTCAGACTGCGCCCTCCGTGACGCTCATGGCAGGTAAATACCTCCTGGTCATGGAAGGAGCCTTTAACAAACAAGTGCAAATCAAAAACACAATTCAAAAACAACACTGTCTAAGCAGTCTTAGCAATAGTATAAAAATCTACAATAACTAGTATACCTCCCAAATTCACATTTAGATTTCTGCAATATGACGTGCACCAGTTAGAGCCCCAGCATTTGTCATTTATGTGTGCCAGGGGAGCGCAATTCCGTAACCAATTAAAAGTCTCGGTGCTCGTATCAATTTTATTGTGCACTACTATGTCTTTCATGTTTTTACATTTGTTAAACGTGATCAGGGTTCTACTATTTACAAAACTACTCAGCTCTGGATCATTTTGTACAATAAACCATTTATTGTAATTTTGGATTTTATTTGATACTGAACTGAAAATTGGGTAGACACCTTTTGTTGACCTGGTAACCTGATGAATCTCCATGGCGGATTGATACAACTGTAGTTACAATGCCCGGTCTGCTGCGCCTGTACATAGCCACTCTGTCCTTTTAATGCACGCATAGAAGAATAAAGCTTTGCCATTTTCCAGCATGGTGAGTGTCTCTTCTTTATGTAGATACCTTTTGTTGCCCACCTGTTTCCCTATCCTCTTTTGTTTAAACACTTTTCTTTGGCCTGGTTTAGGACTGACGTCAAGTAACTCGTTCTCATGAGTCTTTCACGTAGTATTAAGCTATAGGAATCTCAAGCTGTGCCATCAGCCATCCAAGTCTGTGTTCCCTATATTGCATTAAACCAAGGTTACAAATCCAGGAGATCCCTAATTTGGACTGCAAGCTTGAGTAATAGAGATCTGTAACATCCACATATACAAGAAATAACATTTTCAAGTACATGTGCTAAGGGAGCTTCAATGATTTCAAATATTCAGCTAAGCTTATATAAAAGCCTTATTTAAAGGGACAGTGGCCAAACCAACATTCCAACATGATTTATACTCTGTACTATTCAGAACTTGTAGTTCAAGTGTCTGTTTCTCACTGGATTTGTGTAAGAAGTTCAGTACAGTTGCAAGTTGTTTACCAGAATCCTAGCTCCAGAAGTCTCATTCCCGGGTTTTGTAGGTGGAAACAGCTTTATTTGAAAAAGTGTGCGGGTTGCAAAGGGACAGTGGATTAACATCACTTAGCTATGTGGCATATACATAAGGGACTACTACCCTCACTATAACCTGCAGATATCTTTCCCTCGTGGTCTTCACAAATGCAGCAAACCTTTTTGCACCATATTTTTGACTGCAGTGGCCTTTTCATATTTTTATGCATTGACAACATTGTGGAGTGTAGGTGTTGGCTGCTTGCTTGCTCTTCTACTTTTTATTTATTTTGACAGATAGATAGATAGATAAAACATATATATATATATATATATATATATATATATATATATAAATATATATATATATATATATATATATATATATATTTATATATATAAAAAGATAGATAAAAAGATAGATAGATAAAAAAAATGTATATATAGATAGAAAAACATACATAGATAGATAGATAGATAGAGATGTGCAATGATAAATCATGAAATATGGATGAAAGCTTCTCCCACTGTAGCTATGTGTTTAAATGTTGCATAAAGCCTATACATGGAGATATGCTGAACATTACATTTTTGCCCCATTTATGTCGGTTATTTTAATGAAACACACATTTATTTAGTTTTTCCTCTCTGATATGTGAAGATATGATAGAATTTAGTATGCAGGAACATGGTTTCTTAGTTGACAACAGATGTCTTTCTGACCTGAGGGTCAGAAGTCTTGATAGGGGGCATTATAGATGGGAAAGTACAACATATGGAAGGGATTATCAGGCGATGAAAACATTTCTTCACAGGTAAGAGATAAAACATATGTACAATACATGATAGAAATGTTCCAGGAGACTGGTGCTGAATTGGTGGGTATTATTCATGGTTGTTACATGTGTTTTATTTTGTTGGAAGAATATTGTTTTTGCATTATTATCACATGCATTTTGCAACAATTTAACATATATGTAATTGGATAATAAGTTTCCTTGCTAGCCAACTCTGTATGTGTACAGTGCAATATGTTTATATTAATATGAATGCCATTGTCTACGTACCCTATGCTTGCACCTTCTTGTGGGGCAGTGTAACCATGTTTACCATGTTTGTTTATTATTTTACTATAATTTATTCAAATGTATCCTCTATCCATATCTCTTTTGAATGGGGCCCCCAAATCTCCCGTGTATGGGTGCTCGGTCAGCATGTGCTCTATACCTTCTTTATGGGACTGTCAGAGATGCAGCATGGAGATTCAGGGCTCCTTTCAAGAGATCACTTGGGGGTCACAGAGGTTGGATATATTGATAATATAAAATGTTTATAATCATGTGATCAGACACTTATCAAATACATTTTTAAACATTGTAGTACCAGTTTAAATAAAGATGAGACATGTTTCTATATATGTTGGCTCTCTGCATTTTTGGGAAGTTAGTATCTTATAGGCATATGCATGTGCAGTCTCCTGGTACCCCTTCTGCTGCTGAGGGAAACAGTTGTCAAGTGGCAGAAGTTTTGTTACAATGTGTATAAATCCTTAGGGGTACTATAAATCAGAACATAGAATGCATTACTAGTTTTGTGCATACACTGTGAAGTAGTTTTTTTGCAGTGTGCTGTACTCTCACTGCTGCCATTTCTGATAGACCTATCATATGCATAAGAAAAGTAGGTTTATTCTTCACATATTTTCCTCACCACACAGAGGGCAGGAACAAACCTTAGTCTGGCTTTGGCCAGAGATGGGAGAATAGTGAAATTAGTTTGGCTCTTCCAATGCAAAAGTAAAGTTTAAGCTGGGCTAGTCCTGGTTTTAGCTCCATCTCTCGCTCTGGAGCTAGAATAATATACAGAAACTTTAAGAAATAGAGGGGAGACTAGCTTTCCAAGTATCCTCCCTAGGGTAGGAAGAGAATCATCTAAAGCCAGAAAGGATAAGTTGACCAAGGACCTGCATGCAACTACTGTCCTCTAAGTGGGCCTCCAGCTGAAGCCAGTACAATTTAACTTCCACACCACAAGTTCTACTGCTGTACACCCTGCGGTAGGGCATTCTAGTGCAAAACCATAAGTAACTCAGCTTCTCCTAATCTGCTACCATGGAAGCCAACCCATGAAGGTCTCTCCTTTCCTAAAGTTCTAACTCTTTTTTCTACTATAGAAGTAGATTTAATCGTATCCACCACTAGAAACTCAAACTTCTTTTCAGAAGCAAAACTTGCTCTCATAGGCAAAAGGAAATTCTCTATGAACCTCTACTAATGTGATTTAACAAAGGGGACTGTTACCTTTATACTGCTGGTACAGAGATCTACATAAGTAAAGGAACTGTTCACAAGCCTGTCTGGCTGCCAACTGCCATCATTTGCGCTAACACAACAGCCATTCCAACAACTTCCCTCAGACACTACAGCCATAGGAATGCCCTGGGGTCACAGACTGTTCCAAAAGTGAGGACCCACCTTGACAAAATTACGAGGAAAGAAGTTGGGAACCAGTAGTTATCCCCCATCTGCCTTGACCCTAATATCTCTGCCTGGACAACTACAAGTACAAGCTGACCCTTCCATAACATCTATAACCTTGTCCTGTATAATACCTCGCCCGTTTGTGGGCGTGATATGTTTGAAATGTGTTAATGGGTTACCTAGTCAGAATCCTGGTCATACAAACATAGAAACCATGCTCACTTCCAGGACTGTAAGATAATGGGAGCTAGCTAGCAATAACATGTCTTGGACTATTTGAGAAATTTTAGGCAAGCACCATGTGTATTCACTCTAAATATTTGGATGTTACAAGCACAAACACAAAATTGTTGGATAAAAAATGATCTCTGACAGAAAGAACAGCAATCCTGAATTGTTTTTATACACAATGGCGTAACATGAAGCTCCTGAGCCCTGATGCAAAATCTGTGTCTGTGCTTCTCAACGTGTTAGTGTCCTCAAAAACGCCAAATAAGTTGTCATTCAAGCGTTCTAATAACATCCCCTCCTGCACTCATTTTAGAAAGGGCACGACTGAGTCAAATACAGAAATACAATACACCTAATAGAGATGAGAAATTCACTTTAAACATTTTCTTCTCCGCACTGATGCTCAAGGTAACTTTTTCTGTGCTCTTTTTAAGCGTGACACATTGTAAATGTAAAGTAATGATTTCCATATATCAACGTCATGGGAAGATAAAATATCCAGCCCTTATCTGCTTTTAATAACAACGGTGGTGTAAATAAAGCAGCACAGTCTACAACTGTTTAGATCAAACAACTATTTTAGGGATTTATCTTAGTCTTATCTTGCCACTTTGCTGAACCCATTCATAATGATGTAGAAAATGTTATATTCTGATTCTTCTCTGCTAATAAATAATATCATTCGTGTATTACACTGACCCTATCCTCCACTCAAATGACAAGGTAATCTCATAAGAGGTTATTATGTTTCCCTTGAATAGAAGTTTTAAATACTGTAAGTAAACACATACCATAGAGAAGTCCATGTAGCTACTATGGGGCCTTTACAGAAAAGTGGCCAAGCTCTAGTTTAGTGGTCTCCAAAATGTGGATCTCCAGCTTTGTAACATTTGGAGGTGCACAGTTTGGAGACCACTGATCTAGTAGGTCCTAACTATAGATATTCTGGTCGAACCCAGATTCGACCAGAATATTAGCATTTTTCAGCCTGCAAGCTTTTACTGGTTCAGCTCACGCAGGCTGGCAAATAGTGTGAAAAACCGAGAAAGCATGGTTTTTTGGCGGACGGAAGAAGCAGGGAAGGCAGTGGGCGGTGAGATGACATCAGGGATATCAGCATATCATATGATAACCCAGGACTATCATGTGACTTGCACTGTATCAATCAGTTCGAAGGCCAATAGGACACAGCAAGGGAGAAGGGCATTTTTACACAGATAGGAGGGCAGTGACGTCACCCTTCATTCAGAGTGGCAAAACTGCTGGACAGAGAGAGAGACAGGGAGAGAGAAAGAAGGGGAGAGAGACAGAAATAGAGACAGTTAGTGATTAGAAAGATAGAGAAATACAGATTAGAAAGTGAAACCTTGTGCGTGTGTGAGAGCAAGATTCAATACCCATACAAGAATCCTATAGGGGCTCCCATACTCCAAAACAACAAATAAGTAGACATCCTAATCACAGCCTTTGAAGGGCTCAACTTTTGCTACCACAAATCCAAAGCCTTTTTCAAGGCTCATACCTGCATATACAGTAGCCAGTAGGGTGCATTTATCTGTGCCACCCACCCACAAAGTGTATTCAAGTGGCAACTATTGTCACGATTCGGCTTCCAGGTAGTGGATCCTCTGTGTCAGCGAGGGATTGGCGTGGACCGTGCTAGTGGACCGGTTCTAAGAGGCTACTGGTTTTCACCAGAGCCCGCCGCAAAGCGGGATGGTCTTGCTGCGGCAGTAGCAACCAGGTCGTATCCACTAGCAACGGCTCTACCTCGCTGACTGCTGAGAAGGCGTGGGACAGAAGGACTAGGCAGAGGCAAGGTCAGACGTAGCAGAAGGTCGGGGGCAGGCGGCAAGGTTCGTAGTCAGGATGGGTAGCAGAAGTTCAGGTACACAGGCTTTGGACACACTAAACGCTTTCACTGGCACAAGGCAACAAGATCCGGCAAGGGAGTGCATGGGAGGAGGTCAGATATAGTCAGGGACCAGGTGGAAGCCAATTAAGCTAATTGGGCCAGGCACCAATCATTGGTGCACTGGCCCTTTAAGTCTCAGAGAGCTGGCGCGCGCGCGCCCTAGAGAGCGGAGCCGCGCGCGCCAGCACATGACAGCAGGGGACCGGGACGGGTAAGTGACCTGGGATGCGATTCGCGAGCGGGCGCGTCCCGCTGTGCGAATCGCATCCCCAACGGCCATGACAGTGCAGCGCTCCCGGTCAGCGGGACTGACCGGGGCGCTGCAGGGAGAAAGACGCCGTGAGCGCTCCGGGGAGGAGCGGGGACCCGGAGCGCTAGGCGTAACAGTACCCCCCCCCCTTAGGTCTCCCCTTCTCTTTGTCCGGTAACTGCCTCCCCTGGGATGAGGACACCGGGAAAGAATGGAGGGTTTCCTCAACGGCAGGCAGTACAGCAGGAGTGGGAATGGGGAGGGAGGGCAGAGGGCGAGGCCTGGCACGGGGCAGTGTGACACCAGGACGGGGGCCATGGGGAGGCACAGAGGCTTGCCTGACGGGACTGGGAGGGGGGGAGAGGCACTTCCTGTGGCAGGCAGAGTCCCAGTTCCTGATCTCCCCGGTGGTCCAATCAATGGTGGGGGAATGAAGCCGGAGCCAAGGCAGACCGAGGAGGACCTCAGAGGTACAGTTGGGGAGAATGAAGAACTCAATCCTCTCAAGGTGGGGTCCAATAGACATGAGGAGGGGCTCTGTGCGGTAACGCACGGTGCAGTCCAATCTGGCTCCGTTGACCGCGGAAATGTAGAGCGGCTTGACGAGACGGGTCACCGGGATGCTGAATTTATTAACAAACGACTCCAAAATAAAATTTCCAGAGGCACCGGAGTCCAAGCAGGCCACGGCTGAGAGGGAGGAGTTGGCTGAAGAAGAAATCCGCACGGGTACCGTGAGACGTGGAGGAGCAGACTTGGAACCAAGAGACGCCACACCCACGTGAGCTGGGTGCGTGCGTGCGTTTCCCAGGCGTGGAGGACGGATAGGGCAATCCACCAAGAAATGCTCGGTACTGGCACAGTAAAGACAGAGATTTTCTTCCCTACGGCGATTCCTCTCTTCCTGGGTCAGGCGAGACTTATCCACTTGCATGGCCTCCTCGGCGGGAGGCCCAGGCGTAGATTGCAACGGATACTGTGGGAGAGGTGCCCAGAGATCTAAGTCTTTTTCCTGGCGGAGCTCTTGGTGTCGCTCAGAAAAACGCATGTCAATGCGGGTAGCTAGATGGATGAGTTCTTGCAGATTGGCAGGAATCTCTCGTGCGGCCAGCACATCCTTGATGCGACTGGATAGGCCTTTTTTAAAGGTCGCGCAGAGAGCCTCGTTATTCCATGATAACTCGGAAGCAAGAGTACGAAATTGGATGGCGTACTCGCCCACTGAAGAATTACCCTGGACCAGGTTCAACAGGGCAGTCTCGGCAGAAGAAGCTCGGGCTGGCTCCTCGAAGACACTCCGGAGTTCAGCGAAGAAGGCCTGGACTGTGGCTGTGGCAGGATCATTGCGGTCCCAGAGCGGTGTGGCCCAAGACAAGGCCTTTCCTGAAAGAAGGCTTACTACGAACGCCACCTTAGACCGTTCTGAAGGAAACAAGTCCGACAACATCTCCATATGCAGGGAACACTGAGACAAAAATCCACGGCAGAGTTTAGAGTCCCCATCAAATTTGTCCGGCAGGGACAAGCGGAGGTTAGGAGCGGCCACTCGCTGCGGAGGAGGTGCAGGAGCTGGCGGAGGAGATGGTTGCTGCTGTAGCAGAGGCAGAAGTTGCTGTAACATGGCGGTCAACTGCGACAGCTGCTGTCCTTGTTGGGCAATCTGCTGCGATTGCTGAGCGACCACCGTGGGAAGATCAGCGAGACTTGGCAGCGGCACCTCAGCGGGATCCATGGCCGGATCTACTGTCACGATTCGGCTTCCAGGTAGTGGATCCTCTGTGTCAGCGAGGGATTGGCGTGGACCGTGCTAGTGGACCGGTTCTAAGAGGCTACTGGTTTTCACCAGAGCCCGCCGCAAAGCGGGATGGTCTTGCTGCGGCAGTAGCAACCAGGTCGTATCCACTAGCAACGGCTCTACCTCGCTGACTGCTGAGAAGGCGTGGGACAGAAGGACTAGGCAGAGGCAAGGTCAGACGTAGCAGAAGGTCGGGGGCAGGCGGCAAGGTTCGTAGTCAGGATGGGTAGCAGAAGTTCAGGTACACAGGCTTTGGACACACTAAACGCTTTCACTGGCACAAGGCAACAAGATCCGGCAAAGGAGTGCATGGGAGGAGGTCAGATATAGTCAGGGACCAGGTGGAAGCCAATTAAGCTAATTGGGCCAGGCACCAATCATTGGTGCACTGGCCCTTTAAGTCTCAGAGAGCTGGCGCGCGCGCGCCCTAGAGAGCGGAGCCGCGCGCGCCAGCACATGACAGCAGGGGACCGGGACGGGTAAGTGACCTGGGATGCGATTCGCGAGCGGGCGCGTCCCGCTGTGCGAATCGCATCCCCAACGGCCATGACAGTGCAGCGCTCCCGGTCAGCGGGACTGACCGGGGCGCTGCAGGGAGAAAGACGCCGTGAGCGCTCCGGGGAGGAGCGGGGACCCGGAGCGCTAGGCGTAACAACTATATATCTATAAGGCCTGTCAACACAGTTATGAATAAAATAGATTTCTGCAAACACCATCAGTACCTCATACGCCTGTAGTGTGTCCTGGTGCATTTAATATTGTTGCACCATGACAGTGAGCCACCGGTCAGTGGATTCCTTTGCATATACACTCATGGGGAAGTGGAAAGGTCCATCCTAGATGCTCCTCATCTCTGGCTTTGCGTATCCCCTTTGGCTATGCAGAAGGATAGCACTAGCCACAAGAAGGAGTTGTGTGGAGACAGTCAAGCTTTGGAGTGTGTTGGCGAGGTGGTAGAGGTAGACTCAGTGGTAGAGCCCAGCACAAGCGGGACTGGTGGTGGTAGGCGTTGTGGGAATACTGTAAGGCATCAAGGTGGCTATGCTGAGGGGGATAAAGGAACCGAAGAAATTCATGCAGAGAAGAGTGGCGTGGACATTGAGGAATTTAATGTTGATGATGATCTGGTGTTGGACAAGACGTGGAAACCACCCGGCCCTCCTGAGCTGATGTGTTCAGAGCAGGAGGGTAGTGGCAGTGTCAGCTAAGAAGAGCATAGCCGAGGTAAGGGAAGAAAACCTGTCAAACGTAACAGGCATAGGGGCTGCTTGTCTGATGAGCTCAGGTGATGGCGACGCTGCTGCATGTCCACTTCTTTTCTACCTTACCTGATGCAGAGAACGTGGCAATATGCTGTCTCTGCAAAAACGGAAAAACCTGTGGTCCTTAAAGGGTTAAAGGAGGAAATCATAAGCATGCGTTAAGTTAATTTTTTTCATTGAGGCCAAGACCCTCTGTCGCTCTAAATCTGGATATCCACAGTGCTTCTTTGTACCGTAATGTACTTTCCTTAGTTTTTCCTGAGAATGGCTGCCTTATGCGCTCAATTCCCAAAAAACTCAAACAGGATGGGTTTCCTGGGTGGGCTTTACCGATATGTTCGGCTATACCTGGTACACCAGCACCCAACCTGGAATTCCACAGATGTTCTCTAAATCTTGTGGAAAGTTTTCTAATGGTTGAGCCGACGTACAAATGGCCACAGGGACATAGGACAATGTATATTACGTGATCGGATCTACAAGTTATAAAATCTTTCACATCGATGGCAGTCTCTCCGATTCGATAATTTCTGCCGATCATTAAATTTGAACAGTAAGAGCAACAACCACATCTGAAGTTGCCAATAGGGGTAGATGAGGTAAGCCAGTCAGGTTTGGGTCTGTTGGAAGAGAACGTACTCCTTACTAAATGGTCTTTTATAGTTTTGTTTTTTCTATGTGCAAAAATGGGTTTATTTTTTGCAATGTCATACAGATCTGGATCTTTTTCCACCAGATGCCAGTGTTTTAAGACGGATTTCTTCAAGGCATTGGACATGTTGCTGTAGAGCGTGGTTTATTTTTAATGCATTTTATAGCTTGATCCATTATTTTTTTCAGGTAATTTCTATCACTTAGGTGTAAGAGTAGCTGGTCTGCTTGATCCTGAAAAATGTAAGGACTACTGTTAATCTATTTTAGTCGTAGTAGTTGGATATAAGGTAATGGTGCCTTTGTATGGTCGGGATGAAAACTATCATAATGCATATAAAGCATGGGAGATGACGGTTTTCTGTAACCCCTCGTACTTACTTGGTCCTGATTCAAAGAGACCACCACATCCAAGAAAGGGATTTCCTTTGGATGAAAAGATGAGGTAAAAAATATATTCATTCCGTTTTTATTGTTTAAATCCGTCACAAAGGATTAAACATTTCTTCGTCTCCATCCCAGAGTAGGAAAATGTCGTCTACTTATCTCCTGTACAGTTTAATGTACTTAGTATACTTATTCAGCGATGAATAAATCCATTTTGCCTCTAGGGTTGCTAAGAAGATGTTGGCCAATGTACATGAGACCGGGGTCCCCATAGCCGTCCCCGTGCATTGCTTATACCACACTTTATCAAACTGGAAATAGTTGTCTAAGACAAACAAGATTGCCTCAGTTACGAAATCACAGTATGAAGCAGACTTACCAGCAGCTTGCAGGAATTCCTTCACTGCGGCTACACCCAGATCCTGAGGGATTCTAGAGTATAGAGATTCTACATCAATAGTTCCCAGTTTATATGTGCTTTCGACAGGTATATCCTGTAGAAGGTCCAAGAAGGCATCCATATCCTTTAGATATAAGGGAATATCCAGCAAGGGAGGGCGAAGGAGCCAATCAACGTACTGGGAGAGGTACTCGGTTGCCCAACCATTCCTCGATACTATCGGGCGCCCAGGTGGTTTCTCCAAACATTTATGCACCTTGGGCAGGTAATACCATTGTGGTTTCCGTGGGGCATCCGGAATCAATTTCTCTCGCTGTTTTTACTGATAAAAGGTCATTCTCTACTTGTCATCGCAAGAGGGTCCTTAAATTAGAAAGCACTTGTTTGTGTGGGATCTTGGGTGACTTTTATGTATGTTCTGGTGTCTGTCAGTTGCCTCAAGGCTTCTTCTTGATACTGATCTTTTGAAAGGATCACAATATTATTGCCTTTGTCAGCCTTTTTTATAACAATATCAAAAACAACCATTGTAGGGCTTTTTTTTCCATAGTGGTAAGATTTTGTGGGGGGCTGGGGTACATCAGTGCTTTCATGTCAGTGGTGACTGCATCTCGGAATTTCTCTAAATTGCTGCCATTAAGTAGAGGTGGTGAAAAGGTGGATTTTTTACCTCCTTTAAATGCCTCCAAAGTAATGGTCTCCTCTTCTCCCTGGATGGATAACTCCGGAGTTTGCAAGCTAAGGAGAAGTGCAAGATCTGATGTTTCCGAGGGGTTATTTGCAAAATGAGCACTGAATCCCAATGATCCCAGTACGGTGGGTTGTTTGCCTTCTTATATTTGTGCTGTAGAAGGATTTTTATCATGGAACATTTTATGCAAATTCATTTTCCTAATGGATTTATGCAGATCAATTTCGAAACTTGGCCAATCAAAAGAAGTCGAGATACAGTGGTTAAGTCCTTTATTTAACACGGATGTACAAGCTCCATCTAGTGGAATTTGAGCTAAGTTGATGATTTTATTCGGTCCTATGTCCTCCATGTCACGGTTTTCCTTTTGTTTCTCGTTCTTGCGTATTTTGTGTTTCTTGCCTCCTCTTCTATTCTTTTCTTCGGAGGAGCTGGTATCAGATTCTGTGGTCCAGTAGTCTCTGCTAACTTTCTTTTTCTTCTGTGATGGATTTCTTCTTCTAGGATTCCTGATTGGGGTTTTCCAAACGAAAATTTTGCCCTGTTCAAAATCCAAACGATCTCTTAGAAACTTATCTCTCTTCTTTTATTTAAGGTCTTTTTGTAGAATCACTAGTTTATCGTCATTTTTTTGTAGTAATTGATTTAAGGATTTTTCTGTAAGTCTTGTTTCCAGTTCTGCTTTAATTTTTGCTATTTCTGAAGACACTTTTCCATATTCCTTTTCATTCTGTTTTAAAACTAGTTTCATAATATTAACGGAATGATGCAGGTGCAGTGCATCCCATTCTTTTTTGAATTCAAGATCTTCCTGAAACTGCAATGGTTCTTTATAGACACGTAACCCTCTTAGTACTCGGTTATTATAGACATATGATTTCAGCGATTTCATTGTCCAGAATATTGGAGTTTCCTGTTCTGATTGTTTTTGCAATTTAAATTCCAAATTCCGTGTGCTCGTAAGTTCAATCTCCTCCTTAGAATTAGAGGTCTCAAAAACGTGTCTGCATCTTCCCTTCCTTCTACTAGGTGAAAACTATCAATGGCTGCTTGAGCCAAATCCAGATCCTGGTCCGTTTCCATAGGCAACGAGCTTGGTGTGCACCTATGTAAAGAGTTAAAGCAAAACACAATACAAGTCAAATAGAACAAGACACCAGCACAAAAAAGCTTCCCAAAGCAAAGTTATATGTAATCCGCCAAGTAATGTTGCAATTTCCCAAAAATATAACTGTGGGACCAGGCACGGACCTGTGCACGGGGGTGCTAACATATATGAGGATAAGTCATGTGCATACAAAAATAGAAAAAAAGATAAAAAACTTTGTTCTCACCACAGACACGGTACGTGATTTTCCAAGGATGTAGTCTTTATTGTCACATTAGATAATGTCACAAATCCGAAGTGGGGGAGAAGGAAGGAATAGAGGCAGACATCAGCTCCGAGGAGCTGACCGGAAGTGACAAATTGTTTCGCAGTGAATACTGCTTGTTCACGCTGTCCTAGAGAAGACCGGTGGCGACTTATATACGCGGGTCCGGTGACTCATAAAGAAGGGGTGTCTAGACCTTAGTGTGTGTCCGTTCAAGTGAAAAAGCGACTGTGTGCTGAAGCACTGGTGTGTACTGCTGGTGTTGTAGACAAATACTGTTTTAAATGAACTGGAGCGCATTGTCCTCCCCTCATAAGTGCATACTACATACTTACATCTAAGTAGTGTACTATTTTGTTCCTGTTAAAGTCTTGAGGGCCTAGATACTGTGAAAGGCCAGCCAAAAGTACACACCTGCTGGTGTTGTAGACAAATACTGTTTTAAGCATACTGGAGCGCATTGTCCTCCCCTCATAAGTGCATACCAGATACGTACATCTAAGTTGTATACAATTTTTTTTCCTGTTAAAGTATTAACTCCTTAACCCCTTAAGGACACATGACGTACTGGAACGTCATGTGTCCGCTCCCAATCTATAATGCAGGTCCACGGCGTGGCCCCGCGTCATAGCGGGTCGGGCCCGGCCTCTAACAACGGCCGGGACCCGTGGCATTGATCACTGTGCCGCGCCCTATTTACCCTTTAGACGCGGCGTTCAAAGTTGAACGTCGCGTCTAAAGTGAAACTGAAACCATGCCGGTTAGCTCAGTGGGCTGTTCGGGATATCCGCGGCGAAATCGCGGAATCCCGAACAGCTTACAGGACAGCAGGAGGGTCCCTACCTGTCTCCTCGCTGTCCGATCGCCGAATGACTGCTCAGTGCCTGAGATCCAGGCATGAGCAGTCAAGCGGCAGAATCATCGATCACTGGTTTCTTATGAGAAACCAGTGATCAATGTGAAAGATCAGTGTGTGCAGTGTTATAGGTCCCTATGGGAGCTATAACACTGCAAAAAAAAAAAAAGAAGTGAAAAAAAAGTGAATAAATATCATTTAACCCCTTTCCTATTAAAAGTTTGAATCACCCCCCTTTTCCCATAAAAAAAACACAGTGTAAATAAAAATAAAAATAAACATATATGGTATCGCCGGGTGCGGAAATGTCTGAATTCTAAAAATATATTGTTAATTAAACCGCACGGTCAATGGCGTGCGCGCAAAAAAATTCCAAAGTCCAAAATAGTGCATTTTTGGTCACTTTTTATTTAATGAAAAAATGAATAAAAAGCGATCAATAAGTCCTATCAATGCAAAAATGGTACCGTTAAAAACTTCAGATCACGGCGCAAAAAAATGAGCCCTCATACTACCCCATACATGGAAAAATAAAAAAGTTATAGGGGTCAGAAATGACAATTTTAAACGTATTAACTTTCCTGCATGAAGTTATGATTTTTTCCAGAAGTACGACAAAATCAAACCTATATAATAAGTAGGGTATCATTTTAACCATATGGACCTACAGAATAAATATCAGGTGTCATTTTTACCGAAAAATGTACTACGTAGAAACTGAAGCCCCCAAAATTTACAAAAGGCATTTTTTTTTCTATTTTGTCTCACAATGATTTTTTTGCCATTTCACTGTAGATTTTTGGGCACAATGACTGACGTCATTACAAAGTAGAATTGCTGGCGCAAAAAATAAGCAATCATATGGATTTTTAGGTGCAAAATTGAAAGAGTTATGATTTTTTAAAGGCAAGGAGCAAAAAATGAAAATGCAAAAACGGAAACCCCCCCGGTCCTTAAGGGGTTAAGGACCGGGTTTTTTTTTTCCGTTTTTGCACTTTCATTTTTTCCTCCTTACCTTTAAAAAAATCATAACTCTTTTAATTTTGCACCTAAAAATCCAAATGATGGCTTATTTTTTGCGCCACCAATTCTACTTTGTAATGACATCAGTTAATTCACCCTAAAATCTACGACAAAATGGAAGAAAATAATTGTGCGACAAAATTGAAGAAAAAACACAATTTTGTAACTTGTGGGGGCTTCCGTTTCTACGCAGTAAATTTTTGGGTAAAACTTACACCTTCTCTTTATTCTGTAGGTCCACACGATTAAAATGATAGCCTACTTATTTAGGTTTGATTTTGTCGTACTTCTGGAAAAAATCATAACTACAAGCAGGAAAATTTATACATTTAAAATTGTCATCCTCTGACCCCTATAACTTTTAATTTTTCCCGTGTATGGGGCGGTATGATATATATTTTTATAATTCGGACATTTCTGCACGTGGCGATACCACAGATGTTTATTTTTATTTACACAGTTTTTTTTTGATTTTTTTATGGCAAAAATTCAAACTTTTATTAGGGAAGGGGTTAAATGATCTTTATTCACTTTTTTTTTCGATCGGACACCAGGAGGCAAGGTAAGGGACCCTCCTGCTGTGTCACAGATGTTCGGGATGCCGCAATTTCACCGCGGACTTCCCGAACAGCCCCCTGAGCTAACTAGCATTGTTTTACTTTCACTTTAGATGCCGCGTACAGCTTTGAATGCCACGTCTAAAGGGTTAATAGCGATCAGTGCCGAGCGCTATTAGCCACGGGTGCCGGCCATTCTTAGAGGCCGAAGTCCCAAGAAGGTCGGCACAGCAATAGGTAGTTGGTGCCCGAGGACCAAATATAACGATAATCCAAATGAAGAAAGGGTCCCGGCACTCAGATGCTTGTGAAATCTCAAAGATTTATTTATGCAACATGCATAGCATACAGGGTAGATACACGTTATGGCTCAATAGCCGACTGGCTAATGAAGGCTATTGAGCCGTAACGCGTACCTACCCTGTATGCTATGCATGTTGCATAAATAAATCTTTGAGATTTCACAAGCATCTGAGTGCCGAGACCCTTTCTTCATTTGAATTGTTGTTAGAGGCCGTGCCGTGGCCCCATGTTATAGAAAGGGAGGGGAGTGGCGTGGGAGGTGGTGTTGCGAGCATTCAGGCTCCTGAAGCAGACACAGTTGAGGAACCTGAGGAGGACATCAGTGACATGCAGACACAACTCGATGATGATGAAGCCGATCGCACTTGCGAGCTGGGTGCAGAAGGGGCTTCATCATCATCAGAAGAAGAGGGTTGCAGGTTGCCCGTGAGGCAGCAGCTGAGCCAGCAAAGTGGTAGCATGGTTGGCAGTCAGCATGGTAACATAAGTGGAAAGTCTGGAGCCAAACGTGCCCGGGGCTTCGCGGCAGCTTACCTTCCCGGGAGGTAGTGAAACAGAGGTTCCTAGGGGCGGCAGTAGCAGTCAATCAGTTCGGACTGATGGTGGGAAAATCAGCTAATCAGCAGTGTGGCAGTTTTTCATCAAGCATCTGGAGGAGGTTCACTTGGCTACATGCAAGAAGTGTTGGCAGAAGGTGAAGCATGGCCAGGGTCCCAATGTTGGCACCAAGGCACTGCGTCAACATATGCAGCATCACCATAAAGCGGCCTGGGAGAACCGTGCCTCCTATATGGTGGTCCAGTCTGCTGCATCAGCCAGTGGCACGCCGCTCCCTGTTTCAGCCAGCCAAGGCTCCACAACCTCAGCCGAAGGGAGCTGTGTGTCATACCCATCTTCTGTCGCTCCAGATACCCCTTCTCCTCTTACTTCGAGTAAGTCATTCTGCCAGCAATCCATCGGTGAAGCAATGTCCAAAAGACAACAGTATGCGTCCACTCCTCCAACTGCGCAGAAGCTAAATGTGCTCCTGTCCAAGTTGCTGGTGCTGCAGTCCCTCCCTCTTAAAGTGGTGGACTCTGAACCTGTCAAAGAACTGATAGCTTGTGGCGAGCCGAGGTGGATGTGTCCCAAGCCATAATTTCTTTATGAAGAAGGCAGTACAAGCCCTGCAAAATTTTATGGAACAGAATTGTCACCATTCGGCAGTGTGAGGACTTCTGGCTCTCCACCTTATTGGACCCTCGCTACCGGCACAAAATGGGGACCTTTTTTACACCCACTGAGAGGGAGGACAAACTGACCTACTACAGAGACATCCTATCTTTGCCATCATCCATCCTCTTCCACTGCCATGGCTACTGGGGAGGGGTGGCAGGAACCGTACCAGCTCCCTCAGCAGAAGCCTGAGTCTACAGTCACTGATGAGTAGCTTTCCTTACCCGCATATGAAGCAACTCATCAGCAGCAGGTAGACCTGGAGCAGGACCTGAACCAGCAGGTGGAGGCATACCTTGACATGACCATGCCAACACACCTTGAAGATCCACTGGACTTCTGGGCAGCCAAACTTGAATTGTGGCCGCAACTAGCAGTGTTTGCCTTGAAAATGCTGTCCTGTCTGGCCAGTAGTGTGCCATCAGAGCGGGTGTTTAGTGCATCGGGGGCCATAGTAACCCCAAGGAGAAATCATCTGTCCACAAAAAATGTGGAGAGACTGACCTTTGAGAAGATGAATCAGGCATGGATCAGCCAGGATTTCCAACCACCAATGTCTGATGCATCAGAGTAGATTGACCATGGTGCCACACCAACACTTCACAAATATGGATAGTGCTAAACATATTTAAGGCGCTGCTCCACAGTTAGAGACATTTCTCCGCATCAGACCACAAGTAAGTATTGAGGATATGCATTACATAAAACATAACTTTGAATAATATTCTTAGGATAAAATATATGTACCCAAATTTTGTTTTAAATCAAACAAAAGGAAAGGTGTGAAAAAAACACCATGTGCCACCTACACCACCAAGTATTGATGTGATGCAAAGACTATTAATGCGAGAGTAGGGCCTTACAAGGGAAGTTTTTACCCCCACCGGTTACAATGGACCATTTGTTGTTGCCTTCCACCTTTTAGAGGTCTTTGCAACACAAATTTTGGGTCCATTTATTTTAGCATATTATTAAAAGTTAAGTTTTACAAAAAGTATGGCTTTATTTAAGGCTATTTTTTGCCAATTACAGATGAACATTTATGTGTAAAATAAAATACCTCATTTTAGAATGTGTGAACTCAGCTTTATTCATGTAAACCCAGCAGGAGGACTCTCATGAACCTGTAGACATTCCAAATATAAATGTTTTTACTTTGTGCTTTATGAACACTGCATACACTCAACATAGCGCTGGTCATAACTTTCCCCTGTATCTTGATAGTAGGAAAACATATGCACTTTAAAACTGTAAGACTTCCAAAAATCTTCAGATCAGCTTAAGGCTATGTTCACACAGCGGAATTTCCATGCAGAATTCCGCAGAATTTTCGCTATACTTTAGCGCCTATTGAGTTTATTGGGATTTTGAACTCCCAGTCAGACAGCGGAATTTCTGTGGCAGAGGCTCAGCTTTCTGCAGCGGAATCCCATTGTAGTCAATAAGGGTTGAGTTTTGGTGGTATTCTATGTTCTGAGAACACAGATATTCCACCAAAATTCTGTGAAATTCCTGCTGGAATTCAGGCAGAATTCCACAAGTCAGCAAGTTTTGTTGAACAGAATTTCTATGGAATCACAAAAATTCTGCTGTGTGAATATACCCTAAGAAGGGTTTGGTCGCTTTACTAGACTTCTCCCTTAGGACTTGAGGATCTGCACTCCCCACTAAGCTAAACCTCTAACTCAATGTTTCCCAACCAGGGTGCCTCCAGTTGTTGCTGTTGGGAAATACTTCTCTAACTCATTTCTTGTTTAATGGTATGTTCATAACACAAAGAAATACAACTTAGCATGTTACTATATGATAAAAGGGCAGTGACTTACTTCTTAGGATGCTCAATTTACCTGATCAATACAGCCAAGTGACAACTAGGACCCCAGCAATTATTTAGCCTTCAGCAGATCCCATTTATCTTCAGCAGCCTCATCATTATGTCACCAGGTCATGTAAGAAGTGGTTGACGTAGGAGGCACAGAGAACAGCAAATATTAACATTTTCATTATTAGAGCATTTTGCGACAATCTATAATTCACAAACAACATACAGGTAAAAGCAACAGTGTATGTCATGAGGTTGACTATACTTTAAGATATCCTATGGTGTGACTGTCCTTTCCGTATCATGTTGTCAGTATTGCTGTGTTATGGTGCAAATTTTAATAGATCACAAATTATGAAATATTAAAAATAATTTTAGATTATTATTAATGTGGTGTCCCGGTACCGCATCCTATACGGTACCTATGTATGTGTGGGTCCCCATAGCCAGAGTCCCTAGGGCGTAGGGATCCCTGTCATGTAGTTTACCCCTTGTCGCCTCTATTTCTACTAATAGACCAGTGGTCTATACAATGTTAATGTAAATATAATAATATATCTGTAAATAAATGGTTAATTACCTGTACCATAGCATTGCAGGACCTGCGGGTCATGTGACTAGGTGAACTCTATGGTATTAAGCTTAAGGACCTTTGGAGGCCCTGTGACGTAAGAAATCCCATTACACTATGTAATGGTGAATGGCAGATGTTCGGACCAATCAGATTCGCCCCGCCCCCTGCCCATATAAGGGAGCGGTGGCCATCTTCTCGCTCTCTTGTTCCTGGGCTTTCATGAGAGAAGGACCTGTACAGCAACTAATGCAGTGAGTTAGGCCCAAGCCTTGCGGCAACGGCTGAACAATTCTAATTATAGAGTGTATCAATTCCCAGACACTCTGCAGCATCACTGGACCTAATAATACCCCTAAATCCGGACGGATCTGCAAATCTCTCCCTAAATTCAGAGTCTGTATAAACAGCTCTAGGTCCGCAACAACTGTCAGTCACTAAGTAACCTAAGGACTGTTATATGAGACTGTTACTGTGCCTTGGACACTGCAAGCACTTAAGTAAAGTTGTTCAAGTTAAAGTTCAATCTCCTTGTGGACCTTCAGTCATTTCATGCACCTATCGTTACTGGGAAGGGCGGCGATAGGCCGAAACATTGATTCAGCATACCAGCCCTCAGCCTGGCGTCACGAACTATAGGGTTAACATTAACCCCTCATATCCCGATACTATACCACCACTACCATACACCCCCCAAGGGCTACCACATTAATATAATTAAATATTATTGTACTTGAAAAATAAGAAATATGATAATGACCAATGAAAGGGAATTAAAAGGAATTTATCGTCCAGAAATTACTTATTGTTAAAAAAATAATAATAATTGGAATGTCTCCTTCTAAATTAGCTCTCTCTGTTAAAGGTATGCAAATGAGCTCTCCACTATAAGAAAAAATATTATTCTAAAGCCCCCAGTAAGTCTGACCTATTAAAGAGCCTTAAAACATAACTGGGAAATTTTAGCTAAGCCAGAGTCTCCTTTAAATGAAAAGTGACCTGAAGAAGAAAGGATTTCCCCTTCTGAAACACGTTGTGCTATGCTTTAATAAACACTTTTATTTTTTCCCTCATGGTCCATAGCATGGTTAATTGGCATGCGCCATTGAGCTCACTCACTCAGCTCCTGTTCTTCCCGAGCTCCATTTGGATCTTACATACTTTCTCCAGTGTGAGCAAATGCTCCTTCCTAGGATAGCAGTTGGAAACGCTAACTACTACCAGCAATATTTATACATACATAGAGGTGTTGAGAACAACACCTGAGCATACCTATTTTTTACTTTCATGATCGCTATCGCTAACGCACTAGATAGCGCCTTCATGTGATCTTTTATCTCTCCATATATTGCTTCAAAAGAAAAACACACTTTGTAAACTGGTATCATCCCCAAGAGAAATGGGTAATACCATAAGCCCCAACCACCTTATCCACTTGATACCAGGGACAGTAACATATGGAAGTCATAGTTTTCTAAATCCCATTCGCTGGTGGGTACTTTAGCACCCAAAAATTTATTCCCTATCCGCAAAATATGTGCCTGATCGTGGGAGGTCTCTCTCCTTAGACCCCCCCCCCCCCCACAATCTCTTTAACAGGAACTTGACTCTTCCAGCTAAATGGAGTGCTGAGCGCTGTACTCGGCTCGCCCCTGTGGCTCCATAGAGAATGAATAAAGTGGCATATCACATGCTTGTCTCGCTGCTCCATTCGGCCCCCATTCGGGAGATGGCAAGGGGTCCCAACAGTAAAAACACCTGCAATCCTCTATCCTGTGGATAGGGAATCAGTTATTAGTTGCTGCAATGTCCCTTAGAAAATGGGGTTTAGAAACCTATGAGTGCCTCAAAAACTCATGTGCGTGTTATTGTCCCAGATATCAAGTGCAAAGGTTGGTTGGAGCAAATGGTACCACTGATTCCTCTTTGTGATTCTACCAGTGTACAAAGTGTCTTCAACTTTTGAAGGAGACTCTGGCTTGGCCTTGGCTTAATCCTAAATTATATTTATTTAATTGATCAGATATGGAGTTTCACAGGGTCTACATTTATCATTCTATAGTTTTTGTTTTATTTATATATTTGATCTGTTGTTTTTTTTTTGTCCTTTATCCTTCAAGCCAAGCATATTTTGTTATAGAAACATTTCTACTCACATGAATGGAATCTATTTTCAGTTGCAGTCAACAAATTTGTTGCCTGTAAATTTACCATTACTGTGGGATTATACAATGTGATCGCAATATGGCGGAGGTCTGGCTGACACTATATCAACACCATCCCAAAACATTTAGTAACCAGAACCTGTTATAGTCTTCAAGTAAGGCCTCAAATTGAACTTGGCTAATGAATCAACCTTTACAACACTGTGAAGAAGAAGGTTCCCTAGTCACTTCTCTTACAGTAAAGAATCCTTATCTGAGAGGATAACTCCTAGTCATGGTTGCAGGTCTGGGTGTTCAAAGATGACTAGAGAGATATCTGTGCTCTTTGTCCATAAATTTATACAAATCGCTCCTGAACTATTTTTGAATCTGAATTAAGTGTGTGAAGGAGTAGACCTAGACTAATGCCCCATTTATACTTCAGATTTTACGCCCATCATTTCCACAAGAAAATTCGAGCCAGATTCTTACATTTCTGGAATCGGTGCTTAATGTCTGGGGTAGATTGCATGCTGTAAGCGCTGTTCCATTTACTACAGTGTATTCAACATGTTCCCTCCAATTTCATGTCAGCAGTTTTGGTACATAACTTTCATAGTGTGCACTGAGCAGCAGACTCCTATTGAGATCAATGAAATTCAGCATAGAAATGTGTGTGAACAGGCCCTGTTTTCATTCAGTAAGCTGTACATTAGTGATGAGTGGCATTGGCCATACTCGAATTTGCGATATTTCGTGAATATATAGAGGAATATTCGTCCTATATTCACGAATTTTGAGTATTCCTTATATTTGCATATTCGCATAAGTGAATATTTGCATTTTCGTGTATTCGAGGAAGAAAACAGTGCGGGGGTGGGCAACTTTACTATTGGTTGCTAGGGATGTTGTTGATAACCTCTGACAAGTGAATTTGAATCATTCTAATTGGCCCACAAGTGAAAAGAAGGAATATGCGAATATTCACATTTGAGAATTTGCGCATATGTGGAAAAAAGTGATTATTTGTCATTTCGAATATATAGCAAATATATCACGATACAAATTCAAAATGAGAATATTCATGCCCAACACTACTGTACATAAGCCACACATAAGCTAAGTATGTAATTAATCTCAAGTATGTAACTTCTTCCATTGATGCTTGACCACTTTGTGAGAACCCTGTTCATCATAATGTCTTAGTAAATAAGAAGAATACCCAGCACTCACCAAAGTTGCAGTAAAGGGTGAATCTTTTATTCACATGACAAGAAGTATGGATCAGGACGTGTTTCGGCAGTATGCCTTCCTCTGCTGACAGCAGAGGAAGGCATACTGCCGAAACGCGTCCTGATCCATACTTCTTGACATGTGAATAAAAGATTCACCCTTTACTGCAACTTTGGTGAGTGCTGGGCCTTCTTCTTATCTACTAGTGCTATACCGCCTCACGCACCACCACTAAGGAAGTGCCGATCATTACCTTCTGACATCATAATGTCTTAACTGATCCAGTTTAGGGTGGGACCACAGGAGCATCAAACCATATGCAGCAAAAATATAGCAACCAATGGCAACACACTTTTAGGGGAGAAATCATGTGGCTATTGGTGGCCACATATTGGCTGCATGTGTCCAACCACTCATCTGGTAACACCATTAGGCTAGGGCGCCATTGAAACTTTTGTAGATTAAAGGGGTACTCCGGTGGTTAATTTTTTTGACTGTATGGCATCTTCTTTGTAACTTTAGCTTTTTTGCAATATACATGTGTTATATGTTTTGGCAGCAGGTATGTGCTTTGATTAACTTTTTGTTGGGCAGGAAGTTCTGTAGTTCAGAGTGTTTTCTTTTACTGTTGTCCACAGCGGCCATGTTCTGAGTCTGCTGTGGACAACATGTCATAGCTTTTTTTTTCTCTGTCTTCATAAGAGAAATAAGCCATGCCCCCTCATCTCCCCCCTCCCAGAGGTCTGCATGACAGAAAGAATCCAGAGTACGCAGCCCCTCACCTCCCCCCCCCCGCTCTGTCTTCTGAGGAGGCAGGTCTGCACAGGAGAAGGAACACAGAGAAGATAAGTGTTATCTGAAGGGTAGAATGACAAGGTGCATGGGCTGGGGATGTATGGACTGCAGGGGAATAAATCTCATACTGGGAATGATCTCTAAATGTGAAGGAGGAGGGAAGACTCCTGTATGACACATGCTGGGAGTTGTAGTCCCTGTTATGTGTGTGTATGCTAGTGTTTAGTGTTTACAAACCAGTGTGCCTCCAGCTGTTGCAAAGCAACAACTCCCAGCATGCCCTGACAGACTTTGGGTATGCTGGGAGTTGTAGATTTGCAACAGCTGTAGGCACACTGGTTGGGCAACACTGTTCTAGCTTATTCAGCATACACATCATGTTACACCAGTGTTTCCCAACCAGTGTGCCTCCAGCTTTTGCAAAACTGCAACTCCTAGCATGCCCAAAGGCCATCAGGGCATGCTGGGAGTTGTAGTTTTGCAACACCTGGAGACACCCTGCTTGGGAAACACTGGTGTATGCCCTATAGAGGTGTGGTGAACTACAACCCCCAGGAGACTACAGAGGCAGCATGCTGGTGTTATACCACAGACTGAAGACTCCTGAATGACACATGCTGGGAGTTGTAGTCCCTTTTGTGTGTGTATGACAGTGTATCCCAACCAGGGCTGATTTATATTAGTGTGCTGTGTATAAGGGGACCGACCCGGGAAAATAGCAGGATGGGTAAAGGGCAGAACAAACAAAAAAAAAAAAAGGAGCCGCCCCAAACCAGCAAGGCATGTGGCATGCTGGGATTTGTAGTTTTCAGCACAGCAAGAAACAGGAAATAGAAGCAAAGCAAAGTGGGGGATAAAAAGACAACAAAGAACGAAAATAGAGTAGCTTAAACAACAAGAATAGAAATGAAACAAAACAAATAGGATAAGTCAAAAACGGAAAAACATGTTGACCACCGGAGTACCCGTTTGATTCTACCTACATGCCAATAGGAATACATTGAAGGGAACTTTACAACTGTTTTACGCTGCCTGAACTATTGGTTGCATTTAACAGAGTCAGCATTCTGTATTGCAATAAACTATAATTAATTCTGAAATGCTGTGTTTTAAAGAAATCATAGTTTAAAAAGCTACCAGAAACGGCTTAAAGGGATACTCTGTCCCTAGACATCCTTGGATAGGGGATAAGATGTCTGATCGCGGGGATCTTCACTCGGTGCCAGATGACTGGTGATACGGGGCAGAGGCTCGTTATGTAAGGGCCACACCCCCTCAATGCAAGTCTATGGGACGGGGTGTGACATCCGCCATGCCCCCTCCCATAGACTTGCATTGAGGGGCGTGGCTGTGACGTCACGAGCCCCCGGCGCTGCACCTGACGCTCTAAACAAATGCCGGGTGCAGAAGGGAGATCACAGGGGTCCCCAAGTAATCAAACCTCTTATCCCCTATCTTTTGGATAGAGGATAAAAAGTCTAGGGGCGGAGTACCCCTTAAACTAGTCTTGAGATGCAACCCCCATAGCTATACACACATAGGGAGAAATGGGTCACTCAAGGTTGGTGGAGCAGGGAGTAGACACTGGGGACCACCTCAATGACTAGCTACTCTTAGTTACTGGGTACTGGTGATTTTTAAAACTACGATTTATCTTTTTCTGAATAAATGATAGTTTTCTGTTCTACACTGTTTCATGCTGCCCGTCAGATTCCCTTTAGGTTGTATGCAATCTTGTGGACCACAGCTGTCACTCGACAATCAGTCAGTAACGCTACTAAAAGTCTAAAGTGAAGCACATAGTTACATAGTTACATAGTTAGTACGGTCGAAAAAAGACATATGTCCATCAAGTTCAACCAGGGAATTAAGGGGTAGGGGTGTGGCGCGATATTGGGGAAGGGATGGGATTTTATATTTCTTCATAAGCATTAATGTTATTTTGTTCCATGAATGTATCTAATCCTGTTTTAAAGCTGTTAATTGTTCCTGCTGTGACCAGTTCCTGAGGTAGACCGTTCCATAAATTCACAGTCCTCACGGTAAAGAAGGTGTGTCGCCCCTTGAGACTAAACTTTTTCTTCTCCAGACGGAGGGAGTGCCCCCTCGTCCTTTGGGGGGGTTTAACCTGGAACAGTTTTTCTCCAGATTTTTTGTATGGGCCATTAATATACTTATATACGTTTATCATATCCCCCCTTAAACGTCTCTTCTCAAGACTAAACAATTGTAACTCCTTTAATCGCTCCTGATAGCTAAGATGTTCCGTGCCCCATATTAGTTTAGTCGCGTGTCTCTGCACCCTTTCCAACTCCGCAGTGTCCCTTTTATGGACAGGTGCCCAAAACTGAACAGCATATTCCAGGTGAGGCTGTACCAATGCTTTATAAAGGGGGAGTATTATGTCCCTGTCCCTTGAGTCCATGCCTCTTTTGATACATGACAATATCCTGCCGGCTTTGGAAGCAGCAGCCTGACATTGCATGCTATTCTGTAGTCTGTGATCTACAAGTACACCCAGATCCTTCTCTACCAGTGACTCTGCCAGTTTAATCCCCCCTAAGACATACGACGCATGCAGGTTATTAGTACCCAGATGCATAACTTTACATTTATCCACATTGAACCTCATTTGCCAAGTGGATGCCCAGACACTTAGTCTATCCAAGTCATCTTGTAACTTATGCACATCCTCTATAGACTGTACCGTGCACATGTCTTATCCAACACCATTAAGCCATCAGCATCTGTCTATTCATGATTCCGTAGGCGCTTTCATTGCTTACATGTATAATATGTGTTTTTTGCCTTAAATATCAGTTTTACCATTTGTTCGCAAACTTTCACTCGATAACTTTTTGACAATGACATCTCCCAGCATGTAAGGGCAGTCTGCAGATTTCAGTGCATGTTGGGTCTTGTATTTTAATAACAGCCGGATAGCTACAAGCTGCGGATCACTGATGTAACTATATAAGGCATATGCAGTCTTCCTATGGTATCTAGTATTGTCACACAAAGGCCCTCATTTACTAAGAGTGTTGTGTAGGTTTCTTTGTGGGTTTTAATTCCCTACAATTTATTTTCCACAGTATTTACTAAGGTTTCCCTACATTTTCCACTTTCCCCACACTTTGCTTTTTTTACACATGCTCTGATCTGTCGGGTTTTCCTCAGTTCAAATCCACCACATTTTATCTGGAAACCTTAGTAAATATGTTGGGTTTTTGTGAAAATGTCAGGAACACGCCCCTTTTCAGAGACCACGCTCCTTTTCCCGGCGGCCAAGCCCCTTTTTCAGGTTTTCTTAGCAAAATGGAGAGTTAGTTGGAGTTTTTTCAATTCTGGCGCAAATTTTGGCGCAGACAGAATTTCTGGCGCAATGCGACAGAATCTGGGAACAACCAGACAAAACATGTCTGGTTTGCAATAGTAAATGAGGGCCCATGTGTTTTGTTGTTGGGCTAAGAGTATCAAATTGTTTAAGCTCTTACCTCCTGGGTTAATATCAGGGTCATTTTACTGTTCTGCATAGGCTCAGCCATATACCTGTTTAATTTTTGGGTTAATGGGTAGACTTAAAGTGAGGGGTGGTAGAAACTTTACAGTGTACACAGATACTGGAAGACTGAGGTTTTAAATTAAAAGCCTATTCTGGGATTTCAATATCCGGCCAGTGGGGGGTCCGACTTCTAGTACTCACACAGATCACCAGATTGAAGGGGCCTTGATACTTGGGAGAATAGAAGTTACAATTTGCATATCTGGGAGTACCCTCACCAATCTAAAATTGAAGACTTATCCTAAAGATCAGCCAGTGACTCCTTCAATGATGGCTGAAATGGGTGATCAGAAGTAGGAAAATATTTATGAGCACTGTGTTTTTTTGCCTATCCTTAAAAAGGGTATTCTGCTGCTCCAGCGTTCTAGAAAAAATTTCTGAATGCTTGGAGCAAACGGTGGGGGTCATGATGTCACGGCCACGCCCTCTCAATGCAAGTCTATGCGAGGGGGCGTGGCAGCCACCACGCCCCCTTCCATAGACTTGCATTGAGGGAGGGGTGATGTGAGGTCTTGAGGGGGAGTGGCCATGACATCACAAACACGGCCACCCGTACCTAGAATTCTAAACGAACGCCGGGTGCTGCACAGAGATCAGGGGGTCCCAGCGGCAGGACCCCCATGATCAGACATCTAGGGGATAAGATGTCTAGGGGCGGAGTAATCCTTTAACCCCTGAAATATTATAAGCCACACATTATAGAAGATAAAAGGTGTATGGAGGGGCATTACTTCATGTATAATCTTCAACAGACCAGTGCAGATATGATAGGGCCCGTAAGCCCCTCTATGTATTAACTGTCTGGCACTGTGTGGCACTGGTAGAACCTCACTTTAAACTCTGTTGAGATGTGGAATGAAATACAAGAACGTTAGGACCAGGCCATGGGATAAATCCCTTCTATGGCACAGTGACCAGCATATAATTCCCCCCAAAAAGGAGACTCATTACCACTGCGAGTAGTCCCTTCATAGTGGGGAATTATATACTGGTTTCTGAGCCCTGGAAGTGGTTTATCCCATGACCCCTGGTGTTCCTGTAGGCTCCAGATTATGGGATATTAAAAGGACTTTAAATTAATTACCTCTAGTTTACAAAATATAGGTGCTAGTCCTAATTTTATTAGCTGTAACTGATAACTGTTCCATTCTGCATTAAAGGGGTATTCCAGGAAAAAACTTTTTTATATATCAACTGGCTCCAGAAAGTTAAACATATTTGAAAATTACTTATATTAAAAAATCTTAATCCTTTCAGTACTTATGAGCTTCTGAAGTTAAGGTTGTTCTTTTCTGTCTAATCCTCTCTGATGACACCTGTCTCAGGAAACGCCCAGTTTAGAAGAGGTTTGTTATGGGGATTTGCTTCTAAACTGGGCGTTTCCCGAGACAGGTGTCATCAGAGAGGATTTAGACAGAAAAGAACAACCTTAACTTCAGAAGCTCATAAGTACTGAAAGGATTAATATTTTTTAATGGAAGTAATTTACAAATCTGTTTAACTTTCTGGAGCCAGTTGATATAAAAAAAATAGTTTTTTCCTGGATATCCCCTTTAATGTTTGTGGTTGTAAATACAAAAATACAGGGTTGTACAGTACAGGGTTATACAGTACAGTCAATAAGGAATATATATATATATATATATATATATATATATATATATATATATATATATATATATATAAGCTTTTCAAAAATATTCCCTGCATTCTGCTTTTCAATGCGCTCAATCTAGGGCTTTACAATGGCTTTCCTGAATGTATAATTACCATAGGACAGGTATTATAGATTGAGGAGTCTGGGATCTCAATAGAAAACAAGTGGCGAGTGGGATGTACAAATCGTTTGTGCACTGACTACTGCTAGAGATTGAATTCTTCCAGGCTCTTCTAGAAATGAGATTATATCAGCACCTGGAATGGAAATCACTCCACAATGCTCTCTGGTCCTATAATGGTCTCATCTATAAAGTTGAAAGGAAAAATTAAGGACTGATTCTCAAATATTTTTGCATAGGCCGATGTGTTAAAATGAAATGTGAGATGATCATGGGTGAAATTTTGAAGATAAAGTGCTCTGCAACATAGTTAGCTTTGTGCTGTTCTGTTATTAGCATAGCGCACCAAGAAATGTGATATAGAAGGGACTCCAGAATATCCTAATGCTCCTTGCTTCTATACCTTGAAGTGCGATGCATACAGTACTGTATGCATTGCTGCTCACTTATTTTATGCCTGCTATTTTACACTTGGTGATACCTTACGTGCTGTATGCTTCAGCTGGCATGCTTTTTTAACTCAATGTTATATCTCCGCAATATGATCAGACCAGTTTTACTTTGGAAGTACCAGTTGTCCAATTGGTATAAGCATGGCCACACCATAAACCTGGTAGGCTTTAAGTTATTTTTAATGCAGTAGGGAGGGAATCCAGCAGTTCAGAAATTGGCTCCTTCTTCAGCTCTAACCCGCAACATTGGATGCTGTTACCAATGACCATGATTTCGGATTAGGTATAAAATATATAAATGCTATTTTATATAGAAAGCAAGCAAACAATGTGTCTTGAGAGTGCATATCCCCCCCCCCCCCCCCTTAGACAAGTTTTTTTTTAGCAATCTATGTTTGGTTCCAATAATCTTTGAAATTTATAATTTAGTAATTTAAATTAGTAAATTGAAAATGACTAAATTACAGTGTTTTGGTTGTTTTACTTTCTTACCATCCCAGTCAGCAGGAGATACTTCAGTGTTTCCGCATCGTTGTGGGAATGCAACAAATTGGTGTTAATATATCATTATAGACCCATGATGACATTGAAACAAGTGGAAGCCGTAGTGTCTGACACATTTGCGGATGACCTTTCTTGATTGGGCCTCTTCAGCTTTTGTTTATTTTAATGATGTCCTTCAGCCGAGCAGCATGAAGTCCTCTCGAAAACTGAAATGTTTGAGGAAGCCTTAAGTGCATTATCAGAGAGCTCTGACATTACTTTTAACTATGAATAAAGATAATGAACAAATGTAAAATGTTGAGTAGAAGTTCGGACTATGAAGATTTTAATGCTGTGGATGGAACAAATCTTATCTTCTGTGATTTAAGAAATGCAGTATATGGCTGTGAAGGGAGCAGCTTTGTCCTATCACTTTAAAGGGTCACTCCGCTCCCCAGAGTCCAGATCATTGAGTTCCGAATGCTGTGTGCGGGCTTCCGTGTTCATGCCCGCCCCCTCGTGATGTCACAGTCTGCCCCCTCGTGACGTCACGCCCCGTCATGCGATGTCATGCCCCGCCCCCTCAATGAAAGTCTATGGGAAGGGGGTGCGACGGCCATTACGCCTCCCCCATAGACTTGCATTGAGGGGGCGGGACGTGACATCGCATGACGGGGCATGACGTCACGAGGGGGCAGACGTGAACACGGAAGCCCATACACAGCTTTCGGAACTCAATGTTCCGGACACTGGGTAGCAGAGTAACCCTTTAATGAGGGTAAGCTGCAATACCAGACATATCCAAAGGCAAGTAAGGCACTGTTTCTGAAAGAAAAAGAAACATACTTTCATCATTTTTTTTTCTAATTGTTTCTACTGTATGTATCGCCTTGTGTACCCCCAATGTATATACATGATAACATCATTGTGCAATCATCTAACAACATATATAATAACGTATGCATGCTGCTTAAATATAGAATGATACTCACTATACTATGTTGCATGGAGCCTCTCAGATCTATCTACCTGGTACAGAATGATGATCCCCCCCACTTACTCCAACTATCAAGATAATCTGTCAGAGAGGTGGAAACCTTCAGTATAATATGGGCTGTCTCTCCATGCGGTGACTGTTGTGTGTGTGTGGGGGGGGGGGATGAATATTTATTTAATATTCACCCCTTTTTTAAATATGCACCCCCCATTACAGTCACTGCATAGACAGACAGCCCACATTATACTAAAGGCTCCCACCCCTCTCATGGATTATCTTGATAGTCAGAGAGGAATACAAAGCCCTATAACTGAGGAACATGGGGGCTATTGTCATGCTGTAAACAGGTATGTGATCATCCCCCCCCCCCCCCCCATAGCTATGTACAGGTTACTATCATTATTTTATTTCTTTTTTTCTAACTGACCACATGTTTCTTTAAGAAGTAACCAGAAATGTTTCTAATCTTCGGTTAAGCATTTACTTTCTGTTTTTTCACTGATTTTTTTGTTGGATGAATTCCAGGGGGAAAAAAAACCTTGAAATCCTCTGCCAGAGATCATTGTGTGTCTTTTAAGTACTGATAGTTTTACGTTTATTCCAGTTATCTGCATCACATCTTGCAAACTCCTCGTAACAGAGACAAATTGATATTTTGCAGAACATGTATCATCTTTAGGGATCTAAATCAAAACCAAATTTGGATCTATCTTGGCCTATTTTACATAGTGCCTGCAGCACTCCAAGGAAATCCTTCTCACAGACTCTCTTTATTTTCCTATTTGTTACATAACGCTTAATTCTTAAGACATCGTATTTATTTTTTCATGGTATTCATGAAGCAGAACCGGGACACATAGCTCTATATGACATTACTGAATTTGCTTCCATATTAGTATAGACAGCTCAAGCTTCACATAGCAAATCTCAATCTATGGGAATCATTAGGTTGTGATGGGCAAATCCATCAAGAACTCAAAGATCTCATTGACTCATTTGTAGTTGGTCATGGATGGAGGAAGAGACTTACACTGGGGATTAGACTGATCGAATGTGAAAAATGTTGTTTGATAAAACACAGAATTTGGACAAAGTGATCCAACACTATAATGAAACTAGAAAAAAGGGTTCGTTTTTATGGTTTCAGCATGGCATCGTTGGAGTGCTGCTTCGTCCCTCTTTGTTTCCTTTGGATTCTAAGTATGCAGGTGCCACAGTTCTGAAACCACTTGAAGGTGGGGTGCTTAAAGGAGTACTCTAGTGCAGAGTATTCCTGCTCCATCCTGCCCGGGCTGCAAAATAAATGAAAATGAACCATCACTCACCTCCCTGGGTTCCCGCGGAGCGCCACTACAGCTGATCGGTCCTCTGGTCCATCTCCTTCATACTTCCGGGTGTAACAAAGCGTCACATGGCACTCAGTCTATCGCCGGCCGCCGCGATGTTCTGCCTCGGCCCATGATAGGCTGAGCGCCATGTGATGCTTCGTTACACCCGGAAGTATGAAGGAGATGGACCGGAGGACCGATCACCTGTCGTGGCGCTCTGCGGGAACCCAGGGAGGTGAGTGATGGTTCATTTTCATTTATTTTGCAGCCCGGGCAGGACGGAGCAGGAATACTCTGCACTAGAGTACTTCTTTAATGTCGGACCCCCACAGATCAGATATTGATGGCCTATGATGAGGATAGGTCATGAATAGAATAAAAAAAAATCCCAGAAAACCCTTTTAACAGTTCCTACATAATATATTGTCATCTAGTCTTTAAAGGGGTACTCCGCCCCTAGACATCTTATCCCCTATGGAAAGGATAGGGGATAAGATGTCAGATCGCGTGGGTCCCGCCGCTGGGGACCCCCGGGATCTCGGCTGCAGCACCCACATGTTGCGGCTTCCGGAAATGCTGGAGGCTTCAGCTCCCAACCACAGTGACATGAGATCGTGACATCACAACTCCGCCCCTGTGCGACGTCACGCCCCGCCCCTCAATTCAAGTCTATGGGAGGGGGCGTGACGTCACACGGAGGCGGAGCTGTGACGTCACGATCTCACGTCACCGTGGTCGTGAGGCATTAGGATGAGAGCCTCCAGCGCTGCCGGAAGCCGCAACAGGTGGGTGCTGCAGCCGAAATCCTGGGGGTCCCCAGTGGCGGGACCCCCGCGATCTGACATCTTATACCCTATCCTTTCAATAGGGGATAAGATGTCTATGGGCAGAGTACCCCTTTACAGTGTATATTTCATCCACCTACTGAGCTGAAGCTTGGAGGGCACACATTTTCAGTTACTTATTACAGAGTCGGGTCTCTGTGCAGTAATTCTCAGTTGCATTCAGAACAGCCAGAGCTTTCTGGATTGTCAAGGAAGGACCAAAGCTTCTGGCCGTATAGTGGAGAAGAGTTAGTCATTTCTTCTTGTTAGGATTGTTAAACTCTGCATCCTCACAGCTCACTGTAAACCCAGGTACATGTTCACATTATGTCTTCATGGGTCTCTAAGGGGATACATAGTGTAGATGTCACACAGTATTTATAAAATAGATATACTGGGGTTTACATCCCTAAAACCGTAGCCTCATATACAGTAAATCAAGAATGATGATTGATTCACAGTGTAAATAAAATATGAAGATCCAAACATAAATGAACACTAAATCTATATGTAGCATAAAATATCACATAGAAAGTACAACTCATCCCCCAAGAAACAAGGCTTCATACAGCTGCATCACCCAGAAGGTAAAAAACAAAAACATGACTTCTGGAATGCCAAGAGGCAATATAAAAAAATAAAATGGGCTTAACCTTAAAGGGGTACTCCTTTGGAAAACTTTTTTTTTTAAATGAACTGGTGCCAGAAAGTTAAACAGATTTGTAAATTAGCGTATAGATGAGTAGTTCGGCACTGCTAACTTCTGAACCTGAAAGCGGGTGGACACTAAGTCGCTGTAGCGGAGTGGGGATATGGTGGTGCTCAAACTCAGGTAGAATATACCATCAGTGCATGAGAAAACAAAGAAAAGTCGGCACTCACCGGATTTCCAATTCAGCAGATTTTATTGCACATTACTCACAGCCGTAGTACAATTCTCGGGGAGACGACGGATGGTATAAGGGGGGTACCACAGAGAGGCGACACCTGTGTTTCGCACTTAGTAGTGCTTCAACGGGCCTATCTCTTTACTGGAACGTGTCATCTTCTTATACAGATGAGTTTAGTAATTGGACCTATCACCATCAAACACACCTTGTGACGTTAAAAGAAGGGGAGGAGGTTGCTTTGTTAAGCTTGTTCCTACTTAGATCTAGCTCATTGTTCAGACTGTCAAGACTGGTATCGTGAAAAACATACTTAGAAGCAAACTGAGACATCAACTTTGTCATTAAGCCCTAAGACTCCCGTTGCGTCAGTAGCAATTATCCATTGTGTTTCTCTTCTAAGAAGGTTTTTGTCCGATCTTAGCCCCGGCCGTGCAGTTACTTTTTCTATTCCTGCAAACCTTAATGATTCGTGACTTCCTCCATGGGCTTCTGCTACATGGGAAATAAATCTGGGAGCTCCCTTTTTAGTGCGTAGAGAGTAGAAGTGCTCTCTAATTCTTGCACACATTTGTCTGATTGTTTTTCCTATAAAGTAGAAGCCACATGGGCAAAATATGACATAGACCATGTTTTTTGTCTTACACGTAATAAGTTCACTAACTGTATGGGTGATTGGACCTATTCTGAATGTTTGCAAGCCAAGATTATATTTACAAAAATTACAATTTTTGCATTGGAAATTCCCTATTGGTACATGACTAGTTAACCAGTCTGTTTTACTCTTCTTTTCTTTATCTTTTTGTGTATTATGTGCACGTTTCAATACTTCTCCTATTGTTTTCGTTTTTCTATAGGAGATTAGTGGTTTCTTTCCTGCCATTTCTTTGAGGTCTTCATCTGTCTCAAGTATATACCAGTTCCTCCTAATTGCTCTCTCTATCATTTTATTTACCGGTGAATTCTGAAATGTGAACGTGAACCTATTCAAGGGTGCGTTTTTATGTTTTTTTCTGCATAATTCTTCTCTATTTTTCTCATCTGCTTTTTGTCTCCCTTTCTTAATTAGATCTACTGGGTAGTTACGTTCTATTAGTCTTCTTTCTAACTCAGTTGCCTGTTTTTGATATGTTGAATCTTGAGTGTTATTTCTTTTTAAATGTAAAAACTGTCCATATGGAATACCGTTTTTGACTGCTTGTGTATGGGAACTTTGATAGTGAAGTATCGTGTTCTTTGCCACTTCCTTCCTATAACCTTCACTTATTAGTTTCCCTTCTTTCACTAACAATTTAATATCTAGGATTTCTAGCGTATCTACGCCATATTGGTGTGTAAACTCCATATTATATCCCTTAGCATCATTAAGGTAAACTACAAACTGATAAAATTGGTTTTTAGTTCCTGACCATATTAACAGAATATCGTCCACAAATCAGACATAAGTTCTTATGTATTTTATAAATGGATTAGCAGTAGTATATACTATGTTATTCTCAAAATTAGCTAGATACAGATTAGCGTATGTACAGGACACCGGTGTCCCCATTGGGGTCCCGGTGTCCTGTCTATACCACCTGCCTTCATATACAAAAGTACTGTTCTGTAGGACGAATTTGAGGGCGTCTTGTACAAATTTTTTGTTTGGAGTTCTCAGTTCTTTTCAAAATTTCGGTCACTGCCTGCACACCCGTATCGTGGGGGAAACGGGTGTACAGGCTAGTGACATCAATGGAACATAAACTCCAACCTTCTTCCCATGGTAAGTCATTCATTATAGATAATAGGTGACTAGTGTCCTTAATGTACGCTGGGATTGTGGGCAAAATAGGGCGGAGCAAAAAATCTATATACTGAGACAAGTGCTCAGTCACTGAGCCGATCCCCGCGACAATGGGTCGCCCAGGGGGTCGGCTCAGTGACTTGTGCACTTTTGGTAAATGATACCATTTTGCAGGGCACGGACAATCAGGAGTTAACTTATCAGCGGTTTTCTTCGAGATAATGCCTTCAAACACAGATTTACTCAAAAAACCTTTCAGGGTCTCTAATATCTTGTTAGTCGGATCGCTCAAGAGGGGAGTGTATGTGGTATGGTCTGACTATTGCCTTTCGGCTTCTTCATTATACTGTGTCTTAGAGACCACCACTACACTCACTCCTTTATCTGCTCTAACTATAACGATATTGTTACGCTGAGCGCTCCGGGTCCCTGCTCCTCCCCGAAGCGCTCGCGGCGTTTCTCTCTCTGCAGCGCCCCGGTCAGACCCGCTGACCGGGAGCGCTGCATTGACATTGCCGGCGGGGATGCGATTCGCATAGCGGGACGCGCCCGCTCGCGAATCGCATCCCAGGTCACTTACCTGTCCCGGTCCCCGGCTGTCATGCTCTGGCGCGCGCGGCTCCGCTCTCTAGGGCGCGCGCGCGCCAACGCTCTGAGATTTAAAGGGCCAGTGCACCAATGATGGTGCCTGGCCCAATCACCCTAATTAGTTTCCACCTGCTCCCTGGCTATATGAACTCACTTCCCCTGCACTCCCTGGCCGGATCTTGTTGCCTTGTGCCTTGAGAAAGCTACTCTGTGTTACCTCTACTGTGTTCTTGACCATCTGCTATCACCATTGACTACGAACCTAGCCGCCTGCCCCGACCTTTTGCTACGTCTGACCTTGCTCTTGTCTACTCCCTTGTACCGCGCTTATCTCAGCAGTCAGAGAGGTTGAGCCGTTGCCAGTGGATACGACCTGGTTGCTACCGCCGCTGCAAGACCATCCCGCTTTGCGGCGGGCTCTGGTGAATACCAGTAGCAACTTAGAACCGGTCCACTGACACGGTCCACGCCTATCCCTCTCTGGCACAGAGGATCCACCTCCAGCCTGCCGAATCGTGACAGTTATCACTTCGTTTCTTCAATTCGGTTAGAGCTTCTCGTTCTTTAACAGGTAAAAGAACACGATACTTCACTATCAAAGTTCCCAGACACAAGCAGTCAAAAACGGTATTCCATATGGACAGTTTTTACGTTAAAAAAGAAATAACACTCAAGATTCAACATATCAAAAACAGGCAACTGAGTTAGAAAGAAGACTAATAGAACGTAACTACCCAGTAGATCTAATTAAGAAAGGGAGACAAAAAGCAGATGAGAAAAATAAAGAAGAATTATGCAGAAAAAAACATTAAAACGTGCCCTTGAATAGGTTGACGTTCACATTTCAGAATTCACCGGTAAATAAAATGATAGAGAGAGCAATTAGGAGGAACTGGTATATACTTGAGACAGATGAAGACCTCAAGGAAATGGCAGGAAAGAAACCACTAATCTCCTATAGAAAAACGAAAACAATAGGAGAAGGATTGAAACGTGCACATAATACACAAAATGGTAAAGAAAAGAAGAGTAAAACAGACTGGTTAACTAGTCATGTACCAATAGGGAATTTTCAATGTAAAAATTGTAATTTTTGTAAATATAATCTTGGCTTGCAAACATTCAGAATAGGTCACCCATACGGTTAGCGAACTTATTACGTGTAAGACAAAAAACGTGGTCTATGTCATATTCTGCCCATGTGGCTTCTACTATATAGGAAAAACAATCAGACAAATGTGCGCAAGAATTAGAGAGCACTTCTACTCTCTACGCACCAAAAAGGGAGCTCCCAGATTTATTTCCCATGTAGTAGAAGCCCATGGAGGAAGTCACGAATCATTAAGGTTTGCAGGAATAGAAAAAGTAACTGCACGGCCGGGGCTAAGATCGGACAAAAACCTTCTTAGAAGAGAGACACAATGGATAATTGCTATTGACGCAACGGGAGTCTTAGGGCTTAATGACAAAGTTGATGTCTCAGTTTGCTTCTAAGTATGTTTTTCACGATACCAGTCTTGACAGTCTGAACAATGAGCTAGATCTAAGTAGGAACAAGCTTAACAAAGCAACCTCCTCCCTTTCTTTTAACGTCACAAGGTGTGTTTGATGGTGATAGGTCCAATTACTAAACTCACCTGTATAAGAAGATGACACGTTCCGGTAAAGAGTTAGGCCCGTTGAAGCACTACTAAGTGCGAAACACAGGTGTCGCCTCTCTGTGGTACCCCCCTTATACCATCCGTCGTCTCCCCGAGAATTGTACTACGGCTGTGAGTAATGTGCAATAAAATCTGCTGAATTGGAAATCCGGTGAGTGCCGACTTTTCTTTGTTTTCTCATGCAGATTTGTAAATTACTTATTTAAAAAAAATCTTAATACATTTGGTACTTTTTAGCAGCTGTATGCTACAGAGGAAATTCTTTACTTTTTGAATTTCTTTTTTGTGTTGTCCATAGTGCTCTCTGCTGACACTCTTTTTATTATAAAAATACAAAACTTATCCAATACAACAAAAAACAAGCTTAACCAGCTATAATATACATCAAAAACAAAACCCTGCCTAACCGGCCAGCCCCGCTTTACAAAGCAAAAAGAAAACAAACAAACAAAAACACACTGACACACATACCAAAAATGAACATAAAAACAGCACAACTTGGCTTAAACATAAAATTAGCACTACTTGGCTGTAACTCAAACCATCCATACTCGGGGGGGGGGGGGGGGGTAAAAAAAATAATAATAATTATAATAATAATTATAAAAATAAATTAATAAAAATAAACAGCACAACTTGGCTTAAACATAAACATAAAATTAGCACTACCCGGCTGTGACTCAAAACCATCCATACTCGGGAAACAAAACAAAAGGGGAAAATAAATAAATTAAAAATATAAAAATTAAAAATATAAATAAATAAACAAAAACACATAACACAACAACTGGTCCGACTGCCATAACTATAATATGAGACAATATAAAACAATGTAGATACAAAACCAAATAGATACAAAATCACTAATAGAAATTAATAAAATATAGTATATAAACATAAATATATGCACCCTATTTACCGAAACCTACAAAAAAAATAAAAATAAAACAGGAAATCCCTACACTAGAACTGTGCCCTCACCCACACCACCCCTCCTGCACATGGGTCAGAGTCCATACCATTCCTCTACAGTTTACAAAGTTCTGTCCTTAACTGACCCATGTCAGGTCCCCCAAAAACACGAAAACACACCACCACCCACAAATACACCCTCCCCACCTAGCACTCCACCCAACCACCTTATACACAAACTTATACATACTAACTAACAGACACTGAACCACAACCCACTTTAGGCCCAAGTTTGGTCGCCTGTAAGCCCTTCATGCCATATCAGCTTAAAACAAAACAAAAAAGCTAGCTTGCACATGCATTAGCCCACCACCAGAAAGAAGGATGGCAGACTTGATACACCAAAATAATTTTTAACTCTTTTCCTAACTCCCCCTACAATTCTCCCTAATTCTATCCCTCCATTAAAGCTAACCCTACTCTCACCCTATCTCTATCCCTATCACACTTCCCCTATCCAAAATAAAGGTACTCTACCCAAAAGATCTAGTACCTAGGGCACATCAAAAGAAAACCCTCTCCACAGGACAGAAGCCCTACTGGTACCAAGACTGCCATACTCCAAAGACCTGATCTTCCCGAGGTCACCGGTGATATTCCTACAGACCTCCACCTCGGAGAGGATTTTCTGCTGGGTCGACACTAAACACCGTGCATTCCACGTGTAGTACCTAACCACTAAACTAACTAAGAATAAAGTGCCCCGGTCTTGGCCACCCAGTGTCCTGAATGCCCCATAAGCCCACTCCGGATAGGTAAGGCCGGCAAGTTGACTCCAGCCGATGAAAGCGCCCACCCGGTTGTAAACCCCTATATTAAAGGGACAATGAAGCAGGAAGTGGTCCATGCTTTCCAGCGTGTCCCCATACTCTTCTCGGGGACATCCCCGGTCATCAGAGTTCCTGCACTTCAGGTTGTCCCTTACATATAGCTTCCCCTGAAAGCAGCGCCAGGCCAAGTCCCAAAACTTCTGGGGGATCCTTTTCATGTTTAAAAGGTACAACCCCACCCTCAGATCCCGACCTGGGCAGTCCCTGAGTGCCAGAGGCTTCTGATAGTGGGTTAACAGAACCCGTTTGTCAAGGAACTGCCTTGACTGGGTCCTGATCTCCCACACTCCCAGACCCCACCGACGTATCGCCTTCAGAGTCGGGGTAGCGTAAGCCGGAAGATATCCATGGGGCGTACGGAGGTCCTTCACTTGCCCTCCTGTCTCCCATTCCAGGAAGAAAGGCCGAAACCATTCCCTGCAGGAGAGTACCCACGGAGGAGCCCTCTCTGACCAGAGGTTTGAGATGTTAGCTTTTAAAAGGGTGTTTGTTAAGAACACCACAGGGTTTACCATAGATAAACCCCCTAGTCTCCTCGTGCGGTACGTAACCTCCCTCTTGACTAGGTTCATCCTGTTCCCCCATAACAGTTGAAAAAACAGGCTGTAGATCCTAGTGTAGTAAGCCTCTGGCAAGATACATACGCTGCCCAGATAGATAAACAAGGGGAGCAGGTACGATTTGATCAGGTGTACCCTTTCCCTGAGGGTCAAAGACCAACCCTTCCACTGGTCCACCTTCTGAGTGGCATCCTGGAGCTTACCATCCCAGTTTTTGGTGGGATAATCATCCTGGCCAAATGTGATGCCTAAGACTTTTGCTGATTGTTGGGGCCCTGGAAGGGTGTCCGGGAGATCAAACGTGGGATCCCCCCCTCCCAGCCAGAGACTCTCGCACTTATCCCGGTTGATCTTAGACCCGGATGCCTCCGAGTAGCGTTCCACCTCCGACATCACCACATCAACCCCCTCTCTCTCGAGGAGACGAAAATAGTGACATCGTCGGCATACGCCACTACCCCCTGGATGGCCCCCGGCTCCGCCAAACTCATCCCGACTCCCGCCAACGGTCCGCAACTCACCCTCCTAAGGAAGGGATCGATCGCGAACACATATAACAGCGGGCTCAAAGGACAACCCTGACGGACTCCAGACCCCACTCCAAAAGAGTGGCCAGACCACCCGTTCACCAGTGGGAAACTCTCTGCCCCTGCATACAAGATCTTAAGCCAATTAACAAAAGTACTCGGTAAGCCATATCTCAGGAGGACGGACCAGAGGTACTCGTGGTTCACCCGATCAAATGCTTTGGCCTGATCCAAGGACAGCAAGTACCCCTTCCAGAAACCCGCACTACTCCGCTCCACTGCCTCCCTGACACTAAGGACAGCACTTAAGGTGCTTCGGCCTGGAACAGTGCAGTGCTGGGCCTCCGAAAGGAGCCGGGGTGCAAACTTCACCAGCCGATTAAACAGTATCTTGGCCAGAAGCTTCCTGTCCGTATTGAGAAGAGCTATGGGTCTCCAATTCTCAATACGGCTGGGATCTTTACCCTTTGAGAGAAGAATCAGGGCTGACCTCCTCATTGACTTCGGCAGAGTGCCCGAGGAGAGACACTCATTGAATACCTCAGTCAAGAGGGGAGCTAAAGACTCCTTAAAGGTCCTGTACCACTCAGATGTTAAGCCATCCGGACCTGGCGACTTCTTGGGGGCAAGCCCCTCGATCGCCAGTCTCACTTCCTCTTCCCTGATCTCTTCTGCCAAAACGCCAAGAGAGGGGTCTACCCCTGGCTCAGGAATGGTTTCAGCCAGGAAACCCGACATCACATCCCGATCCAGATCCTTCCTTCCCAAGAGGTGAGAGTAGAAGGATCTGACGATCTCCAAGATCCCTGATCTGGACCGATTCAGAGATCCTGTACTATCAATCAGTCCTGAAATGACTTTACTACTCACTGACATCTTACAGTTTCTGTAAGGGTCGGGCGAGCGGTACTTCCCGAAATCCCTCTCAAAAACCAAAGATGCGTGCCTATCGTACTGACACCTCATCAGCAAGGACTTCACTCTGGAGATATCCTCTTGGCTACCTCCAGTCGAGACAAGAAGCTCGAGTTTCCTCCTCAGACCCTGATACAGGCGATACCTGTTCAGGGACCTGAGGCTCGAGAGCTGGCGGAAGAACCCCGCAACCCGCTTCTTGAATATCTCCCACCACTCTGACTTACTACTACATAGGCCCAGTAAAGGTACCTGACTCTGAAGAAAATCCTCAAAGGACTGTCTTATCTCCGCTTCCTCCAGGAGGGATGAATTCAGCTTCCAATAACCTTTTCCCATCCGGGGGGTTTCTGAAACATTCAGGGAAAACAAAATCATACAGTGATCGGAGAAATCCACCTCAACCACGGACACTGCAGAAGAGACGGCTTCCTCCTTTAAATAAAACCTATCTATCCTAGACCTGCAACTACCTTGATGATAGGTGAAACCCGCGTGGCCTGAGGGGCTCCGGATGTGGGCATCCTCTAGGCGAGCTTCTCTAGCTATGCTAATCAGCACCACACTATCGCAAGTCAGCGGACTATTGGAGCCTCTCCTATCTTGGGACCTCGTGACATTATTGAAGTCCCCTCCAAAGATCACCTGCCGACTCGTAAAAAGAAAGGGCTTAATCGTCATAAAGAGATCTTTACGGCCCAGCTTACTTTGCGGGGCGTAGATGTTAATGAGCCGGAGCTCTTGTCCCTTCATGAAGACATCTAAGATCAGGCACCTCCCCATTTCTAATTCAATAACCCGTCGGCATTCAACAGGAGCGGTAAAAAGGACCGCCACCCCACTATACGGCTCAGCCACAAGAGACCAGTGGGAGGGACCACGCCTCCACTCTCTTCTGGCTTTTACCAGAGAGGCTAGATCTGACAATCTGGTCTCCTGTAAAAAGAAAATGTCGGCTTCAACGCGGCCGAGAAAATCAAAGGCTGCGAATCTAGCCGTATCCGACTTTATGCTGGCACAATTAATAGATGCCAGCGTCAATGTGGTGAGTGCCCCCATACAGGGTGATTAAATTAGACGGCCACACCCTTTACTTTTGTTTTCCCTTCTTTTTTGCCCCCTCATCCCCCGAAGAAGACGAGAGGGCAGGACCACTCTTGGATCTTTTTTTCGATTCAGATAGATCCATATTATCCCCGTCTCCGTCCGGCCCCGGTCTAGCCCTGCCCTCTGAGGAAGGTGCCTCAATAGGACAGGGCCTAGTTCCTCCCAGAGGCTCTTTCTCCCTAGGCACCTCGCCCTCACCCTCCCCAGCCAAGGAGGGGGAGGAGATGGTATCGAGGACGAGGTACCGGTTTGACAGGTCAACCAGAGGGGGGGCAGTCAGGCTTCCATTTTGAACCTGGCCCGTAGTACAAGGAACAGAGGGCTCTGACCTCTTCTTTCTCCCTTTCCTTTTGCCCTTGTCTTTCTTTTTAGGCCTCTCCCCACTCTCCTCATCCACACTTTCATAGTGGGAGGAATCGGAAGGGTCGGCCATATTGCCTTCCTTTCTGTGAAGCCTCCTGATCTCCCCATCCAGCACATCCTCCTCCAGGGCTTCAGCGGTTACAGGGCCAGCTTCAGGAGCAGAGGCCGGAGCTACCCCCATCACCTGGGCACTCTCCAGCTCCCTACTCCTTCTACGATTTTCCTCCCGCCTTAGTTTGGCGGGGCCCTTTTTCCTCCTCACGAGCCCTGTTGCACCCCCATCCCTGCCCATACCCTCCCCAGCCGAGGCAACTTCACAGCTCTCCTCAGCCGGAGCGGCCGCTGCACGGGCGAAGGCGCTAGGAGAACGGCTAAATGGGTGCCCAAGGACACCACACAGGTGGCACCGGATCTGCCTACAGGATGCGGCCAGATGTCCCACCCCACCACACAAAGCGCAGACCTGTACAGTACAGGCTGCGCTAAAGTGGGTGGGGCTGCCACACCTGTGACAGACCTTAGGCTGCCCCTGGTAGAAGACCTGGATCCTATCACGTCCAAGGAAGGCGGCTGACGGAATGTGGGCAACCGTACTCCCTGAACGCTTGAGTTTGACGGAAAACGTCCAGGCCCCGGACCAGATCCCGTGCTCATCCAAGTTTTTCTTGGGCATGTCCGTCACATCCCCATACCGTCCGAGCCAGGTCATGATGTCATAACAAGAAAGTGACTCGTTACGGGTCAAAACGGTCACCTTCTTGACAGCATTCTGACGGGAAATCGCCTTTACGGCGAAATCCCGCCAGCCGGGCTCGTTTTTTGCCACTTCGTAATTCGACCAGAAGAGTTCGAGACCCTCTGGCCGAACGAAACTGACGTCAAACTCAGACGATCCGTAGGGGTGAATCAGGGCAAAGATGTCACTCGCCCTGAATTCCATCTGAAGGAGGAGCTCAACCACTTTAGCGCGAGGTGGGCACGCATCCTCGCCCCTCCAAATCAGACGGACCACATTCCTACGGTTATTGTCCTGCCCGGTTGTCGGGAGGGACCAGACCACCTCCCCATTCCGCTCTCGGAAAGCCCCCAAACCGTGCCTCTCTATCCAGAAAGACAGGTCAACCTCACCCCTTCCCTCTACCTGGATCGACCTGTCACCCCTGCGTAGAGCCTCCAGGAGGCGCTGTTGCAAGTGGCCCCCAGGGCCGGACGGAGACGGGGACCCCCCTGAACCCCCGGCAGCGACATTAGCATAGCTCCTAGGAGCAGTCACTGCCGGGGGGGGCAGCCGGACCAGACCCAGGGCCAGAACCACTTACAACACCATTCACACCACAACTCTCAACCTCTTTATTTCCAGCCATACTACTACCACTCCCATCAACATTCAATCCACTGACACTCCCACATACATTCCTCTCACCCACAACACTACTACACCCATCAATATCACATCCTACATTCTTGTCCTGATTAACAAATTCTGGGCTGGCTGGGACTTGTAGTATGGCTGGCTTTAGTAAAGTCCTTTGTGCTGGCTTAGCCGCTGCTGGGGTCGACGCCGATGGTTTCTCCTTCATGGCTGATATCATATCTTGATTCTGGGGCTGCCCCACCGGGCGCACCCCAGCTCCTCCCACAGCGCCAGCACCTGCTTCACCCAACTTTACAGGCTCTGTGGATAATCCCGGCGCCCGGACACTCCCCCCCCTCACAGGGGAGTGCCCCGCAGTGCCGGTAATGCCCACAGTACTCGGGGAACCGCCCCCCGAGCACACAGGGGCATAACTCGCGCTGCCCACCATGAGCCCATCCTGCCCCTCCCTACCGGCAGGATGGGTGGGCTTCACATCTATTGCGTCTGCAGCTTTTACTGACGCCATGCTGTACCCCCCATGCTGGCTCCGTTTCACCACAGAAACGGAGTCTGGCAGTTTGGGGGGCCCAGCAGCCTGAACCAGCTTTGCAGCTGGCCCAGACTGCTGGAAAGGAACAAACACGTACTTCACAGATTCTTGTGTCTTTTGCTTTTTCCTCTTCACTGCCACATCATCACAGAGATCATCACCAAAGGTGAAATGCTGGAGGTGGGCTGGGGACTCCTGCATGACTATCGCCCTTAGCAATCCCCCAGCCTCACTCTCCACATCATCCTCCTCGCTCTCACTTGAAGGAAGAGCCACCTGGGCCGGTTCAATATAGCTGTCCTGGGTGGCCTGTGTGTCACAGGGAGCAGCCACAGGCACAGCATCTTCCTCCACATTCTCATCCTTTTCCTCATCACCACCATCCTCACTTTCTTCACCGCCACTACTCTCCCCATCATCCACCTCCACCTTACCTGGGGATTTCGTGGCGGCAAACCGGTCTTCATTAATCAGCTTTTCCTGGAAAAGACTGCTTCCCTCCAGGATCTCGTCTCTCCTCTCCTCCAGCTTCACAATCTCGCTTTTCAGCGGTGTGATCCTCTTTCTTAGCTCTGGCCTGTTCTTTTTGGACCCCGTGCTCACCAGATTCTGAGCCACACGTAGATCCTCCCTGGCCATCCTCAGTTCCTTACCGCACTGGTCATATTCCGCAAAGCGTGCGGCCATGCGGGAGCAGTATGTATCGCTCGACTCCTTGGGCCCTCTCTCTGCCCACATCTCCACTTTTTTCCTCCTCGCCTTGCTTCCTCCAGATCTCTGGTTGGCACCCGTCGCCGTGGAAGCAGAGCCTGCATTGCTGCAGACTCTGCCAGATTTTCTTCCTCCGGCCGGAACAATGGCTGTTGCAGTTTTCTCTCCACCCCCCACCAGCCTGGAAGAACGGGGAGTGGAGGCTCGAGATTTCCGGGGCTCCATGCAGGGGAGGCTCTCCCCAGGAGTCTGCCACCCTCCTGGGAAAAGCAGTTAGAACACCTGCCTCTGTAGTTCTCTTGGAAGTCCTGGAGAGCTCAAACAGGGACACACCCGCACACTTCTCACACTGAACAGCTGTGTTTCACAGGATGTGCTCTCTGCTGACACTCTTTTTATTGGAAAAATACAAAACTTATCAAATACAAAACACAAAGCAAGCTTAACCAGCTATAACATAAATAAGAAATACTCTAGAACCAAAAACAAAACCTCAAACAAAACCCTGCCTAACCGGCCAGCCCAGCTTTACTAAGATACTAAAATACTAAGATATTAAAATATGCCCAAAATATCTAAATCAAACACTCACACGCTTACCGAAAATGAACATAAGAAAAATAAATAAATAAAATAGCACAACTTGGCTTGTCAAAATATAAACATAAAAGTTATCATTACCCGACTATAACTCAAAACCATCCATACTTGGGAACACGCAACAAGAAAACTAAACAGAAACCTCAAAAAAAAAAAAAAAAAATATTGTTTTTTTACTTTTTTTTTTTATATATTTTTTTTTACTTATTTTTTTACATTATTTATATATTTTTTAATCTTTTTATATATATACATATATATATATATATATATATATATACATATATATACACACACACACACATATTTTTTTTATAAACAAAAAAAACAAAAAATAAAAAATAGCAATAATAATAAGAATAATAATAATCAAAATAATCATATCACACATACATTCACTTACAAAATGTCCAAATTAACTGGATCCTCTATCCAGGACTAATGAAAATACCAAAGAAAACATAAAACAGACCAAATAACTGAAATAAACAAAATAAATCACATATCAACACAACAACTGGTCCGGCTACCATAACGCTATAACATGAAAAAATATGAAACAATATAGATATAACAATATAGATATAACACAATATACGTACAAAATTACTAAATATACTATATAAATAAAATATAATATAAACAAAATATATGCACTACAGAAAACACCTACAAGATCAATAGAAAACCCTAGGAAAAACCCTACACTAAAACTGTACCCTCACCCATACCACCCCTCCTGTACATGGGTCAGAGTCCATACCGTTCTTACAGTTCACAAAGTCCAGTCCTTAACTGACCCATGTCAGGTCCCCCAAAGATGAACACCACCACCCACAAGCACACCCTCCCCACCTAGCACTCCTCCCAACCAACTTATACACAAACTTATACACACTGAACCACAAACCACTTTAGGCCCAAGTTTGGTCGCCTGTAAGCCCTTCATACCATATCAGCTTAAAAACAAAACAAAAAGCTAGCGTGCACATGCATCAGCCCACCACCAGGGAGAAGAATGGCAGACTTGATACATTCAAAATAATTTTACACTCTTTCCCTAACTCCCCCTACAATTCTCCCTAATCCTATCCCTCCATTCAAACTAACCCTGTTCTCATCCTATCTCTATCCCTATAACACTGTCCCTAACCAAAATAAAGGTACTCTACCTAAAAGGTCTAGTACCTAGGGCACATCAAAAGAAAACCCTCTCCATAGGAGAGAAGCCCTACTGGTACCAAGACTGCCATACTCCAAAGACCTGATCTTCCCGAGGTCACCAGTGATGTTCCTACAGACCTCCACCTCGGAGAGGATTTTCTGTTGGGGTGATACTAAACACCGTGCATTCCACGTGTAGTACCTAACCACTAAACTAACTAAGAATAAAGTGCCCCGATCTCGGCCACCCAGGTTCCTGAATGCCCCATAAGCCCACTCCTGATAGGTAAGACCGGCAAGTTGACTCCAGCCGATGGAAGGTCCCACCCTGTTGTAAACCCCTATATTAAAGGGACAATGAAGCAGGAAATGGTCCATGCTTTCCAGCGTGTCCCCGCACTCTTCTCGGGGACATCCCCGGTCATCAGAGTTCCTACACTTCAAATTGTCCCTCACATATAGCTTCCCCTGAAAGCAGCGCCAGGCCAAGTCCCAAAACTTCTGGGGGATCCTTTTCATGTTTAAAAGATACAACCCCACCCTCAGATCCCGACCTGGGCAGTCCCTGAGCGCCAGAGGCTTCTGGAAGTGGGTCAACAGAACCCGTTTGTCAAGGAACTGCCTTGACTGGGTCCTGATCTCCCACACTCCCAGACTCCACCGACGTATCACCTTCAGAGTCGGGGTAGCGTAAGCCGGAAGATGCCCATGGGGCGTACGGAGGTCCTTCACTTGCCCTCCTGTCTCCCATTCCTGGAAGAAAGGCCGAAACCATTCCCTGCAGGAGAGTACCCACGGAGAAGCCCTCTCTGACCAGAGGTTTGAGATGTTAGCTTTCAAGAAGGTGTTGGTTAAGAACACCACAGGGTTTACCATAGATAAACCCCCTAGTCTCCTCGTGCGGTACGTAACCTCCCTCTTGACTAGGTTCATCCTGTTTCCCCATAACAGTTGGAAAAACAGGCTGTAGATCCTAGTGTGGTAAGCCTCTGGCAAGATACATACGCTGCCCAGATAGATAAACAAGGGGAGCAGGTACGATTTGATCAGGTGTACCCTTTCCCTGAGGGTCATAGACCAACTCTTCCATTGGTCCACCTTCTGAGTGGCATCCTGGAGCTTACCATCCCAGTTTTTGGTGGGATAATCATCCTTGCCGAATATGATGCCCAAAACTTTTGCTGACTCTTGGGGCCCTGGAAGGGTGTCCAGGAGATCAAACGTGGGATCTCCCCCTCCCAGCCAGAGACTCTCACACTTATCCCGGTTGATCTTAGACCCGGATGCCTCCGAGTAGCGGTCCACTTTCGACATCACCACATCGACCTCCTCTCGCGAGGACACGAAAATGGTGACATCGTCAGCGTACGCCACTACTCTCTGGGCGACATCCAGCTCCGCCAGACTCATCCCGACTCCCGCCAATGGCCCACAATCTACCCTCCGGACGAAGGGATCGATTGCGAACACATATAAAAGCGGGCTCAAAGGACAACCCTGACGGACTCCGGACCCCACCTCAAAAGAGCGGCCAGAACAACCGTTCACCAGTGGGAAACTCTCTGCCCCTGCATACAAGATCTTAAGCCAATTAACAAAAGGACTCGGTAAGCCATATCTCAGGAGGACGGACCAGAGGTACTCGTGGTTCACCTGATCAAACGCTTTGGCCTGATCCAGGGACAGCAAGTACCCCTTCCAGAAACCCGCACTACTCCGCTCCACTGCCTCCCTGACACTAAGGACCGCACTTAAGGTGCTTCGGCCTGGAACAGAGCAGTGCTGGGCCCGCGAAAGGAGCCGGGGTGCAAACTTCACCAGCCGATTAAACAGTATCTTAGCCAGAAGCTTCCTGTCCGTATTGAGAAGAGCTATGGGCCTCCAATTCTCAATACGGCTGGGATCTTTACCCTTTGACAAAAGAATCAGGGCTGACCTCCTCAATGACTTCGGCAGAGTGCCCGAGGAGAGACACTCATTGAATACCTCAGTCAAGAGGGGAGCTAAAGACTCCTTAAAGGTCCTGTACCACTCGGATGTTAAGCCATCCGGACCTGGCGACTTCTTAGGGGCAAGCCCCTCGATCGCCAGTCTCACTTCCTCTTCCCTGATTTCTTCTGCCAAAACATCAAGAGAGGGGTCTACCCCTGGCTCAGGAATGGTTTCAGTCAGGAAAACCGACATCTTGTCTCGATCTAGATCCTTCCTCCCCAAGAGGTGCGAGTAGAAGGATCTGACGACCTCCAAGATCCCTGATCTGGACCGATTCAGAGATCCTGTACTATCAATCAGTCCTGAAATGACTTTACTACTCACTGACATCTTACAGTTTCTGTAAGGGTCGGGCGAGCGGTACCTCCCGTAATCCCTCTCAAAAACCAAAGATGCGTGCCTATCATACTGACACCCCATCAGCAAGAATTTCACTCTGGAGATATCCTCTCGGCTACCTCCAGTCGAGACGAGAAGCTCGAGTTTCCTCCTCAGTCCCTGATACAGGCGATACCTGTTCAGGGACCTGAGGCTCGAGAGCTGGTGGAAGAACCCCGCAACCCGCTTCTTGAATATCTCCCACCACTCTGACTTACTACTACATAGGCCCAGTAAAGGTACCTGACTCTGAAGAAAATCCTCAAAGGACTGTCTTACCTCCACTTCCTCCAGGAGGGACGAATTCAGCTTCCAGTAACCTTTACCCATCCGGGGGGTCTCTGAAACATTCAGGGAAAACAAAATCATACAGTGATCGGAGAACTCCACCTCAACCACGGACACTGCGGAAGAGACGGCTTCCTCCTTTAAATAAAACCTATCTATTCTAGACCTGCGACTACCTTGATGATAGGTGAAACCCGCGTGGCCCGAGGGGTTCCGGATGTGGGCATCCTCTAGGCGAGCTTCTCTAGCTATGCTAATCAGTGCCACACTATCACAAGTCAGCGGACCATTGGAGCCTCTCCTATCTTGGGACCTCGTGACATTATTGAAGTCCCCTCCAAAGATCACCTCCCGACTCGTAAAAAGAAAGGGCTTAATCCTCATAAAGAGATCTTTACGGCCCGCTTAGTTTGCGGGGCATAGATGTTAATGAGCCGGAGCTCCTGCCCCTTCATGAGGACATCTAGGATCAGGCACCTCCCCATTTCTAATTCAATAACCCGTCGGCATTCAACAGGAGCGGTAAAAAGGACCGCCACCCCACTATACGGCTCAGCCGCAAGAGACCAGTGGGAGGGACCGCGCCTCCACTCTCTCCTGGCTTTTACCAGGGAGGCTAGATCTGACAACCTGGTCTCCTGTAAAAAGAAAATGTCGGCTTCAACGCGGCCGAGAAAATCAAAGGCTGCAAATCTAGCCATATCAGTTTTTATGCTGGCACAATTAATAGATGCCAGCGTCAATGGGGTGAGTGCCGCCATACAGGGTGATTGAGTTAGACGGCCTTCTATCCCTTACACCTTCTTCCTCTCCTTTCCCCCACCCCCATCTGAGTCAGAGGAAGACCCCTTACCCCTTTTAAGGCTGTGGGATAAATCCATCCCAGGATCTTTACCTTTGGAATCCAGAGTTGCCTTTCCCCTTGAGGAACCCACCTCAGGGGTGGAAGGCTCGGCGCCCCCTTGAGGCTGCACCACTTCCTGCCCCTCTTCCTCCCCCTCAAGAGGAGGAGGCGAGATAGTATCCCCGAGGGCCTCATACCGATTCGAGAGGACGATCAAAGGGTCGGAGACTGGGATGTTCCTTTTCAGGTCTGGGGCTGTAACAGAAGAGAGGAACAGAACCTCCTTACTTTTTCCCCTTTTCCTCCTCTTCTTTTTACGGTCACCATTTAGTTTCTGCCCTCCCTCCTCCTCCTCATCCACTGTTTCGTATTGGGAAGAACTGGAGGAGAGGGCAATCTCACCCTCCTCTCTGCGAATTCTCCCGACCTCCTCATCCAACTCAGTCTCACCCAAAACCTCAGATTGCTGACCAACTGAGCCCGTGCCTGGAGAGGGACCCAGAGCTACCCCTGGCACCTGGGAAATCTCCTGGACCCTCTCCAACCTGCGCTTCTCCTCTCGCCTCAGCTTAGAGGGGGTCTTGTGCTTCTCCCTCACTGGTTTTGGTGCCCCTTCTCCATGGCTGGTCCCCTCCCCCACTGAGGCAACCGACAGGCTCTCCCCAGCAGGAGTGGTCGCAGCATAGGAAAAGGAGCGCGGACACCGGCTGAAAGGGTGACCTAAGTCACCACACAAGTTACACCTAATCTGCCCACAGGTGGCTGCCAGGTGACCCACCCCACAGCAGAGGGCGCATATCTGCTGAGTGCAGTTTGCACTAAAATGGTTGGGGTCACCACACCTGTGACACAGCTTCGGCTGCCCTTGGTAGAAGACCTGAATCCTGTCGCGTCCAAGGAAGGTGGCCGAAGGGATGTGGGTGACTGTGTTCCCTGAACGCCTGAGACGGACGGAAAACGTCCAGGCCCCAGACCAGATCCCGTGTTCATCAAAATTCTTTCGGGGGACGTCCGTCACCTCCCCGTACCTGCCCAGCCAGGTCATGATATCGTAGCATGAAAGTGACTCATTACGGGTTAATACGGTCACCTTCTTCAGCATGCTTTGGCGGGATACCGCTTTTACAGCAAAATCACGCCATCCGGGCTCGTTCTTCATCAGCTCATAATTAGACCAGAAAAGATCAAGTCCCTCTGGCCTAACAAAGCTGACGTCAAACTCGGAGGAGCCGAAGGGGTAAATCAGGGCAAAGATGTCCCTAGCCCTGAAACCCATCTGGAGCAGAAGCTCCACCACCTTGCCCCTTTGGGGGCACGCATCATTGCCAGTCCACACCAAATGGGCCACATTCCTGCGGCCAGCCTCCTGCCCGGGTGTATGGAGGGACCATACGATCTCCCCATCTTTTTCTCGGAACGCTCCAAGACCATGTCTCTCCACCCAAAAAGACAGGTCCACCTCCTTTCCCTCTACCTGGAGCGTCCTCTCTCCTCTCCTAAGCGCCTCCAGGAGGCGCCGCTGCAAGTGACCATTTCCAGATTCCAAAGGTAAAGAACTCCCTGAACCTCCCGAACCCCCAGCCGCCACACTTGCATAACTCCTGGCGACTGGGGGGGCAGCCGGACCAGACCCCGACACACCAGAGCCACCAGCACTTACACCACAATCATTCCTCCCATCCATGACACTCCTCCTATTCATACCACTACCATTCCTCTCATCCACAGCACTACCACTCCTCCCATCTGCACCACTACCACTCCTCTCATTCACAGCACCACTCCTCTCATCCACAGCACTTCCACTCCTCCCATTCACAGCACTACCACTCCTCCCATTCACACCACTACTCCTCTCATCCACAGTACTTCCACTCCTCCCATTCACACCACTACCACTCCTCCCATTCACACCACTACTCCTCTCATCCACAGCACTTCCACTCCTCCCATTCACAGCACTACCACTCCTCCCATTCACACCACTACTCCTCTCATCCACAGCACTTCCACTCCTCCCATTCACAGCACTACCACTCCTCCCATTCACACGACTACTCCTCTCATCCACAGAACTTCCACTCCTCCCATTCACAGCACTACCACTCCTCTCATTCACACCACTACTCCTCTCATCCACAGCACTTCCACTCCTCCCATTCACAGCACTACCACTCCTCCCATTCACACCACTACTCCTCTCATCCACAGCACTTCCACTCCTCCCATTCACAGTACTACCACTCCTCTCATCCACACAGGTATTACTAAACCCTTTCAGTGCAGTAACTTTTTCACTCTTACTTTTGGCTGAGCTGGCCGGGATAGACTGTAATGTTGCTGGTGCCGATGTCACTAACTCTGCCTCTGGCATCACATCTCTGCCACTGATGTCATTAGTTCCATCTCCTGACGTCACTTCCATGAGCAGGGCCGCCCCTCCTCCTTCACCATGTGACGTGTAGGAAATCCCCTCCCTCACAGGGGAAGTTTCCATTATGTCAGCACTTGCACTGAACGACCGCATGGACTGTCCAGCTGATGCCCGGACACTCCCCCCCCTCACAGGGGAGTGCCCTGCAGCACCAGCAATGCCCAGGGGACCGCCCCCCACTTCAAGCCTGTCCTGCCCTTCCCTACCGACAGGACAGGAGGGCTTCTCAGCATCTCCCTCCGCCATCTTTGATTTCACACTGTACCCCCCGTGCTGGCCCCGCTCCACCTCAGAAGTGGGGTCTTGCAGAGTGGGGGGCCCAGCAGCCTGTACCGACTTCTCAGCCGGCCCAGACTGCTGGAAAGGACTAAATACAAAACGGGTAACTTCTCCCACTTTCCTCTTCTTTTTGCTCCTCTGACCTTTCTTCTTCCCTCCTTCAGGGCCCAGATCATCACCAAAAGAAAAGTTCTGGAAATGAGTGGGGGATTCCTGCAGGATGATGGCCCGGAGCACCCCGCCATCACTGTCCTCCTCGCTCTCATCAGCAGATGACACAGGTAAGGCCACCATTTGAGCAGCAGCAAGGTGGTCTTCACTGAGGGGGGGCTAGGGGTGACACAGACAGCAGGGGCCCCACCATCCAGCACCACACTCTCCACCCTCCCCTCAGCCTTTCCGACAATCTCTGACTGTTCCACCTCCTCCTCCTCCTCCTCCTCACCGCCACTACTCTCCCCATCATCCACCACCTCCTTACCTGGGGATTTCATGGCGGTGAATCTGTCCTTGTTTAGCAATTTTTTCACGGAAAAGTCCACTGCCTTCCAAAAGGACCTTTCTCCTTTCTTCCAACGCCTTAATCTCTGTTTTCCGGGCTTGTATTCTCACCCTCAGCTCGGGTCGTTTTTTCTTGGGACCCCTGTCAGCCAGGTTTTGGGCCAGGCGCAAATCCTCCCTGGCTGCCTTTAGTTCTTTCCCACAGCGGTCGTACTCTGTAAACCGAGCCGTCATCCTGGAGCAATATATTTCCGTGGACTCTTTCAGGTCTCGGTTGCCCCACATCTCAACATTCTGCAGGCTTTTCTTGGCCTTCCTGCCACTAGTGGCCTTTCCACTACTCGCCGTTGCCTGGGGAGCAGGGACCACATTACTGCGGTCCCTGCTAGATTTTCTCACACAGGCCGGAAGACTGGCTGTAGTTGGCTTCTCTCCACCCCCCGCCAGCCTGGAACGGGAAGTGGAGCCCCAAGATTCCCGGGGCTCCATGCAGGGAGGCTCTCCCCAGGAGTCTGCCACCCTCCTGGGAAAAGCTGTTAGAACACCTGCCTCTGTAGTCTGCTTGGAAGTCCTGGAGAGCTCAAACAGGGACACACCCGCACGCTTCTCACACTGAACTGGTGTGTTTCACAGGAAGTGCTCTCTGCTGACACTCTTTTTTTATTATAAAAGTTCAAAACTTATACAAAAACACAAAACAAGCTTAACCAGCTATAACATAAATAAGAAATACACTGGTACCAAAGAACAAAAACAAAACCCTGCCTAACCGGCCAGCCCAGCTTTACAAAAACCTAAAATATGCCAACCCACCTAACCGAACCATACTCACACACATAACAAAAATGAACAAAAAAATAGCGCTTGGCTTATCAAAATATGAAAATAAAATTTAGCACTACCTGGCTACAACTCAAAATCATCCATATTCGGGAAATACAAAAAAAAAAATAAATAAATAAAAAAAAAATTATAAATTAAAATTAAAATACAAAAGCACAACTTGGCTTAGCAAAATATAAACATAAACATAAAATTTAGCACTACCTGGCTACAAAAAAAAAAAAAAAGAAAAAAAAAAAAAAATTTAATAAAATAAACAACGTAACAACATGAGAAAATCAAGTAAACCACGTAACATAATAACTGGTCCGACTGCCATGACTACTGTAATGCTGTAATATAGAAACAAAATGAAAACAATATATAAACAATATACATACAAAATCACATGAACATAATAATATAGTATTTAACTAAAAATAAATATATATACACTAAAGAAAACCTACAAAAACAATAGAAAACCCTACCAAAATCCCTACACTAAAACTGTACCCTCTCCCACACCACCCCTCCTGCACATGGGTCAGAGTCCATACCGTTCGTACACAAAGTCCTGTCCCTAACTGACCCATGTCAGGTCCCCAAAAGAAAAGCAAACACCACCACCCACAAATACACCCTCCCCACCTAGCACTCCTCCCAACCAACTTACACACAGACTTATACATACTAACATATACACACTAAACCAAAGCTACCTTTGGCCCAAGTTTGGTCGCCTGTAAGCCCTTCATACCATATCAGCTTAAAACAAAACAAAAAGCTAGCGTGTGCATGCATTAGCTCACCACCAGGAAGAAGGATGGCAGACTTGATACATCAAAATAATTTTAAACTCTTTCCCTAACTCCCCCCTACAATTTTCCCTAATTCTATCCCTCCATTAAAACTGACCCTGCTCTCACCCTATCACTATCCCTATAACACTGCCCCTAACCAAAATAAAGGTACTCTACCTAAAAAGGTCTAGTACCTAGGGCACAGCAAAAGAAAAACCTCTCCACAGGAGAGAAGCCCTACTGGTACCAAGACTGCCATACTCCAAAGACCTGATCTTCCCGAGGTCACCGGTGATGTTCCTACAGACCTCCACCTCGGAGAGGATTTTCTGTTGGGTCGACACTAAACACCGTGCGTTCCACGTGTAGTACCTAACCACTAAACTAACTAAGAATAAAGTGCCCCGATCTCGGCCACCCAGGTTCCTGAATGCCCCATAAGCCCACTCCGGATAGGTTAGGCCGGCAAGTTGACTCCAGCCGATGGAAGCGCCCACCCTGTTGTAAACCCCTATATTAAAGGGACAATGAAGCAGGAAGTGGTCCATGCTTTCCAGCGTGTCCCCGCACTCTTCTCGGGGACATCCCCGGTCATCAGAGTTCCTGCACTTCAGGTTGTCCCTTACATATAGCTTCCCCTGAAAGCAGCGCCAGGCCAAGTCCCAAAACTTCTGGGGGATCCTTTTCATGTTTAAAAGGTACAACCCCACCCTCAGATCCCGACCTGGGCAGTCCCTGAGCGCCAGAGGCTTCTGGAAATGGGTCAACAGAACCCGTTTGTCAAGGAACTGCCTTGACTGGGTCCTGATCTCCCACACTCCCAGACCCCACCGACGTATCGCCTTCAGAGTCGGGGTAGCATAAGCCGGAAGATGCCCATGGGGCGTACGGAGGTCCTTCACTTGCCCTCCTGTCTCCCATTCCTGGAAGAAAGGCCGAAACCATTCCCTGCAGGAGAGTACCCACGGAGGAGCCCTCTCTTTCCAGAGGTTTGCGATGTTAGCTTTCAAGAAGGTGTTCGTAAAGAACACCACAGGGTTTACCATAGATAAACCCCCTAGTCTCCTCGTGTGGTACGTAACCTCCCTCCTGACTAGGTTCATCCTGTTCCCCCATAACAGTTGGAAAAACAGGCTGTAGATCCTAGTGTAGTAAGCCTCTGGCAAGATACATACGCTGCCCAGATAGATAAACAAGGGGAGCAGGTACGATTTGATCAGGTGTACCCTTTCCCTGAGGGTCATAGACCAACCCTTCCATTGGTCCACCTTCTGAGCGGCATCCTGGAGCTTACCATCCCAGTTTTTGGTGGGATAATCATCCTGGCCGAATGTGATGCCTAAGACTTTTGCTGATTCTTGGGGCCCTGGAAGGGTGTCCGGGAGATCAAACGTGGGATCCCCCCCTCCCAGCCAGAGACTTTCACACTTATCCCGGTTGATCTTAGACCCGGATGCCTCCGAGTAGCGGTCCACCTCCGACATCACCACATCGACCTCCTCCTGTGAGGAGACGAAAATAGTGACATCGTCAGCGTACGCCACCACTCTCTGGGTGACATCCAGCTCCGCCAGACTCATCCCGACTCCCGCCAATGGCCCACAATCTACCCTCCGAACGAAGGGATCGATTGCAAACACGTATAAAAGCGGGCTCAAAGGACAACCCTGACGGACTCCGGACCCCACCTCAAAAGAGCGGCCAGACCAACCGTTCACCAGCGGGAAACTCTCTGCCCCTGCATACAAGATCTTAAGCCAATTAACAAAAGTACTCGGTAAGCCATATCTCAGGAGGACGGACCAGAGGTACTCGTGGTTCACCCGATCAAACGCCTTGGCCTGATCCAGGGACAGCAAGTACCCCTTCCAGAAACCCGCACTACTCCGCTCCACCGCCTCCCTGACACCAAGGACAGCACTTAAGGTGCTTCGGCCTGGAACAGAGCAGTGCTGAGTCCCCGAAAGGAGCCGGGGTGCAAACTTCACCAGCCGATTAAACAGTATCTTGGCCAGAAGCTTCCTGTCCGTATTGAGAAGAGCTATGGGCCTCCAATTCTCAATTCGGCTGGGATCTTTACCCTTTGAGAGAAGAATCAGGGCTGACCTCCTCATTGACTTCGGCAGAGTGCCCGAGGAGAGACACTCATTGAATACCTCAGTCAAGAGGGGAGCTAAAGACTCCTTAAAGGTCCTGTACCACTCGGATGTTAAGCCATCCGGACCTGGCGACTTCTTAGGGGCAAGCCCCTCGATCGCCAGTCTCACTTCCTCTTCCCTGATTTCTTCTGCCAAAACAACAAGAGAGGGGTCTACCCCTGGCTCAGGAATGGTTTCAGCCAGGAAAACCGACATCCTGTCTCGATCTAGATCCTTCCTCCCCAAGAGGTGCGAGTAGAAGGATCTGACGACCTCCAAGATCCCTGATCTGGACCGATTCAGAGATCCCGTACTATCAATCAGTCCTGAAATGACTTTACTACTCACTGACATCTTACAGTTTCTGTAAGGGTCGGGCGAGCGGTACTTCCCGAAATCCCTCTCAAAAACCAAAGATGCGTGCCTATCGTACTGACACCTCATCAGCAAGGATTTCACTCTGGAGATATCCTCTCGGCTACCTCCAGTCGAGACGAGAAGCTCGAGTTTCCTCCTCAGACCCTGATACAAGCGATACCTGTTCAGGGATCTGAGGCTCGAGAGCTGGCGGAAGAACCCCGCAACCCGCTTCTTGAATATCTCCCACCACTCCAGCTTATTACTACAAAGATCCAGTAAAGGTACCTGACTCTGAAGAAAATCCTCAAAGGACTGTCTTACCTCCGCTTCCTCCAGGAGGGACGAATTCAGCTTCCAATAACCTTTTCCCATCCGGGGGGTCTCTGAAACATTCAGGGAAAACAAAATCATACAGTGATCGGAGAAATCCACCTCAACCACGGACACTGCGGAAGAGGCGGCTTCCTCCTTCAAATAAAACCTATCTATTCTAGACCTGCGACTACCTTGATGATAGGTGAAACCCGCGTGGCCCGAGGGGCTCCGGATGTGGGCATCCTCTAGGCGAGCTTCTCTAGTTATGCTAATCAGCGCCACACTATCGCAAGTCAGCGGACCATTGGAGCCTCTCCTATCTTGGGACCTCGTGACATTATTGAAGTCCCCTCCAAAGATCACCTGCCGACTCGTAAAAAGAAAGGGCTTAATCCTCATAAAGAGATCTTTACGGCCCCGCTTAGTTTGCGGGGCGTAGATGTTAATGAGTCGGAGCTCCTGTCCCTTCATGAAGACATCTAAGATCAGGCACCTCCCCATTTCTAATTCAATAACCCGTCGGCATTCAACAGGAGCGGTAAAAAGGACCGCCACCCCACTATACGACTCAGCCGCAAGAGACCAGTGAGAGGGGCCGCGCCTCCACTCTCTCCTGGCTTTTACCAGGGAGGCTAGATCTGACAACCTGGTCTCCTGCAGATACAAAATGTCGGCTTCAACACGGCCGAGAAAATCAAAGGCTGCAAATCTAGCCGTATCCGACTTTATGCTGGCACAATTAATAGATGCCAGCGTCAATGGGGTGAGTGCCGCCATACAGGGTGATTGAATTAGATGGCCTCACCCTTTATTTCTTTTTCCCCTTCTTTTTAGCCCCCTCATCCCCCGAAGACGACGAAAGGGCAGGACCACTCTTACATCTTTTTTTAGACTCCGATTGGTCCATAAGGTCCCCGTGTCCGTCCGGCCCCGGTCTAGCCCTGCCCTCTGAGGAAGGTGCCTCGACAGGACAGGGCCCAGTTCCCCCCAGAGGCTCTTTCTCCCGAGGCACCCCGCCCTCACCTTCCCCCTCCAAGGAGGGGGAGGAGATGGTATCGAGGACGAGGTACCGGTTTGACAGGTCAATCAGAGGGGGGGCAGCCAGGCTTCCGCTTTGGACCTGGCCCGTAGTACCAGGAGCTTCAGAGGGCTCTGACCTCTTCTTTCTCCCTTTCCTTTTGCCCTTTTCTTTCTTTTTGGGCCTCACCCTACTTTCCTCATCCACACTTTCATAGTGGGAGGAATCGGAAGGGTCGGCCATATTGCCTTCCTCTCTGTGAAGTCTCCTGATCTCCTCATCCAGCACATTCTCCACCAGGGCTTCAGCAGTTACAGGGCCAGCTTCAGGAGCAGGGACTGAAGCTACCCCCGCCACCTGGGCACTCTCCAGCTCCCTACTCCTTCTACGATTTTCCTCCCGCCTTAGTTTGGCAGGGCCCTTTTTCCTCCTCACTAGCCCTGTTGCGCCCCCATCCCTGCCCGTACCCTCCCCAGCCGAGGCAACGTCACAGCTCTCCTCAGCTGGAGCGGCCGCCGCATGGGCGAAGGCGCTAGGACAACGGCTGAAAGGGTGTCCGAGGACACCACACAGGTGACACCGGATCTGCCGACAGGATGCGGCCAGATGACCCACCCCACCACACAAAGCGCAGACCTGCACAGTACAGGCTGCGCTAAAGTGGGTGGGGCTGCCACACCTGTGACAGACCTTAGGCTGCCCCTGGTAGAAGACCTGGATCCTATCACGTCCAAGGAAGGCGGCTGACGGAATGTGGGCAACCGTACTCCCTGAACGCTTGAGTTTGACGGAAAACGTCCAGGCCCCGGACCAGATCCCGTGCTCATCCAAGTTTTTCTTGGGCATGTCCGTCACATCCCCATACCGTCCGAGCCAGGTCATGATATCATAACAAGAAAGTGACTCGTTACGGGTCAAAACGGTCACCTTCTTGACAGCATTCTGACGGGAAATCGCCTTTACGGCGAACTCCCGCCAGCCGGGCTCGTTTTTTGCCACTTCGTAGTTCGACCAGAAGAGTTCAAGACCCTCCGGCCGAACGAAACTGACGTCAAACTCAGACGAACCATAGGGGTGAATCAGAGCAAAGATGTCATTCGCCCTGAATTCCATCTGCAGGAGGAGCTCAACCACTTTTGCGCGAGGTGGGCACGCATCCTCGCCCCTCCAAATCAGACGGACCACATTCCTACGGTTATTGTCCTGCCCGGATGTCGGGAGGGACCAGACCACCTCCCCATTCCTCTCTCGGAAAGCCCCCAAACCATGCCTCTATCCAGAAAGACAGGTCGACCTCACCCCTTCCCTCTACCTGGATCGACCTGTCACCCCTGCGTAGAGCCTCCAGGAGGCGCTGTTGCAAATGGCCCCCAGGGCCGGACGGAGACGAGGACCCCCCTGAACCCCCGGCAGTGACATTAGCATAGCTCTAGGAGCAGTCACTACCGAGGGGGCAGCCGGACCAGACCCAGAACCAGAACCATCAGCATAACCACTCACACCACTACTCCCATCTTTATTTCCATCCATACCAGACCTCCCATTCATACCACAACTACTCCCACCATCCTTCACTCCACTGACACTCCTCTTATCCACAAGACTTCCACACTCATTCTCACATCCTGCACTCTTATGCTGACTAACAGATTCTGGGCTGGCTGGGACTTGTAGTGTTGCAGGTTTTATCACACTTTTCTTTTCTGGCTTAGCTGCCGGGGTCGATGCTGATAGTTCCTTCTCCTTGGCTGAAGTCACTTCCGGAGTCCGGGGCTGCATCTCCGGGCACACCCCAGCTCCTCCCACAGTGCCAGCACCTGCTTTGCCCGACTGCACGGGCTCTGTGGATGATGCCGGCGCACGGACACTCCCCCCCTCACGGAGGAGTGCCCCGCAGCGCCCACAGAATACACAGTACTTGGAGGACCGCCCCCCGAGCACACAGACCTACCATTCTCCTCCACCGGCACCCGGACACTCCCCCCCCTCACAGGGAAGTGCCCCGCAGTGCCGGTAATGCCCACAGCACTCGGGGAACCGCCCCCCGAGCACACGGCAGCATAGCTTACCCCGCCACTGCCCACCATGAGCCCATCCTGCCCCTCCCTACTGGCAAGATGGGTGGGCTTCATATCTATTGCGTCCGCAGCCTTTTCTGACGCCATGCTGTATCCCCTATGCTGGCTCCGTTCCACCACAGAAACAGAGTCTGGCAGTCTGGGGGACCCAGCAGCCTGAACCAGCTTTGCAGCTGGCCCAGACTGCTGGAAAGGAACAAACACGTACTGCACTGTTTCCTGGGTCTTTTGTTTCTTTGCCTTACGTTTCACCACCACATCCTCACACTGGTCGTCTCCAAAGGTAAAGTTCTGGAGGTGGGCTGGGGACTCCTGCATAACAATCGCCCTTAATAAACCCCCAGCCGCACTCTCCACATCATCCTCCTCACTATCACTTGATGGTAGTGCCACCTGTGCTGGCTCGATGTAGCTGTCTTGGGTGTCACAGGAAGTAGCTACAGGAACAGCATCCATCTCCACCACTTGTGAATTTTCTTCCACCTCCTTTACACCTTCACCACCATCCTCACTTTCTTCACCGCCACTATTCTCCCCATCATCCACCTCCTCCTTACCTGGGGATTTCATGGCGGCAAACTGGTCTCCATTCACCAGCTTCTCCTTTAAGAGACCGCTCCCCTCAAGTATCTCTGCTCTCCTCTCGTCCAGCTTTGCAATCTCACTCTTCAGAGCCGTAATCCTCTTTTTCAGCTCTGGCCTATTCTTTTTGGATGCTGTGTTCGCCAGGTTCTGAGCAACACGAAGATCCTCTCTTGCCATCCTCATCTCCTTGCCACACTGGTCATATTCCGCAAACCGTGCGGCCATGCGGGAGCAGTATATTGCGCTCGATTCCTTGGGCCCTCTCTCAGCCCACATTTCCAAGCTTTTCCTCCGTACCTTCCTTCCACCAGATTTCTGGCTTGCACCCGTTGCCGGGGGAGCAGAGCCTGCATTACTGCAGACTCTGCCAGATCTTCTCCCCCGGGCCGGAATGGCTGTTGCTGTTTGCTCTCCACCCCCCGCCAGCCTTGAAGAACGGGAGGTGGAGGCCCTGGGCTCCATGCAGGGAGGCTCTCCCCAGGAGCCTGACACACTCCTGGGAAGGCAGATGGATCACCTGCTCTGGTCTGATCTGCTGGAAGTTTGTGGAGCTCAATAAGGGACACACCCGCACGCTGCTCACACTGAACTGTTGTGTTCACAGGAAGTGCTCTCTGCTGACACCTCTGTCTGTGTCAGGAACTGTCCAGAGCAGCATAGGTTTGCTATGGGGATTTTCTCCTGCTCTGGAAAGTTGACAGTTCCTGATACGGGCATTAGGTGTCAGCAGAGAGCACTGTTGACAACACAAAAAAAATATTCAAAAAGAAAAGAATTTTCCCTGTAGCAAACAGCTGCTAAAAAGTACTGAAAGGATTAAGATTTTTTTTATAGAAGTAATTTACAAATCTGTTTAACTTTCTGGCACCAGTTCATTTAAAAAATAAAAGAAAAAAAAGTTTTCCACCGGAGTAAGGGGTAATGAAATAAAAATATTTACCTTAGCCTTTAAGTTAACCCTTTTTTATATTGGGCTTCCATACAGTAAATTAATCCATGTACTGAAGCATTAGCTTTGGAGGTACTTGTCATACTGTTCATTGTGAACTTGAAGATTCTAGATTCGAGATTGTAATGAAAAAATACAGAAATATCTAGCCATGCATAAAAGCGGATTTAGATGTCATTCCGCTGTATAGAAAGCTGAGTGAAAACACAGAAATATTCACTAATAGTGGTTAAAATCCAGCAGAGACAGAGCTGATTTCAATTACAGCAACGTCAGAATGACTAGAAGCAACTAAACTGCTAAATATTCTGAGACAGTGATAGGAATGGTAGTCAGGGATCGCTGTATTTCCCCAAGGTCCTACATATGAACCAGGTTTAAGGAAGCACATATCCAGGGATACAAAGTGTTAGGCTAGAATCACACAGCAGAATTTCCACACATCCGCACCATGATTTATGTTAATTAGTGCTAAGACAAGGAGGGTTTACTTAATTTTTTTGTGCCTGAATGTAAAAGCTTTATTTTTGTTCTGCTGGGGAAAAAAACTAAAAACTTTACATCCATGTCACTGTCTCTGACTGCTGTTTGCCATCATTTACCTGGCTCAACGGAGCTAATCTCCCACAATGTTTCTGAGCTGGATTATGATGATGTCCAGGAGATTCTGTTTTGAACATTTTATAATACAGTGATCCCTCAACTTACAAGGGCCTCAACATACAATACTTTCAACATACAATGGTCTTTTCTGGACCATTGTAACTTGAATCCAGACTCAACATACAATGTTACGGACATTCCAGATTTGTGAAATATGTCACAAATGGAGGAACTGACCAATCAGAATGGGCATTTTACTTGTAAATCATCTCTATTACTAAAGTACATGCACTGAATGGCTGTCTGGTAGCGCCCCCTACAGTACAGGGAAGAACTACATGTTCTGTACTACTCCTTACCTGTTCCAGGGTTAGCTGCTGCTTTGGACACCAAGTAAGGGTGGCTCCATTTGGGACACTATGTGTACTGTATAGGACCCTGAAGAAGCTCCCGTCCTGTACATAAACCATTGTTTCCCAACCAGGGTGCCGCCAGCTATTGCAAAACTACAACTCCCAGCATGCCCGGACAGCCAAAAGCTGTCCGGGCATGCTGGGAGTTGTAGTTTTGCAACAGCTGGAGGCACCCTCATTGGGAAACACTGACATAGACAGTGATTTACAGCTCCCAGCAGATGTTTCTTACTTTTATATATAAGGATTTGCTTTATCTGTATTAGTTATCTACTTATTTTTCTTTAATCCTCACCTTTTCCTATTTTTGGATGACATTTTGGTGGCTTCAGAACAAATTACCAGGTTTCCATAGAGTTATGGTCTCAACATGCAATGGTTTCAACATATAATGGTCGTCCTGGAACCAATTAATATTGTAACTTGAGGGACCACCGTAAATCATTTCTCAATAACTCGAGAAATACTTCCTTCAGGTTTGGTAAAGGTACTTAAAATACTCCTACAATATTTATAAGGTGGCCTAAAATAAGAAAAACAATGCCACTCTTGTCCATGGTATGTGTCTGGTATTGCAGTTCAGTGTTCTTCACTGGAATGGGGCTGAAATGCAATACTAGGAACAATCCCTGAATAAGTGGCTGTGTTTCTAGAAAAAAAAGCAGACTCTGTGGCCCACATTTATCATTGTAGGTGTAAGTGAAGCATTTTTTATACCTTTTTTTTGTGTGCTAGTAATGTGTAGGAGCACCACATTTATTAAATGTTCACAGAGCATTTGATAAATTTTGTGCAGGTCACATTTTCTAAAATTTCTCTCTTCACATACACTAAAAAGCTACGCCAGGTCTGGGGTGGTGTAGTTTTAGACACTTTTCAGTGGCTTTGCGCCTTTTTTGCGCCTTTTTACAAAAGGCGCAGTTCATAAATCCCTTCTATATCATGTGTATTGCCAAAATCAGTGGATTGCAACTCAAAATCAGGGGATTGCAACTCAAAATCAGCAGAAATGTGTAAACAAAAAGGCGCAAAAAAGGCGCAAATAAGCCCTGCTTGCGCCTTTTTGCGCCTCTTGTAAACACAAAAAACAGTCTAAAGACAATGATAAATGTCGGCCTGTTTTCTTATTTAAAGGGAATCTGACAGCTTAAACCCAAACACAGCATTAAAGTGCAGATGAACATTGTTTGTTTTACTCATGTACCCCCACACTATAACCCTGTGTATTGGGTTTAGTGTAGGTAAACAAATTGTCAGATTCCATCGTAGGCTGCTTTCACACTATAAAATTAATCCGTTTTAAAGATCCGTTTGATGTTCCGATATGAAAACCCTGAAAATCGGCCATTAAACGTTGGTTAGAAAATCCCATTATAGTCTATGGGATCTTTACATTATCTGTTTTATTGCACTATTTCTTACGTTCATTCTCCTGTCATAAAATAACGTCCGTTATTCATAACGGACTATAACGGATTAAAACGGATAATGTAAAAATCTCATAGACTATAATGGGATTTTTTAACGGACATATGGAATTTTCTAACGGACGTTTAATGGCCGATTTTCAGGGTTTTCATAACGGAACATCAAACAGATCTTTAAAACGGATAAATTTTATAGTGTGAAAGCAGCCTAAAGAAAAACACTGTACTCACCTGATCCCCCGCAGCTGCTGTTCTGACAGTGCCCGTCTCTGGTGCTCACCATATCTTCGTCCCCATCTCAACACAAGAAAATGACCACAACAGTGACCTTTCTCGGCCAGTGATTGGCTAAAGAAGCTTTCCTGTATGTTCAGACATGGAACGCTGATCAGCAGGGAATGAGCCTTGTTGGAACAGCAGCAGCAAGGATCGGGCAGCTTTTTACATTTTTTTCTTTATCTCTGCTTGGCCACCTAAAAAAATTGCCTTAAAAATTAAAGTCTGATTTTGTTTCCTTATTCCAAACTGCTCAAATGACACAAATCTAACAAGTATTCAGAAAAAGTCCTTTTATCTGGCTGAGATCCAGGAGCAGGCAGCTGAAGTAACAGTGTAATGTAAATATTATACTTTACTGCTCTATCTAGCGCCTGCGTTATCTATGGAATGAATACATTTACATGAAATTGGAAGTATATATTCTTGGTGGTCTCCATATTGGAATCTAAAGAACTATTTTGAGTTTATTCATAATCTGTAACCAAATAAAGATAACAATGTCTAAGTGACATCTATTCAATATAAACCAGGGCCAACAGTGTACAGTGTATACAGCAAAATCAGACAGACATATAACTTCCATATACTGAACATATTTCATGCTGATATAAACAAGTACGACCAGGCTCACACCGCATTTGAGAACAATGATTTAAGGGTCCATTTAAAATGGCCCTTCTTTAAGGGGATCTGTAAGCACTTTAGTGTCATTGTAGTGGTTCCCGGTGGCTTCTCCTGCCCATGATTGATAGATTTCTATTCCTATACTCAAACAGAGATAGAAGTACTGTATCAAGGCTGGTGGGGTGCATGGGTAAATCTAGCCACTGTGCTGTCTGAAGTGAACTATGGAAAGGGAAAACCCCCCTCCCACTCATATAATCCCCCATTATATAGGTCTGTTCAACAGTAGTTGATAGTTTCAGCATCATGCAGATACAGTGGGGCAGAAAAGTATTTAGTCAGCCACCAATTGTGCAAGTTCTCCCACTTAAAAAGATGAGAGAGGCCTGTAATTTTCATCATAGGTATACCTCAACTATGAGAGACATAATGCTAAAAAAAATCCATAAAATCACAGTGTCTGATTTAAAAAAAATGTATTTGCAAATTATGGTGGAAAATAAGTATTTGGTCAATAACAAAAGTTCATTTCAATACTTTGTTATATACCCTTTGTTGGCAATGACAGAGGCCAAACGTTTTCTGTAAGTCTTCACAAGGTTTTCACACACAGTTGCTGGTATTTTGGCCCATTCCTCCATGCAGATCTCCTCTAGAGCAGTGATGTTTTGTGGCTGTCACTGGGTAGTATAGACTTTCAACTCCCTCCAAAGGTTTTGTATGGGGTTGAGATTCGGAGACTGGCTAGGCCACTCCAGGACTGTCACGTCGAGCGCTCTGGGTCCCGCTGCTCCCCCGGAGTGCTTGCGGCGTGCCTCTGTATGCAGCGCTGCGGTCGCCACCGCTGACCGCGAGCGCTGCTTCCATGTCTCCGGAGGGGGCTCGATCCGAGGTACGGGACACGCCCGCTCTCGGATCGCGCCCCGTGTCTCTCACCTGCCCCGTCCTCCTGCTCAGTCCCAGCGCACACAGCCCCGCTCTCTAGGACGCGGGCGCGCCGGGTCTCTCAGATTTAAAGGGCCAGTGCACCATTAATTGGTGCCTGGCCCAATTAGTTCCTAACACTCCCTACACTTTATAAACCCACTTCCCTTTCCTGTCCCTGCCGGATCTTGTTGCCTTGTGCCCTGTGAAAGCATTTCTGTGTGTTCCATTGCCTGTGTATCCAGACCCTTGCCGTTGCCCCTGACTATGAACCGTTGCTGCCTGCCCTGACCTTCTGCTACGTCTGACCTTGCCTTTTGCCTAGTCCTTCTGTACCGTGCCTGACTCAGCAGTCAGTGAGGTTGAGTCGCTATCGGGTGGAACGACCTGGGGGTTACCTGCCGCAGCAAGTCCTTCCCGCTTTGCGGCGGGCTCTGGTGAAAACCAGTAACCCCTTAGATTCCATTCCCCTGGTACGGCCCACGCCATCACCTCACTGACACAGAGGATTCACCACCCGTGTCCTCCCCGCATACCAGTCCGGATCCTGACAGTAGATCCGGCCATGGATCCCGCTGAGGTCTAGTGTTGAGCGGCATAGGCCATATTCGAATTGGCGAATATTCGCGAATATATGGACGAATATTCGTCATATATTCGCGAATATTCGCATATTCGTAATATACCCGTTTTATTTTCGCATATGCGAAACTTCGCGCATGCGAAAATTGACATATGCGAAAATTAGCATATATAAAAATTTGCATAAGCGAAAATTCGCGTATGCGAAAATTTGCATATACAAATTTTCGCATGCACGAAAATTCGCACACCAGTCTCACACAGTAGTATTAGAGCCTTCTTTACACCACACAAGCTGGAAGCAAAGAGGGATGATCACTGTGATGTGTACTGTGAAAAAAAAAAAAAAAACAATATTCGTAATTACGAATATATAGCTCTATATTCGCGAATATTCGCAAATTCGCGAATATGCGATATTCGCGAATAAAATTCGCATTGCGAATATTCGCTAGCAACACTACTGAGGTCCCGCTGCCCTGTGTCGCTGACCTAACCTCCGTGGTCGCCCAGCAATCACAGCAGATCGCACTACAAGGACAGCAGTTGACTCAGTTGTCCGCTATGCTGCAACAGCTTCTGCCGCAACAACAGCAACCATCTCCTCCGCCAGCTCCTGCATCTCCTCCGCAGCGAGTGGGTGCTCCCAGATTCCGCCTGTCTCTACCAGACAAGTTTGATGGTGACTCTAAACAGTGCTGTGGATTCCTGTCCCAGTCTTCCCTACACCTGGAGATGATGTCAGACCAATTCCCTACAGAACGGTCTAAGGTGGCGTTCGTGGTCAGCCTGCTGTCTGGAAAGGCCTTGTCATGGGCCACACCACTTTGGGACCGCAACGATCCTGCCACTGCTACAATCCAGTCCTTCTTCTCTGAAGTACGTAGTGTCTTTGAGGAGCCAGCCCGGGCTTCCTCAGCCGAGACTGCTTTACTGAATCTTGTCCAAGGGAGTTCTTCTGTGGGCGAATACGCTATCTAGTTCCACACCCTCGCCTCTGAGCTATCCTGGAATAATGAGGCCCTCTGCGCGACATTCAAGAAAGGCTTATCCAGTCACATCAAAGATTGTCCAGGCCGCACGAGAAATTCCTATTAACCTGTCTGAACTCATCCATTCAGCCACCCGCATCGACATGCGTTTCACGGAAAGACGTCAGGAGCTTCGTCAGGAAAAGGATCTTGTTCGCACCAGGTGGTTTCCCTCCCAGGCTCCTCTCTTCCAATGTCCTTTGCAATCTGTTCCTGTGCCTCCTGCCGAGGAGGCTATGCAAGTTGATCGGTCTCGCCTGACCCAACAAGAGAGGAATCGCCGTAGGAATGAAAACCTGTGCCTATACTGTGCATGCACCGAACATTTCCTAAAAGACTGTCCTATTCGTCCTCCGCGTCTGAGAAACGCACCCACTCACCTAGTTAACGTAGGAGAGTCGTTGCTAGGTGAGAATTCTTCCTCTCCACGATTGACTTTACCTGTGCGGATTGCTATACCCGCTAATGCTACTTCCTTCCCTGCTGTGGCCTTCCTGGACTCGGGTTAAGCAGGAAGTTTCATTAAAGCCTCCCTAGTCAATAGATTCAACATTCCAGTTACCTGTCTTGTCAAACCTCTCTCCATTTCATTCGTCAATGGAGAGAGACTGGTCTGCACCATGCGTTACCGCACTCAACCGCTGCTCATGAGTGTTGGAGTTCACCATCATGAACATATTGAATTTTTTGTGCTACCCAACTGCACTTCTGAAATTCTTCTGGGCTTGCCCTGGCTCCAACGTCATTCCCCTAGCCTCGACTGGGTTACCGGGGACATTAAGAATTGGGAATCTTCTTGCCACAAGCGATGTCTCTACCCAGTTTCTTCCTGCCAGGTCTCCATGGCTACTCCATTGCCAGGTCTTCCTAAGGCCTATCAGGACTTTTTGGACGTCTTTTGTAAAAAGCAAGCAGAGGTCTTACCTCCACATAGACCCTATGACTGCCCTATTGACCTGCTCCCTGGTACCACACCACCCCGTGTTAGGATTTACCTCCTTTCTGCCCCGGAAACACAAGCTATGTATGAGTACATACAAGAAAACCTCAAAAGAGGTTTTATCTGGAAATCTTCTTCTCCAGCTGGAGCTGAATTTTTCTTTGTCGCTAACAAAGATGGATCTCTCCGCCCTTGTATTGATTACCGTGGTCTCAATAAAATTACTGTAAAAAATCGCTATCCTCTGCCTCTTATCTCCGAACTCTTCGACCGACTGCGAGGAGCTAAGATTTTCACCAAACTAGATCTAAGGGGCGCATATAACCTCATCCGTATTCGAGCAGGCGATGAATGGAAAACCGCCTTCAATACCAGAGATGGTCACTTTGAATACCTAGTCATGCCCTTTGGTCTATACAACTCCCCAGCAGTTTTTCAGGACTTTGTTAATGAGATTTTTCGGGATATGCTGTACTCCTGTGTGGTAGTCTATCTTGACGCCATCCTCATTTTTTCCTCCAACCTAGAGGAACATTGCCTTCATGTTCGTCAACTGCTCCAGCGACTACGCCAAAACCTACTTTACGCCAAAATTGAGAAGTATCTATTTGAACGCAGCAGTCTTCCCTTCTTGGGATACATTGTGTCCGGACAAGGTCTTCAAATGGACCCTGATAAACTTTCTGCGGTAATGGATTGGCCTCATCCCACTGGCCTGTAAGCAATCCAAAGATTTCTCGGATTTGCAAATTATTATCGTCAATTCATTCCCCACTTCTCTACCATCGTTGCTCCTATTGTAGCACTGACTAAGAAAAATGCTAACCCGAAATCCTGGCCACCACAGGCAGAGGAAGCCTTTAACCACCTCAAAGCCGCCTTCTCCTCTGCTCCAGTCTTGTCCAGACCAGATCCTCAGAAGCCCTTCTTCCTCGAGGTTGACGCCTCCTCAGTTGGAGCCGAAGCTGTTCTCCTACAAAAATCCGCTAAAGGAAAAAATTTCACTTGCGGATTTTTCTCCAAAACCTTTTCTCCTCCAGAAAAAACTATTCCATCGGAGACCGTGAACTATTGGTGATTAAGTTGGCCCTTGAGGAGTGGAGACATCTTCTGGAAGGATCTCTTCACCCCATCACCATCTATACAGATCACAAAAATTTGTCTTATCTCCAATCCGCCCAGCAGCTAAATCCTTGCCAGGCTAAGTGGTCGTTGTTTTTTGCCCGTTTCAATTTTCAGATCCATTTTCGTCCCGCAGACAAGAATGTCAGAGCTGATGCTCTATCTCGTACCACCGATGCCTCTGAAGCCGAGACCCTTCCTCAGCACATCATTCCCCCTGAGTGTCTGATCTCTTCTGCTCCTGCTTCTCTGGTACCTGTCCCTCCAGGAAAGACTTATGTTCCTCCCCGTCTTCGCCTCTGGATCCTCAAATGGGCCCATTCCTCTCTTCTGGCTGGTCCCGCTGGAATAAAAAAGACTTTACAGTTGATTGCCAGACACTATTGGTGGTCCTCCTTGGAAAAGGATGTGACTGATTTCGTACGAGCCTGTACAGTATGTGCACGTGACAAGACCCCTCGTCAGAAGCCTTCAGGTCTTCTTCATCCGCTGCCTGTGCCATGGACTTCATCACTGATCTTCCTGTGTCCCATGGCAACACTGTCATCTGGGTGGTAGTTGATCGTTTTTCCAAAATGGCTCACTTTATTCCGCTTCCAGGCCTTCCTTCTGCGCCACAGTTGGCGATAAAAATTTTTCTGCATATTTTTCGTCTTCACGGGCTTCCCACGCATATCGTCTCAGATAGAGGCGTTCAATTTGTGTCTAAATTTTGGAGAGCTCTCTGTAATCAATTAAAGATCAAATTACATTTCTCGTCCTCCTACCACCTGCAATCCAATGGACAAGTGGAGAGAGTGAACCAGATCCTTGGTGACTACCTGCGACATTTTGTCTCCTCCCGCCAAGATGATTGGGTCGACCTGTTACCCTGGGCTGAATTCTCGTACAATTTCAAAAACTCTGAGTCATTCGCCAAGTCTCCGTTCTTTGTGGTGTACGGCCGTCACCCGCTTCCCCCCCTTCCCATCCCCAATTCATCTGGAGTTCCTGCCGTAGATGAATTGACCCTGGACATCTCCACTATCTGGAAAGAGACTCAAAAGTCGCTCTCTCTGGCCTCTTCTCGCATGAAGAAACATGCGGATAAGAAGAGAAGAACTCCTCCTGTCTTTGCCCCTGGTGACAAAGTGTGGCTCTCTGCCAAATATATTCGGTTTCGTGTCCCTAGCTACAAGCTGGGTCCTCGTTACCTTGGGCCATTTAGAGTCAAAAGTCAAATCAACTCTGTCTCCTACAAGCTCCATCTTCCACCTTCTCTTCGTATTCCTAACTCCTTTCATGTATCCCTTCTCAAACCTCTCATTCTTAACCGCTTTTCCCCCAAGGTCACCGTTCCTGCTCCTGTCACTGGGTCCTCTGACGTCTTCTTGGTAAAAGAAATCCTCGTCTCCAAGGTCGTCAAAGGTAAAAATTCTAGTTGACTGGGAGAATTGTGGCCCCGAAGAGAGGTCTTCCATAGAGCCGGGTCTCTCAGATTTAAAGGGCCAGTGCACCATTAATTGGTGCCTGACCCAATTAGTTCCTAACTCTCCCTACACTATATAAACCCACTTCCCCTTCCTGTCCCTGCCAGATCTTGATGCATTGTGTCCTGTGAAAGCGTTTCTGTGTGTTCCATTGCCTGTGTATCCAGACCCTTGCCGTTGCCCCTGACTACGAACTGTTGCTGCCTGCCCTGACCTTCTGCTATGTCTGACCTTACCTTTTGCCTAGTCCTTCTGTACCGTGCCTGACTCAGCAGTCAGTGAGGTTGAGTCGCTATCGGGTGGAACAACCTGGGGGTTACCTGCCACAGCAAGTCCATCCCGCTTTGCAGCAGGCTCTGGTGAAAACCAGTAACCCCTTAGATTCCGTTCCCCTGGTACGTCCCACGTCATCACCTCACTGACACAGAGGATCCACCACCCGTGTCCTCCCCGCATACCAGTCCGAATCCTGACAAGGACCTTGAAATGCTTCTTACGAAGCCACTCCTTCATTGACCGGGCGGTGTGTTTGGGATCATTGTCATGCTGAAAGACCCAGCCATGTTTCATCTTCAATGCTCTTGCTGATGGAAGGAGGTTTTCACTCAAAATCTCACGATACATGGCCCCATTCATTCTTTCCTTTACACGGATGAGTTGTCCTGGTCCCTTTTTTTATATATCAACTGGTTTCCAAAAGTTTAACAGATTTGTAAATTACTTCTATTAATTTTTTTTAAATCCTTTCAGTACTTGTGAGCTGCTGAAGTTGAGTTGTTATTTTCTGTCTAAGTGCTCTCTGATGACATGTGTCTCGGGAACTGTCCAGAGTAGAAGCAAATCCCCATAGCAAATCACTTCTTCTCTGTGCAGTTCCCAAGACAAGCAGAGATGTCAGCAGAGAGCACTGTTGCCAGACAGAAAAGAACAACTCAACTTCAGCAGCTGATAACTATTGGAAGGAGTAAGATTTTTTAATAGAAGTAATTTACAAGTCTGTTTAACTTTCTGGAGCCAGTTGATATATAAAAAAAAGTGTTTTCCTGGAATACCCCTTTAACCCCTTAACCTCTTCAGGACCCATGACGTTCATGTACTTCATGGGACCCCGGTACTTAAGGACCCATGACGTACAAGTACGTCATGGTATATTCCGGTCCCTGCCGCGGCGCCGGGCAGAGATCGCAACCGGATGCCTGCTGAAATCCTTCAGCAAGCATCCAGGGCGATCACCAAGGGGGGCCATGTCGGCCCCCTATGTCGGCGATCGCCGCAAATCGCTGCTGAAATCACAACAGCAATCTGCGGCGATACCGGGCTGATCGGGTCTCTGGGACCCGACCGCCCGGTAAATTTGCATGATCCCGGTTGTCACAGACAGCCAGGACCATGCTAAAGTATAGAAGCGAGGTGGCAAGCCTGCCACCTCCTCCTATCCCCTGTGATTCCTCGGTTAGCTAACCGACCAATCATGGGGGGGGGGCAGTTACTTCCTCCCGCCCTGCCCGGCCCCTGGAAGTCCGGAGAGAATGGGAGGAAGACCGGAGGACTCGGCAGGGGACGGAGGAGTGCTGGGGACTGGCCCCGGTACTTACCTCGTCCCTGAAGACCCGGATCCCGGCGACGGAGACGGCGGCAGTGGCGACAGGTGAGTGGATCTTCGGCGGCGGCGCGGGACCTTTGCAGCAGTCCAGACCGCCGTAAAGTGATCTGGACTGCTCCATCTGGTCCCCTTACACTACAACTTCCAGCATGCCCAGACAGCCCTTGGCATCCAGGCATGCTGGGAGTTGCAGTTTTGCAACATCTGGAGGTCCACAGTTTTGGGACCACTGTGCCCTTCCGGATGTTGCAAAACTACACATCCTCTGCATGCCCAGACCTTCCAGGTAAATTTGCACGATCCCGATTGTCACAGACAGCCAGGACCATGCTAAAGTATAGGAGCGAGGTGGCAAGCCTGCCACCTCCTCCTATCCCCTGTGATTCCTCGGTTAGCTAACCGACCAATCGTGGGAGGGGGGGCGTTACTTCCTCCCGCCCTGCCCTTGGAAGTCCGGAGAGAACAGAAGGAAGACCGGAGGACGCGGCGGGGGACGGGGGAGTGCTGGGGACCGGCCCTGGTACTTACCTCGTCCCTGAAGACCCGGTTCCCGGAGACGGCGGCAGCGGCGACAGGTGAGTGGATCTTCGGCGGCGGCGCGGGACCTTTGCAGCAGTCCAGACCGCCGTAAAGCGATCTGGACTGCTCCATCTGTTCCCCTTACACTACAACTCCCAGCATACCCAGACAGCCCTTGGCATCCGGGCATGCTGGGAGATGCAGTTTTGCAACATCTGGAGGTCCACAGTTATGGGACCACTGTGCCCTTCCAGATGTTGCAAAACTACACATCCTCTGCTTGCCCAGACCTTCCAGGCATGCTGGGAGTTGTAGTTCTGCAACATCTGGAAGGGCACAGATTGGGAACCACTGTATTAGTGGGCTGCAAACTGTAGTCCTCCAGATGTTGCAAAACTACAACTCCAAGCATACTCAGACTGCCCAGGCATGCTGGGAGTTGTAGTTCGGCAACATCTGGCTCTAAAGATGTTGCCGAACTACTACTTCCAGCATGCCTGAGAATGCTTGGAGTTGTAGTTTTGCAACATCTGGAGGGCTACAGCTTGGACACCACTACACAGTGGTCCCCAAACTGTTCTCCTCCAGCTGTTGCGTAACTACTACTCCCAATATGCCCTTCGGCTGTCTGGGCATGCTGGGAGTTGTGGTTTTGCAACAACTGGAGGCACACTGGTTGGGAGACATTGTCTGTTTCCTAAATCAGTGTTTCTCAACCCATGTGCCTCCAGCTGTTGCAAAACTATAACTACCAGCATTCACTGATTTTGATCTTGCATGCTGGGAGTTGTAGTTTTGCAACAGCTGGTGGTCCCCCCCCCCCCTGTTAATGTACAGGGTACATTCACATGGGCAGGGGGCTTACAGTGAGTATCAGGATGCAAGTTTGCGATGCAGCAAATTTTGCGCGGCAGCTCAAACTCACTGCGGGAAACTCGCTGTAATCCCCTGCCCGTGTGACTGTACCCTAAAAACACTACACTACACTAACACAAAATAAAATAAAAAGTAAAAAACACTACATATACACATACCCCTACACAGCCCCCCTCCCCAATAAAAATGAAAAACGACTGGTACGCCGCTTTTTCCAAAACGGAGCCTCCAGCTGTTGCAAAACAACTCCCAGTATTGCCAGACAGCCGTTGATTGTCCAAGCATGCTGGGAGTTTTGCAACAGCTGGAGGCACCCTGTTTGGGAATCACTGGCATAGAATACCCCTATGTCCACCCCTATGCAAATCCCTAATTCAGGCCTCAAATGCGCATGGCGCTCTCACTTTGGAGCCCTGTCGTATTTCAAGGCAACAGTTTAGGGCCACATATGGGGTATCGCCGTACTCGGGAGAAATTGCCTAACAAATTTTGGGGGCTTTTTCTCCTTTGAACCCTTATGAAAAGGTGAAGTTGGGGTCTACACCAGCATGTTAGTGTGAAAAAAATAATTTTTTTACACTAACATGCTGGTGTTTCCCTATACTTTTCAATTTCACAAAAGGTAAAAGGGGAAAAAGCCCCCCAAAATTTGTAATGCAATTTCTCCCGAGTACGGAGATACCCCATATGTTGGCGCAAAGTGCTCTGCGGGCGCACAACAAGGCCCAGAAGGGAGAGTGCACCATGTACATTTGAGGTGATTTGCACAGGGGTGGCTGATTGTTACAGCGGTTTTGACAAACGCAAAAAAAACAAAACCCCACATGTGACCTCATTTTGGAAACTACTCCCCTCACGTAATGTAATGAGGGGTGCAGTGGGAATTTACAACCCACAAGTGTCTGACAGATCTTTGGAACAATGGGCTGTGCAAATTAAAAATTTTGTACAGCCCACTGTTCCAAAGATCTGACAGACACCAGTGGGGGGTAAATGCTCACTGTACCCCTTGTTACGTTCCTCAAGGGGTCTAGTTTCCAAAATGGTATGCCATGTGGGGGTTATTTTCCTGTCCTGGCACCATAGGGGCTTCCAAAATGCGACATGCCCCCCAAGCGAAATTTGCTCTCAAAAAGCCAAATATGACTCCTTCTCTTCTGAGCATTGTAGCTCGCCCCTAGTGCACTTCAGGTCAACTTATGGGGTACCTCCGTACTCAAAAAAGATGGGATTACAAATTTTGGGGGGTATTTTCTGCTATTAACCCTTGCAAAAATTTGGGGGGAAACCCACATTTTAGTGAAACATTTTATATATTTTTTTTTACATAGTGAAACACCTGTGGTATATTAAGGCTCACTTAATTCCTTGTTATGTTCCTCAAGGGGTCTAGGTTCCAAAATGGTATGTCATGTGTTTTTTTTTTTTTTTGCTGTTCTGGCACCATAGGGGCTTCCTAAATGCAACATGCCCCCCAAAAACCATTTCAGAAAAAAGTAATCTCCAAAATCCCCTTGTCGCTCCTTTGCTTCTGAGCACTCTACTGCGCCGCTGAACACTTTACATAGACATATGAGGTATGTGCTTACTCTAGAGAAATTGGGCTACAAATATAAGTATACATTTTCTCCTTTTACCCCTTGTAAAAATTCAAAAATTGGGTCTACAAGAACATGCGAGTGTAAAAAATTAAGATTGTGAATTTTCTCCTTCACTTTGCTGCTATTCCTGTGAAACATCTAAAGCGTTAAAATGCTGACTGAGTGTCATTTTTAATACCTTAGGGGGTGCAGTTTTTATAATGGCGTCATTTGTGGGGTATTTCTAATATGAAGACCCTTCAAATCCACTTCAAACCTGAACTGGTCCCTGAAAAATAGTGAGTTTGAAAATTTTGTGAAAAATCGGAAAATTGCTGCTGAACTTTGAAGCCCTCTGGTGTCTTCCAAAAGTAAAAACACGTCAATTTTATGATTCAAACATAAAGAAGACATATTGGAAATGTGAATAAAAAAAAATGTATGTGGAATATCCATTTTCCTTACCAGCAGAGGGCTTCAAAGTTAGAAAAATGCTAAATTTTTAAATTTTTCATAAAATTTTTGGATTTTTCACCAAGAAAGGATGCAAGTTACCATAAAATGTTACCACTATGTTAAATTAGAATATGTCATGAAAAAACAATCTCAGAATCAGAATGATAACTAAAAGCATTCCAGAGTTATTAATGTTTAAAGTGACAGTGGTCAGATGTTCAAAAAATGGCCGGATCCTAAGGTGTAAATCGGCTGGGCCCTTAAGGGGTTAAGGACTCAGGGTTTTTCCGTTTTTGCACTTTCGTTTTTTCCTCCTTACCTTTTAAAAATCATAACCCTTTCAATTTTCCACCTAAAAATCATTATTATGGCTTATTTTTTGCGTCACCAATTCTACTTTGCAGTGACATTAGTTATTTTGCCCAAAAATTCACGGCGAAACGGAAAAAAAAATCATTGTGCGACAAAAAAAAACGCCATTTTGAAACTTTTCGGGGCTTCCGTTTCTACGCAGTGCATATTTTGGTAAAAATGACACCTTATCATTATTCTGTAGGTCCATACGGTTAAAATGATGCCCTACTTATATAGGTTTGATTTTGTCATACTTCTGGAAAAAAATCATAACTACATGCAGGAAAATGTATATTCTGACCCCTATAACTTTTTTATTTTTCCACGTACAGGGCGGTATGAGGACTCATTTTTTGCGCCGTGATCTGAAGTTTTTATCGGTATGATGTTTGTTTTGATCAGACTTTTTGATCACTTTTTATTCATTTTTTAATGGTATAAAAAGTGACCCAAAATACACTTTTTTGGACTTTGGAGTTTTTCGGTGCGTACGCCATTGATCGTGCAGTTTAATTAATGATACATTTTTATAGTTCGGACATTTACGCACGCGGCGATACCACATTTTTATTTTATTTTATTTTTTTACACTGTCTTATTTTTTTTATGGGAAAAGGGAGGTGATTCAAACTTTTATTAGGGAAGGGGTTAAAGGACCTTTATTAACACTTTTTTTTTTACTTTTTTTTTCAGTGTTATAGGTCCTTAGGGACCTATAACACTGCACACACTGATCTCTTACACAGATCACTGGCGTGTATTAACACGCCTGTGATCAGTGTTATCGGCGCTTGACTGCTCCTGCCTGGATCTCAGGCACGGAGCAGTCATTCGTCGATCGGACACCGAGGAGGCAGGTAAGGGCCCTCCCGGTGTCCTGTCAGCTGTTCGGGACGCCGCGATTTCACCGCGGCGGTCCCGAACAGCCCGACTGACTAGCCGGGATACTTTCACATTCACTTTAGAAGCGGCGGTCAGATGTATGCATCGTATTGGACTGTGCAGTATGTTGCTGAATAAAAATAAATTTGGAGACATTTATCATATATCCAAACATGATAGATTTGTTCCAGAAATCTGTGCAACAAATGTACCACATCTAAATATACTAGTATACCATTTGCAAGCAGAAGTATCACATCACAATTAAATTTTATTAGCACCAGGTAACATTTCAGCATTGGTAAACACTGTGCATTCTTCCTATAGAACATGTAAGGCTGGGTTCACACTACGTTTTCTCCCATACGGGAGCGCATACGGCAGGGGGGAGCTAAAACCTCGCGCTCCCGTATGCCTTCGTATGCGCTCCCGTATGTAATTCATTTCAATGAGCTCATTTTTGCGCCGTATGCGCTTTTACGACCGGACCTCAAACCGTGGTTGACCACAGTTTTAGGTCCGGTTGTAAAAGCGCATACGGCGCAAAAATGAGCTGACCGGACCGAACGTTTCACTCCGGCCGGCTCATTGAAATGAATTACATACGGGAGCGCATACGAAGGCATACGGGAGCGCGAGGTTTTAGCTCCCCCCTGCCGTATGCGCTCCCGTATGGGAGAAAACGTAGTGTGAACCCAGCCTAATAGAGGATCTGTCAAGAAATAGGAAGACTCTGACGCATTACAATAGATTTTAATTGTCATCCATACTCTGCAGAGTTAGAGCACAGTACTATCTACTTTAGTGGGTGCCACATTTAGATGTTGCTAAACTACAACTTCCAGCATGTCCGGACAGCCGTTGGCTGTCAGGACATGCTGGGAGTTGTAGTTTTGCAACAGCTGGAGGTCCACAGTTTGAAGACCACTGTTGTACACTATAACTTGGTGAAAGAGAGAGTCAGGTTACAGTTCTTACAGTGCCTGTGTTCCTTCCAGGCTCTAACTTTGTCCCTGTAGTAGAAAAGCTTGACTAGAATAGACAGATCTACTCCCTCTCCCACAGACTGCTTCTCACGGTCCCCCACGCATAAAGAATGCTCCCCATTGTTCCCCCTTTTGCCAACTTCTGTTACAAAGCCTGTCGTCTGGTGCCCATTCCTCTAAGGGTGCGTTCACACGGAGTAATTCAAGAGGAATTTACTCGAGTAATTCCTCTTGAATTCTCCTCTGCCATTGACTTTAATGTTTTTTCCACTGTCCTGTTCACACTGCGGAAATTCTGCTAGCGGAATTCCGATGCTGAATTCCGTTCCACTTGAAGAATGAGCATGTTCATTCTTCAAGCGAAATCCGCCAGCAGAAATCAATAGAAATCAATGGTAAAAAAAATTCCGCCCGATATAATTTTCTTGCGGAATTCGCGTGGAATTTGCGTGCAATTTGCGTGGAATTCATGCGGAAATGGCTGAAAATCCCTTAACGTCTTTCTCCCCCTTTTCTGCGCGCAATTCCGCGTGCAATTCCGCACAAATACATTTATTTTTTCCACCCAGAAATTTTTCAGCGTGAATTTATCTTGATTTACTCCGTGTGAACTAAGAGACTGCCTGCTCCTTATCAAGTATAGATGGGGGCTGAACATGAGCAGACTTGTCTAACAGGATCTCCTGAGGCAGAGACACTTTAAAGCGACCCTAAGCTAATACTCCTGTGCCTTTTCAGGCATAAAGCATATCATTTGAAAGAAGAAGGAGATACCTTTCCTCTGGTACCCAAATTGTGGGGATTTTCAGAAGATTTCTACATAAAACACAGAGTAGAAGATGGTGAGGTGATTCATCTGCAAGGAAGTCCTGGTCTCAGCAGTGAGAGGCAGTGTAGACTTACAGCTCCCCACTGAGAGATGTACATGGAACCAGGGGGGTACTGGACTGGGCAAAGGCTGAAAGGGACTAACAGACTTATGGCAAGGAGTCTTCCATCTTCTAAGATGACCACCTGATGAGGAAGAATGTCCCCATTTTAAGACTTTACGTCTGACAGAAGACAACACAGGAGGAACAAGACAATGATCGTGGTAATATTGTCCCCAAGAAGCAATCTCACCGGTCTTCAAGTCTAGATGAGGAGAATTGGCAAGACGAGACACTGGAAAGAGGAATTTATGGACCAGGGAGGCATTAATGAAGTTGCCAGCGGAACCGGAGTCCAAAAGAGCAGAAGCAATGAAAGAGGTCCTGGCAGAGGTGAAGACTTGAACCGGAATGGTCAAGCGAGGGCAGGAAGAATTCACACCAAGAGACGCTACTCCAACTTAACCAAGATGAGAGCATTCTACCGAACTCGGAGGACGTACAGAACAGTCTTTGAAGTGCTCCGGACTGGAACAATACAGGCACAAATTCTCATTGGGTCGACGGGATTTTTCCTTTGCCGTTAAACGAAAATGGTCCACATCCATAGCTTTTTCGGCAAGAGGCAAAGTTGGTAGAAGAGAAGGATGTTGGGACATCAGACGAGGTAATGTTCGAACAGGTTCTTTTTCCGAGGGAAGTTCTTGCCTCTCGGCAAAACGCACATCAATTCTACTGGCTAAATGGATAAGTTCACTCAGGTTAGCCGGAGAATCTTGTGCAGCGAGAACATCCTTGATTCTAGAGGAAAGGCCTTTTTTAAAGGTGGCACACAAGGCCTCATCATTCCAGGAAAGTCCAGAGGCAAGAGTTTGAAACTGAACCGCGTAGTCGCCAACGGAGGAGTTTCCTTGGCAGAAGTTCAGCAGAGTCATCTCGGCAGAGGAGGCTCGCGCGGGTTCTTCAAATGCATTGCAGAATGCTACCACAAAGGCAGACAGATTCAAGGAGACCGTATCTGCCATAAGTTCAAGATGAATAGAACACTGTGTCACAAAGCCTCTACACAGCTTGGGATCTCTGTCATATTTAGAAGGCAGGGACAAACAAGGCTTGGAACCAGGTGAAGCTGCAGATACAGGAGGAGTCTCAGGAAAAGGTGGCTGCTGCTGTTGTTCCTGCAGCATGGCAAAAATTCTGTTGCATCATGGCTGTAAGTAAATCCAGTTGTTGCTCTTGACGGGCTAACTGCTGCGAATGCTGAGCCACAATGGTGGCAGATCTGAATCATCAGGCAAAGGCACACCAGCAGGATCCATGGTAGACTTGGAAAGATCCGAGAAATCAGACAAAAGCGCACCAGCGGAATCCATTGCCGGATCTTACTGTTAGGAATCACGGCAGGTGGTGGATCCTCTGGGTCTGTGTGGATGGAGACTTGAGCTGAGCCAGGGAGCGGAGTCTAAGGTGCCACTGGTTTTCACTAGAGCCCGTCGCAAAGCGGGATGGTCTTGCTGCGGCAGGTGGCACCCAGGTTGCTACCCCTGGCACGACTCGTCCACACAGGTAGCTGGGGGGTGGCGTGGCACATAGGGTGACTGACAGGACGTGGCAAGATGGCAGAAGGTCAGGCAGGTAACACTGGGATAGGGAAGGTAGGGTAGCTAGGAACCAATACACAGTTACAAAAGCACAGGGACTGTGGACCCCAATTTTTTTTTTATCTAAGAAAAGGAAAGTTGTGCAAAAAACACCATGTGCCACCTACACCACAAAGTATTGATGTGATGCAAAGATCTCTAAAAGGTGGAAGGGAACAATGTATGATCCATTATAACCGGTGAGGGTAAAAACTTCCCCTGTAAGGCACTACTCTCGCACTATTATTTCTCTTCTTGGCAAGTGTTACTCGCTCTAAAAGGGCCACCCCACACAGGAACCTTTCCCTATTTCCACCTAAAAACACTGCCATTTCCCAGGGTTTTTAGTTGGAAATAGGGAGAGGTTCCTGTGTGTGGACACCCTTTTTAGGGCGTGTAAAAAGGGCAGCCCCACACAGGAAACTCTGCCTATTTCCAACTAAAAACCCTGGGAAATGGCAGTGTTTCTGGTTGAAATAGGAAGAGGTTCCTATGTGGGGCCGCCCTTTTTAGAGCGAGTAACACTTGCCAAGAAGGGAAATAATTGTGCGAGAGTAGTGAGAAGTTTTTACCCTCACCGGTTATAATGCACCATATGTTGTTCCCTTCAACCTTTTAGAGGTCTTTGCATCACATCAATACTTGGTGGTGTAGGGGGCACATGGCGTTTTTTGCACACCTTTCCGTTTGTTAGATTTGAAAAAAAAAATGGGTCCATATGTTTTATCCTAAGAATAATATTAAAAGTTAAGTTTTACGTAATGCATATCCTCAATATTTACTTGTGCACACCAACAACCTGACAAAAGAGACCATTTTCTTCTGCCTACCTGCCTCAGCTACTATTCTGATCCTGATGCCACACATTTGATGCCAAGTTCTCCTTCTTTCACCCACCTTCGTCACCGGGTGCTGGTATTCTCACCCACCGCCCCACTCTGTCACCGGGTAACTTTCAGGACTTCTTATGCTGCTGATGCCACCTCCAGGCTATGTCATTCTGCCATCATATGTTCTCCTCATGCTGATGCCACCACCAGGTTGTGTCATTCTGCCACCATATGTTCTTGTCATGCTGATGCCAACTCCAAGCTGTCTCATTCTGTCACCATATGTTCTCATGCTGATGCCATCTCCAAGCTGTGTCATTCAGCCTCTATATGGTCTCCTCGTGCTGCTGCCACCTCCACGCTGTGTCATTCTGCCACTATATGGCCTCCTCATGCTGCCACCACCTCCACGTTGTGTCATTCAGCCACTGCATGGTCTCCTCATGCTTCAGCCACCTCTAGGCTCTGTCATTTAGCCACTATATGGTATCCTCATGCTTTCGCCACCTCCAGACTCTGTAATTCAGCCACTATATATTTTCCTCATGCTGCCGCTACCTCCACGCTGTGTCATTCAGCCACCATATGGTTTCCTCAAAAATTAGCAAAATTGCGGTTTTCTTTTCAAGTTCCCCACACAAATAGTATTTTTTGGGTTGCGCCATACATTTTATGGTAAAGTGAGTGATGTCATTACAAAGGACAACTGATTGCCCACAAAAAAAGCCCTCAGACTCGTCTGTGGATGAAAATATAAAAGAGTTATGATTTTTAGAATGCGAGGAGGTAAAAAATAAAATGTAAAAATAAAATTAGCTGAGTCCTTAGGCCAAAATTGATGAAAAGTGACTTGTAAAATTTTAAATAAAATTTAATAGAATTTAAATAAATAATTTTGAGACATAAAGGCCAGATAAGAAGTACTGATTGGCCCCCTCCAGGCTGTCTCATTCTGCCACCATATGTTCTTCTCATGCTGATGCCACCTTCAGGTTGTGTCATTCTGCCACCATATGTTCTCCTCATGCTGATGCCACCTCCAGGCTGTGTCATTCAACCACTATATGGTCTCTTCATGCTCCTGCCACCTCCATGCTGTGTCATTCAGCCACTATTTGGTCTTCTCATTCTTCCAATACCTTCACACTGTGTCATTCCGCCACTATGTGGTCTCCTCATGCTGCCACCACCTCCATGCTGTGTCATTCAACCACTATATGGTCTCCTAAAAAATTTGTAAAATTGCAGTCTTCTTTTTCAATTTCCCCACACAAATAGTATTTTATTGTAAAATGAGTGATGTCATTACAAACGACAACTGGTCACGCACAAAACAATCCCTCATGTTCGTCTGTGGATGAAAATATAAAAGAGTTTGCCAGATGGGAGCGCAGGGATTTTTCATGGATAGGGAGGATCAATATACTGAAGATGAATATCCTACCTCGTCTCCTGTATTTATTCTCCACAATCCCAGTTGTCCTCCCCCGATCCTTTTCCAGGGAACTCTCTGTGCTCCTTTCTGGCTTTGTTTGGGCAAATAGACACCCGAGACTGGCACGCAGGATCCTGGTCAGACGTAGATTGGATGGAGGCCTGGGCATGCCTGACTGCCTCTTTTATCACATTTCTGCGGTTCTGGCCAGGACCCTGGACTGTTACTCACCCTCCCCTGCCAAACTATGGATAGGTCTTGAACGTGATGCCTCTGAATTAGACCCCAAAACACTTATGTGGCTACCTGATGGTAAGCTCACAACACGGTCTCTCACTGCTTTGCCACCGGTCCTAGCGAGTATGGCTCATGTCCGTAGTGTTTTCCTGGCCTCCGCGGCCCTTTTCACTCCCGATGGCCCACTTACCCCTATATTTGGCCACTCATCCTTTCTGCCCGCCCTTTCAACCTCCCTCTTTCTTGGGGTTTCTGAATCAGAGTCCCCCACTTTCTCTAGTCTCCTTGCATCAACATCTTTGAGACCACTTCACGACATCTTGGGAGGGGCTCCAGCTTCCTTCCTAAATGTCTTTCAATATTCTCAGCTTAGTCACTTTTATGTACAGGCCAGGGACACACTTAAATTACACCGCCCCCTTTCCACCTTCGAGAAATTGTGTATTTCAGATTCTTGGACGTTCCGTCCAATTAGCTCCATCTATGCCCTTCTTCTTGATATGCTTCGGACTGATCCACTACCTTTTCGGATCGGTTGGGAGAGGGAATTAGCCACAGCATTCGATGATGAAGAGTGGGAGAAAGCATTCCGACTTTGCCATAAGTTGTCGATTTCCTGCAGGGCACAGGAAACTAATTACAAAATTCTAACAAGATGGTACTGGGTACCAACCCTTCTATCCAAATTTTACCCAGGTGTTTCTGATGCCTGTTGGAGATGGGGTGAGCCAGGAGGGTCAATGTCCCATATATGGTTATTATGCCCGAAACTGACTCCTTTTTGGTCCCATGTACTGGATGTAATTCACCAATTGACGTCTATCCGTTTACCTGTGTCCCCAGGCCCCCTTCTTCTCTCCATGCTCCCACCCTCTTTGCCAAAGTGGTCCGCACGACTCGTTAGCTTTATGCTTCTGGCGGCTCGTACGGTCATCCCCCGATTGTGGAAATCTTCCTCTGCTCCCACATTCACTTCTTGGCTCCAGGAACTCTCCCATCTACATAGGATGGAGGAGTTGCTGGCAGACTCCAGAGGGCAAGTGGAGAGACACTATCTACTAAGAAATGTCTACTGACTGATGCCTTGAGCATGTGCCCTTACATATGATGTCAGTCTGTCCGATGTTGGGGTTCTCGCCAGTGCACCGTGCTGAAGGGTTAGTCCTCTTTATTGTCTCTCTCTCTCTCTGCCTGTGTTTTTCTGTCTCCTTCCAACTTCTCCTGTCTTCCTTCCGGTCTACCTGGGAGCCTTCTCCCTTTCTCATTTATCCTTGCTCTTCTCTTTTTCTTGTAGGAACACTTGTGCCAGACTAGGTGCTGATATTTTATTGTCTGCCATGTATGCCTAAGTGTTTATTGTTGTCATGTTGGAGTCTTAAAAGACTAGTGTTACTGCTCCTAATATGACTTGTTTGCCATACTACCTGTCTATTTCTTTTGGGCGCATGTGCACCACATATTTTGGCCCCTTGGTCACTTGCACATGTACTACTTTGTATGTTTAAAATCTTTAATAAACTTTACTATTGAAAAAAAGAAAATATAAAAGAGTTCTGATTTTTAGAAGGCGAGGAGGAAAAAAAACGTAAAAATAAAATTTGCTGAGTCCTTAGGCCAAAATGGTCCTGAGGACTTAAAGGGGTTGCCCCAGGCATCTTATCCCCTATCCATGACGGCACCCCGCCATCATTACTGTACAGAGCAAGTTCGCTCTGTGCGTAATGACGGGCGATACAGGGGCCGGAGCAGCATGACGTCTAGGCTCCGCCCCTCATGACATCACGGCCCGTCCCCTTAATGCAAGTCTATGGCAGGGGGCGTGGCGACCGCCACGCCCCCTCCCATAGACTTGTATTGATGGGGGTGGGCCGTGACGTCACGAGGGGAGGAGCCGTGATGTAACGATGCTCTGGCCCTTGTATTGCCCGTCATTACGTGCAGAGCGATCTCGCTCTGTGCAGTAATGATAGCGGGGTGCCGCAGTGGCGATCCCCGGGGTCCCCAGCAGTGGGACCCCGGCGATCTGACATCTTATCCCCTATCCTTTGGATAGGGGATAAGATGTCTAGGGGCAGAGTACCCCTTTAAGGGGTTATAGACATTTTTGTTTTATAATTGATGAAAAGTGACAAAGAATTTAAATAAATAATTTCAATACATAAAAGCCAGATAAGAAGTACTGAATGGAAGGTAACTCTTGTCACTACATTCTCATGGCATGAAGAACATTTCCAAAACAATCTGCATGTCATACTGAATAACAGTATTATTTCACTAACACAGCACACTCCCTATGCGTGTTACGACAAGGCAAAGTGTTCTACACCCTTATTGAGGCTCTCTGTAGCCCAAAAATAGCTGCTTTTAATAAATTTGCACCAAACCACATTTTTTCTGGAAATTCGGCGAATTGGCCGAATCAAATTTTCAAAAAATTCGCTCATCTCTATTAGGCACTGTACATTATATTATATTTGTGGGGTATGGTGGTGGTATGCGGAACAAATTATTTAGGCAATTATACTGTATATTACCAATACATTACACTGTTATGTGAATCTCTAGTATTTTATGTGTATGGGGCTTATATTTAGGCTGGTTGGTATGTTTAATTGTAGACTGTATGAGATTACACAACATGGTGGAGGAACACTGACAAAAGGTACTGCACTGAGCACCGTTAACCATTAGGTTGCCACAAAACATCACATTTTGGGGTTTTTGTAATCTTTGCCACACCTTGGAAACCCATCAGGATGGGGTCAGCAGAGATGGGTATTGGTCCTGGTCCTGTGGCTATTCCATAAAGTCTTAGATTGGAATACCCCTTTACATAGTGTACGAAAGGTGTAATTTTGTGGAATGTTCCGTTTAGTAGCAAAAATTTGTGGTGGGGAATGGGGGATTGTTGCTATCACTTTGGTCAGAAATGAGGGTCTACAGTAAATCTGTCCCCCTGTCTAGTGCCTACCGTATATACTTGAGTACAAGCCGACCCGAATATAAGCCGAGGCCCCTAATTTCACACCAAAAACCCAGGAAAAGTTACTAACTCGATTATAAGCCTAGGGTGGGAAATACATCATTCCCCCATGTCATCATCCAGACCCCCGTCATTAACACCCCCGTCTTCATCACCTTGTCATCATCCAGACTACCATCATCATCACCCTGTCATCATCCAGACCCCCGTCATCATCACCCTGTCATCATCCCCCCCCCCCTTCATCATCACCACCTGTCAATCCCTTCAATCAGTGGTCTTCAACCTGTGGACCTCCAGATGTTGCAAAACTGTAGTTTTGTAACATCTGGAGGTCTGCAGGTTGAAGACCACTGCCGGGCCTTCGTCATCATCCAGACCCCCCCTTTAGTTTTCAACTCACCTCCCCTCAGTGGAAAGGAAGGGTGAGCTGGTCCGGGCCATCTATGGTGCACGGACCGTCCGGTGGGGAGGATTAGTCGTTCCAGGCTGTCCATCTTCACTGGCCCCGGACTTTTGACATTGCCTTGATGACGATGCACAGTGACGTTCATGCGCAGGACGTCCCTGTGCGTCGTCATCAAGGCAACGTCACTAGTATTGGATTGACAGGCGGAGAGTTCACTCAAGTATAAGCCGAGGGGGGCGTTTTCAGCACGAAAAATTGTGCTGAAAAACTCGGCTTATACTCTTGTATATATACGGTATTTATTTTGCCACAGTACCTTCAACTCTTTCTGTTCACTTAAACTAGAAAAATTCTACAAGCTATGTAAGTGAATTCAAATAAATTGTTGTATTTCTACCAATCAAGAAAAAGAATCAGAAAAATAATTTAGCAACAAAAGCCCTTAGGCCTGAGGACATGACACTTTACAAGAAACGACTGTTCCTAAAACGGATGAAAACAACATAATCTATTGCTTTCTTCTCTCTGTTATAACCGTGGAAGCAATGAGCTGTGCCCAGAACATATGTACTGATGTGAGAGGCCAATACATCAGGTGAAAGTCAAATGAACATGTCTGATTTGGGAATGTAAGTTATGTATCACTGATTGATTGGTATCCTGGGGCTTGGCCAAGCCATCATTATTCATTTTAGGCCCCATCTCCCTGTTATTGCGCTCCATCTAATCGTTCTGAATGCTTCACTATCTCCAAATGAACCAAATCCTAATGAAAGAAATGTATTTAAAAGGTATTGAACGCTAATGCAACTGTATGTATGTTATAGATAGATAGATAGATAGATGGCTATAGAAGTCATATTCATATATGCAGCTGCCATAAGCATACAATTCGATTATATGATACCTAAGGAGCACATGTTAAAGGGGTAATCCACCATAAGGTGATTTTAGTACGTACCTGGCAGACAGTAATGGACATGCTTAGGAAGGATTTGCGCTTGTCTTGGGGCTAAATGGCTATGTTGTGAGAATACCATAATACTGTGGCTAGCTGTTTGTGAACTGGTATTTCCTGCTTGAATTTCCTTTTTTTGACTACAAATCCCACAATTCCATCTTCCTCCCTCCCACACATCAGCCACCCCACCCATTGAAACATAAATGAGCTGTATCCGTTCAAAAGACCTGTGGTTTTCAATCAGGGTGCCTACAGCTGTTGCATTAGTTGCTGATTGATCTCTTACCCACCAAGCGATCGCTCCACCCATTGAAGCAGACAGGCTCCTGTCATCAGCCGCATTGCAACTTTGGAAAAATATGAGACAACAGTAATTTTGTATGCTGTTAAAAATAAATATTGGAGTGAAAATCACAGAAGAATTGTGAGAAAACCGTCACACTATATTATGAAACCGACACTATATTATGAACTACACTAACTTTACAGCCCCTGAAGCATAGTCAATCAAAAAATATTCCTGGAATACCCCTTTAACCCCTTAAGGACCAAGGGCATACAGGTACACCTTCGCTCCCTGGTACTTAAGGACCAAGGGAGTACCTTGTGAATTTCGGTCCCCGCAGAGCGCCAGGCGGGGACCGGACCAGGGTGACATCTATCAGCAGGCAACTCTTGCAAATGCCCAGGGGGATCCTGAGACCCCCCATGTCGACGATCGACGCAAATTGCCAGTGAATTCATACAGGCGATTTGCCGCGATTCCAGGCCATACGAGTCTCAGGTGACCCGGTGACTCGGAAAATAAGGGGGATCGGGGTTGTCCAAGACACCCACGATCCCCCAGTTTCCCCATTCTGCCCACCCACTGTAGGCTGGGCAGAATGGGGAAACAGACGAGGACCGGCGGCAGAAGAGGACGGCGATGCGGCTCCCTGGATCCTATGGAAGCCGGTGAGTTGCCTAGCATCATCTGGAGGGCTACAGTTTGAGACCACTATACAGTGGTCTCTAAACTGTAGCCCTCCAGATGTTGAAAACTACAACTTCCAGCATGCCCAGACAGCTGTTTGGGCAAGCTGGAATTTGTAGTTTTTCAACAGCTGGAGGGTCACAGTTTGAAGATCACTGTGCAATGATCTCTAAACTGTGGCCCTCTAGATCTAGCAAAACTACAACTCCTAGCATGCCCACACAGCAATTTGCTGTATGGGCATGCTGGGATTTGTAGTTTTGCAACATCTGGAGGGCCCCAGTTTTGAGATCACTGTGCAGTGGTCTCTAAACTGTGGCCCTCCAGCTGTTGCATAACTACATCTCCCAGCATGCCCTTTGGCGATCAGTACATGCTGGGAGTTGTAGTTTTGCAACAGGTGGAGGCACACTGGTTGTAAAACACTGAGTTAGGTAACATAACCTAACTGAAGGTTTTCCAACCAGTGTGCCTCCAGCTGTTGCAAAAGTACAACTCCCAGCATGCATGGTCTGTCAGTACATGCTGGGAGTTGTAGTTTTGTAACAGCTGGAGGTTTGCCCCCCCCTCCCACCATGTAAATGTACAGGGTACATTCACGCTGGCAGGTTTACAGTAAATTTCCTGCTTCAAGTTGAGCTGCGGCAAATTTTTCGCCGCAGCGCAAACTTCTTGCGGGAAACTCACCGTAAACAACCGCCAGTGCGAATGTACCCTAAAAACACTACACTAACACATAATAAAGGGTAAAACACTACATATAGGCCCCCTTACACTGTCCCCCCCCCCCCCCAATAAAAATAAAAAATGTATTGTACGGCAGTGCTTTTAAAACGGAGCCTCCAGCTGTTGCCAAACAACAACTCCCAGCATTTCCGGACAGCCACTGACTGTCCAGGCATGCTGGGAGTTTAGCAACAGCTGGAGGCACCCTGTTTGGGAATCACTGGCGTAGAATACCCCTATGTCCACCCCTATGCTATCCCCAATTTAGTCCTCAAATGCGCATGGCGCTCTCTCACTTCGGAGCCCTGTCGTATTTCAAGGAAACAGTTTAGGACCACATATGGGGTATTTCCATACTCGATAGAAATTGCACTACAAATTTTGGGGGGCTTTTTCACCCTTTTCCCCTTATGAATAGGAAAAGTTGGGGGCTACACCAGCCTGTTAGTGTAAAAAAAAAAAAAAAATGTTACACTAACATGCTGGTGTAGCCCCATACTTTTATTTTCACAAGCTGTAAAAGGTAAAAATGACCCCCAAAATTTGTAACGTAATATCTCCTGAGTACGGAAATACCCCATATGTGGGCGTAAAGTGCTCTGCGGGCGCACAACAAGGCTCGCGTGAGAGTGCACTATGTACATTTGAGGTGATTTGCACAGGGGTGGCTGATATTACAGCGGTTCTGACATAAACGCAAAAAAATAAATACCCACATGTGACCCCATTTTGGAAACTACACTCCTCATGGAACATAGGAAGGGGTATAGTGAGCCTTAACACCCCACAGGTGTTTGAAGAATTTTCATTAAAGTTGCATGGGAAAATGAAAAATAGCGAAAATAGGAAAAAAGCCCCCCAAAATTTGCAACCTCATTTCTTCTGAATAAGAACATACCCCATAAGTGGATGTAAAGTGCTCTGCGGGCAAACTACAATGCTCAGAAGAGAAGGAGCGCCATTGGGCTTTTGGAGAGAAAATGTGTCCAGAATTGAAGGCCACGTGTGTTTACAAAGCCCCCATAGTGCCAGAACAATGGACCCCACACATGTGACCCCATTTTGGAAACTACACCCCTCATGTAATGTAATAAGGGATACAGTGAGCCTTTACACCCCGCAGGTGTCTGACAGATTTTTTAAACAGTGGTCCATGAAAATGAAAAATAACATTTTTAATTTGCGCAGCCCACTGTTCCAAAAATCTGCCAAGCGCCAGTGGTGTGTAAATACTCACTGCACCCCTTATTAAATTCTTTGAGGGGTGTAGCTTCCAATATGTGGGGGGGGGGTCCATACTCCAAATTTTGTCGGTCATTTTCTCCTATTACCCCTGGTAAAAATGTAAAATTTGCGAAAAACCAGCATTTTAGTGAAAATTTTTTTCTTTCATTTACACATCCAACTTTAACAAAAAGTCGTCAAACACCTGTGGGGTTTTAAGGCTCACTGGACCCCTTGTTACAAGCCTTGAGGGGTGTAGTTTCCAAAATGGTATGCCATGTGGGGGGTTTTCTGCTGTTCTGGCATCATAGGGGCTTCCTAAATGCGACATTCCCCCCAAAAACCATTTCAGCAAAATTCACTCTCCAAAATCCCATTGTTGCTCCTTCCCTTCTGAGCCCTCTACTGTGCCCGCTGAACACTTGGAATACACATATGAGTTATTTCCTTACTCAAGAGAAATTGGGTTACAAATTTTGCAGGGCTTTTTTTCCTATTACCCCTTGTAAAAAATAAAAAACTGGGTGTACAAGAACATGCGAGTGAAAAAAATGAAGATTTTGAATTTTCTCCTTCACTTTGCTGCTATTCCTGTGAAACACCTCAAGGGTTAACACACTTACTGAATGTCATTTTGAATACTTTGAGGGGTGCAGTTTTTATAATGGGGTCATTGTGGGGTATTTCTAATGAGAAGGCCCTTCATATCCACTTCAAAACTGAACTGGTCGTTGAAAAATTCCGATTTAGAAAATTTTGTGATAAGTTGGAAAATTGCTGCTGAACTTTGAAGCCCTCTGATGTCTTCCAAAAGTAAAAACATGTAAACTTTATGTTGCAAACATAATGCAGACATATTGTATATGTGAATCAATGTATAATTTATTTGGAATGTCTATTTTCCTTACAAGCAGAGAGCTTCAAAGTTAGAAAGTCCTCCCTAAGATCTTTTACGCATTCCGGAATGTACCAATAGCATTGCCATACCAAAATGTCCAATCTTTACAATCAGTGATCATGAAATATGTGTGGAGGGGGAGAAAATCTAGAATTAAAACATCTTACTTATACCCTTCATTGAAAAATGGAGGAATAGGCTGTCCATCTATAGCGTGTTACTACAAAGCAGTGATTCTAGATCAATTGAAGTCTTTGTGGCTTATGGATAAATCGAAATTGTGGGTGGAAATTGAATGTTTTAAACTGAACTACACACCTATAGCTCACACATTAACTGCTACGCATTTCTTTAACATAAAACCCTCCTCCACACATCCCATGATTGCAGCTATTTACTCTGTATGGTCCACTTATGTCCTACCACATCGCTTATATGACACCGTGCCCGTGGAGATGCCTATGGGGGTATTGGAGGCCCTTATACCTCATCTAAATCTGGGTACCTGGATTTTAAAAGGGATATGTAGTTTGGGTGACATTTGGGATGGGATGAAGTGCTTAACATTTGAGGAGATACATCACTCCTTCTCTATTGACAATAAAGATTTTTACAAATACCTCCAAGTCAGACATGCTAGAGGGTCTATCCGGGCTCCTGGATCTGCCGTTAACTCTGAACTACACAAATGGCTCTCACAGGGGGGGGCCCATAGAGGGGGTATTTCCTGGTGTTATGCCTTTTTGATTAATCTCAGTACTACAAGAGGTGATGTGAATAGAATTAGATGGGAAGAGGACATGGCTATGGCATTTACAGATGATCAGTGGTGTAGAGCGCATTCAATTGTACCGAAGCTCTCCAGGTGTGTTGCTCATCTGGAAACATCTAAAAAACTATTATATAGATGGTATATGGTCCCTGACAAGCTATCTAAATTCACCTCTTCATCAGGGAACTGTTGGAGATGTAAAGAACGGGGCACCTTTTACCACATATGGTGGCAATGTTCCAAGATACGTATGTTATGGAAGAAAGTGGGTAAGTTGATCTCTGGCATTTGTGGATTCCCTGTTATCCTGAACCCGGCCATGGCCCTATTAAATATAGACATAGGCCAATACTCTTCTTTCCAGAGATCTGTCATCTTACACATACTTATTGTAGTTAGAATGATTATTGTTAAAAACTGGAGCTCACCCCAAATACCGACTATAAAGGAAATTATATCTAGGGTTAATCTTAACGGTTGGCACGAGTACAAGGTGGCTTCGGCTTGTGACAAAGAGTACGAGTTCATGGCTAGATGGGACGTATGGTTGCAAGGCCCTCATAACACTATTCAAATTTGATCTATTGGAATGGGATGAATGGAGATTTTGGTGGAACCTGATGTGCCTATGCCTATGTGATTACTGTCTGTTATTTTGTAAAATGATAACTGCATTTCCTAGATCTTCTAATATCTACTCAAAACTTGTGTATGTTTTTTCTATTTTTTATTGTTATATCACTATTTGATTGCACTATATGCAAAATGTTATGCCTTTCATTTTACGTTTGATGTATGCTTTTGTATATGTTAAAAATTTTGAATAAAAAGGAATGTTATAAAAAAAATTACAAAAAAAAGTTAGAAAAATGCTAAATTTCCAATTTTTTCATCAAAATTTTTAATTTTTCACCAAGAAATGATGCAAGTATCGACAAAAATTTACCACTAACATAAAGTAGAATATGTCATGAAAAAACAATCTCGGAATCAGAATGAAAAGTAAAAGCATCCCAGAGTTATTAATGCTTAAAGTGACAGTGGACAGATGTGCAAAAAAAACGCTCTGGTATTGTAATTGCAAAGGTGACCTCCTAAACTTGAAAACAGAAAATATAGCAGCTATATAGGATAAAGCAATAACTTGATAATCTTAGGGGCATGACCTCTGGGGTCTCCACTGGGTCGCAATATTAGTACCTGTCACTAAATAAACTTTTCTAAACTAACTCCAGCTGTGTTCCCTAACTACTCTTGACACCCCTCCCACCCTTAGAAAAAAATTCAGAGCTGTGTATCTTACCTTTATTCTTGCTCACATAGGGAAATGTTCTGGCAGGAGAAAGTGGGCATTTCCCAGCAGGCATGATGTCACTGAAGCCTGAAAGGGGAATACTTCTGCCCTCACATGGTTGCAGCGATGTGATGAATAGAAGACCGTAATCTCAATCAAGCTCAGTGCAGGGAATCACTTGCTGAGTTTGGACTTTGGCCATTACAAGCAGGAGACCAAAATCTGAGATTTTGACAAGATGGAATGTGTTCTGGACAAGAAGGGAGACCCCTGGTGGCCAGAAGTATACAGCCAAAAAAACTAACATAAAACATTTTTATTTTATTTATTTATTTAGTTATTTTTTTTAATGAAAGCTAATTACAAAAGTTATTTATTTGGCATAAGGAATCAAATATTTAAAATCTTGTTTAATAACAGTGCCCATTTACAGAAAAAAACTGTGTTGAAGATGCATCAGTACATCAGTACTATGTCCTTTAACTGTAAAATCTAAGAAAAGGATTAGGTTTAATGCCGTAGAGATACATTTTGCAAGAGACTTATATAAGCAAGATGTTCTACATTATATCTCCATTGACTTCTTAACAAGATTTTTTATTATTTCTTCCTTCCCGTTTTATCTGATTTGTGAGAAACACTTTCCCAACACCTTGCCAGCTGGACTGTGAATGCTAAGAGTTTTGTTCAGATAAGGTTCATGTACAGTACCTGTCACAGCCTTTTTTTTATTTTTTTTACTCTCTTTATCAGAAGAAATGTTGTTTGTATAAATTTCTATAAAAAATCTACCAACACTTTATGAGATTGTATTTTTGGGGCATGAACAGGGTTGTAACTAGATAGGGTGAAGAGTTTGCGGCTCAGCTGAAACCTGGGGAGCTCCTCTGCCCCCTATAGACATTAAAAATGGCACTAACTTTAATTTGTGAAATCCTTCTAATCTTAAAGGAAAACAGTAATGGGTTATAGTGTGAATGAACAAGAGTCCGATGAGGGGTTAATGGGTTAAGTACGTACCTGCACTCCGGAGATCTGTCCCGCCGAAGATGTTCTTCCATCTTCAGGGAATTGTGCGCTGGAGGCAGGATCACTGGCTCAATATGAATATTCATTGCTGCGGGTCACGTGACCTGCAGCAATGAATATTCATATTGAGCCAGCGGGCTCGCCTCCAGCGCACAATTCAGGGAAGATGGAAGATCTTCGGCGGGACAGATCTCCTGAGTGCAGGTACGTACTCAACCCTTTAACCCCTTATCGGTCTTATGTTCACCCACACTATAACCCAGAGTATTGGGTTTAGTGTGGGTTAACATATGATCACTTTCCTTTTAAGTCCCCTTTTTAACGCCTTAACATAATAGTACATCAAGGGCATAAAGTAGTTGAGACAGGTTTTACATCATGTGAGCAATACCTCTGTGCCCAAGAGATTTCCATGCAGGTAAAGTGTACCTGTACTTTCAAAGGATTTTTATAAACCTGCACTGTTTGAATAGATTAACCCTTCAGAGTGATAAGATAATTTTAGTGCTCTTACTGCGGTTATTGAGCCCCTGAGAGCCCTCTCTATGGTGTACGCACAGCTCTTTCTTATTTTCTCCATTTCAGGAAGTGTGAACAGAGATAGATGGTTTATCAGTAGGACACATACATGGACTTCATTTACCTTATTTTTCTGGATACACGGGAGAGCACCTACTCCTCTCTGCTAAAGCATGACATAGGGCTGAAGAAAATACACTAGACTAAACAGGCAGGTACTGTGCTAGTGATTGATTTACTTTACAATACTATAGATTCTATGTGGGAATAGAAGGTTGTTATTAGTGACCTGTCTTCATTAATTTTGTGTTAAATTTTTTCAAGTAGTAAAATAAAATAAAACCTATACAAATTAGTTATCCTTGTAACCGTATGGACCGACAGAATAAAGATATGGTGTCATTTTACCGTAAAGTGCACTGCGTAGAACCGGAAGCCAACAAAAGTAAAAAAATTGTGTTTTTTTTTAATTTTGCCCCACAAATATTTATTTTCTGGTTTTGCATAAATTCTGTGGTGAAAAGATGGATGTCATTACAAAGTACAATTGGTGGCACAAAAAACAAGTCTTCATATGGGCCTGTAGGTGGAAAATTGAAAGTGTTCTGATTTTTAGAAGGTGAGGTGGAAAATACGAAAGTGCAAAAATGAAAAAAAAAATGTGGTCCTTAAGGGAACAAAAAAGGTCACTTTTAATTAAATGTATTCTTTCATTGTTTTTGAGATTTTAGATATAAAAGCTGAAGGATATTTTTATATTTATCTTGCTGTTATCTTTCAACCAAATCAATATGGAGATAATAAAAAACTTTTTTTTTAAAACACCATTACAATTTAATAAACATGTAACTATGTGAGATTAAAAATACACAGATCAATGATGATAAAAACAACATTGAAAGCTCTTCAAACAAAAAAAAATTTAACAAAAAAATAGGATTTAACACCTTTAAAAGGGCCTGGCAGCAGATATGAAGCTTCTTTGAACATTAAAAACAAGAAAATTAAACATAATGCATTTTTATGCATGTGAAAAGCAAGAACAATGGAATGTATTTTATCATTCTAAGAAATTCACCAGTACTGCCTTTTGGAAACTGTCACGTGAAGTACCTCCTAGAACAGATTTATTATTCACATACTAAAATTCTAGAATATTATTGTTTGCTTCTTTTTAATTGTGCAGTAATAATTGGGCTTTGTGCATTTGGTCACGTTGCAGCTTTGTATAATTACAAAACGGCATCTAAGAAAAGAGTGAGACTGGCCTACATGAGTACCAGAGGGTTATATAATAAAGGGCTGTGATGGTCTAAGGGTGCATTCACACCACGTTTATGAGATCCGGCTGCCAACACAGAATCTTATTAATTTAAATGAGTTACATGCTACTTCTGGTCGGCTCATTTTTCCCCCGTATCCAGTTTTTTGGCCAGACTGAAAACCATGGTATGCTACGGTTTTCAGTTCGGCCACAAAACTAGAAATGGGGCAAAAATGAGCCGACCAGAGTCACTATCTGACTCCAGTAGGCTCATTTAAATGAATGACATTCGGTGCTGGGGTGGCTTTGATGCGGTAGAACAGGATTTTGAAATTTCCCAGCCGGATCCGGCAGCTGGATCTCATTAACGTGGTGTGTACGTGGTGCCTACCAGAAAAAAAAATTCAAATTGAGTTGACAGACAGTCTCTTACTACTAAGGTCTATTCATAAATAAACTATTAGATTATTCATGGGGTATGTCCTGTGTGCAATGATCACAACAAATGTGGTGCAATTTAAAGCAAATGTGTACAAGTTCTATGGAGAGTGAGCACTTGGAATTATTTCTTATTGTACATCTATATGGCTCAGGGTGTCATAAACATACTTGTCCTTGCTCCTGTGCTTTGTTTAACCCCCGCAGAGCACCACCATTAACATACTGGCCGGGGGTACCTAAGACGACCAGCTCTGCTCAGTACAGAGCTGTATGACATATCACTGACAGCCCTGCCAACCAGTCTAGAGGTGGAGGTGCTGGGCCAATCAGCTCTGTTTTGGTGCTCACGTCTCCTGAGGAAGGTATATTTTAACCAACAGTTATACTGCTGCCACACACAGGTCTTGTTTACCTGGATCCTGATTGTTTGCCTTTCCCTGGCCATACTTTTGCCTTCTGATTTTGGCTTGTCATACACTCTTGGTCTTACCCTTACCTCTTTATCATTGTGCCTATGTCTTCTGACTTTGTACTTTATTATGGTCCTAATTTAACCTAGCTGGTCCTGACTCTATTTGTTATGCCTGATTTTGTACTATGTCCCTCTCTAGGTTTTGACTTTTTTTTTTCTTGTTTTTGGTTTAACCCCTTTTCTGCTGATTTTGTACTTAGTCTGCCCGTTTGACACCAACTTAGCCTGTCTGACTATCCTGATGTCCCTGCACTAATTCCAGAGTAGGGACCGTCACCCAGTTTGGTTCTGCCATTTGGGGCTGATCATTTAAGTAGGTAGGGACAGTGGCTGGGTGAGCATTCATTTGATGAAGGTTTTTTTTCTTGTGGCATAAAAAAAATTGTGGCATGTTTTGTCACATTTCATATTAGAGAGATATTCTCCTCTTCATTTGTCCTATACCTCCAAAATGCAATGCTAATGGGAGCACACAGTATACCTAACAGCTCTATAGTATAGAATCATAGGGAACATGTATGCCTTTGTACAGAGCTGTAACTTAACTTTCTTTCACTTGGTGCAAAGTCCTGTATCTAAATACTATCTATTTAAATCTAAATACCCTGGCAAAGGGAAAATTACTTGTTAGCAAACCCCCAGCATACTTCAGCCCAGTTATACACACATGCCCCACTTGTTTCTCCTAGCTACTCCTCTGCTTTATACAGGCTGAGCATTTTCCCAATTGGTGGCTGATCGCTGGCCTCTTTACACCAGCCAATTATCTGGACCATGTGTTCCTACAAATGCTCATTCAGCCACTAATTGGCCCATAACAAGGGGCTTTACATTAAGTGTATGTTACTTTACGTAGTCACAGTGCTTTGGTAACAAGTGGAGAACACATTGGAAGGAAAGGCTGAAGAGGATGCTAGATGGATGGGGTCAGAACTCATTGTGAAGCGTTATTTGCTAAGAGGAGACAAATATTTGGATATTGCCTACTTGATGGACTACGTCTAAGGCACCAGGCATTCTGTGCTTACAGGCTTTTGAAATATAAGACAGGGGCTGCAGTAGCTGTTCTCACCTCATAGACATCAATTGAATTTCTGTTGGCTGTGCTCCAGGAATATTATACGTTTGAAATCAGGATGATAAATACATGAATTATATTCTCACTACTAGGCAGGAATCACAATCCATGTATCGATTCCCGTGTCTGTGTAGAAGGCAGAAATTAGTTCGGTGGATGGAATGATAGCAGGAGCTCCAGATTCTATTGTCTTTCATTAGGATCCGTCACAAGTGTTCCGCAGCGTCGAAAAGAAAATTAACCACAAGATACTTATTCATCTTTATAGCATAACGCAAGGTACATTGTCTCCCCATTTACTCTAGAAATTATATTTTAGCTTTGCCCTCCTGCTCAGAAAAGGATGTAATGCATCTGGCACTGGACATTAGGGTTTATTGGATTTCACTCTTTCAATATCAATTTAGTTTATTATATTTTCCACATTATTCATGGCAGGGTCTATTACTGTTGTTTGAATGTATTATATAGAGTACTATCAAATTAGTAAAAGACTGGGGAGGCTTTATCACTGGTTTTACCCAGTTTTTGTGGTGTTGATTTGTCTCCGTTGCTGTTTAGAGATTTTCTTTGCGACTTTTGCTTTAGATGCTTTTTCAAAAATTGTGTAGCTATGCCTTTGTCTAGTAAACTTTTTGCAGTGGTCATGAATTGATTATGTGAGAATTGTCTTACAATTTGTCAAAAAGCCCTCAATTTGTTGCAAATCTACACCAGCCCAGACCTGAATTACAAAACTAGCTGTAGACAGCACTTTTCAAAATGGCATACATGTTGGTGCAAATGGGTTGAAAAGTACCAGAAAAAGTTACAGAGGAGGAACCATACAAAGTGGTGTACTGAAGTATAATTTCAAAACATTATGTACTAGCATCATATTCATCACATGCTATGTGACCATAAATATATTGAGTGCACATACACATTGCTACAACACAAAATAAAGGTGTAGAAAAACTATTTACCTTCACCACCACTAAAAAATGTCAACCCTAGAAGTGCATTGTTGTGCAATCTTTCTATAATAGACTCTTTTTCTGCAATGGTCTTTATACCTCCATGCATATGTATTGTCTTGTGTGATTAAAATATAAATAAGTAAAGTGCCCCAATGTTCATGAACATATAAAACTTAAAATAAAGTAAAGCATAACAGCAAGGCTACTTAACCGAATCCCAATCCATGTAAATAAAGAACCTTTTTTTTTTTTTCTTTTTTTTTTTTTTGGACAGTCCCCGTTTCACTAATTTGTTAATTTAAATTAAAAACTTTGTTACCACCAAGGTAATTTCACAATTATCCATGAAACCTTATACAATAGGTCAAGTTGTAAATTTAATAGAAAAAATTCTGAGGATAATGACAAGGTTCAAAGTAATGACCTCGTCTTGATGGAAGCAATTTAGTGCTTCAAAGTTTGCTTTATCAGAAAACCCTCAGTTTACAGCAATCCTCCATTTCAAAGATCTTGGGTATTCTATCTGTGCATTTGTTGAGATAATCCATTGGCTCAATGACCTACCATTGACCTTCTTAGGACAAAACCCACTTTAGATGTTCAAAAGCAGGAAAAAGAGCAATCCCTTGTGTCGATTCCACAAATTTATTAACTTGATAAAGGGTTTGAACACACTCATTAAACTAAGGTGTGCAATCTACGGCATAACACTCACAGGGCATATCACTGAAGAGAACTCACAGGTAGGGTACAGTGGTGTTGATTGCGCTGTCAGGCACAAATAGTAGTGGGTACTATCTATATATATATTTTAAACATGCAACATGTTTTCGGGCTGTGTTAGACCATCTACCAGGCGTTGATAGAGAGCTCTGTATCCTTCCTGTGCTCCTTGTCACTTTATGTGTGCAGCCTACAAGAATAGGGGATGGGCGATGGCCAAGACCAAGATGGTTTGACCAAAGCAATAGCTGCTCAAAGTTCCCATACCTTTACCAATTTTAAGTTACCCCCCTTAAATTAATTTATTCAAACTCTAAGGATGAAAAAACATTACTGTTATTGTTATTATTTATTTTTTCTACCATTTTTTAACCCCTTAAGGACTGAGCCCTTTTTCGCAATTATGGCCACCGTCACTTTACGAATTAATAACGCGAAAACGCTTTTACCGAATATTCTGATTCTGAGAATGTTTTTTCGTGACATATTCTACTTTATTTTGGTGGTAAATTTTAGGCGTTAATTGCATCCTTTTTTGGTGAAAAATCCAAAAATTTCATGAAAATTTTGAAAATTTTGCATTTTTCTAACTTTGAAGCTCTCTAATTGTAAGGAAAATGGATATTCCAAATACATTTTATTTGTCTTCACAAATACAATATGTCCACTTTATGTTGGCATCATAAAATGGACATACTTTTGCTTTTTGAAAAAATTAGAGGGCTTCAAATTAGAGCAGCAATTTTCAAAAATTTCATGAAAATTGCTAAATCTGAAGGGACAGATGTTACAGAACTACAACTCCCAGCATGCCTGTGCAGTTGAGGCATGCTGAGAGTTGCAGTTTGGCAACATCTGGAGGGCTACTGTTTGGCCACCACTGTAACAGTGGTCTCCAAACTGTGACCCTTCAGATGTTGCAAAACTACAACTCCCAGCATGCCCAGACAGCTTTTGGCTGTCTGGGCATGCTGGGAGTTGCAGTTTGGCCCCCCTAGTGGTTGCCACAGTAAAGATCGTTTTACTTTCACTTTCAATCCCCCCCCCCCCCCACACTGTCGATTCCCTACCTGAGCAAGGATCCAGCAGGCTCCAGCGAAGATCCCAGGTCCCCAGGCATCTTCTCCTGCAGGTACGGCCTCCATCTTCTTCCCAGAGCCCCTCGATATCCAGGGGCGGGCAGAATGGGGGGTTGCCATGGCAACCCCCTGTCCTGCACTGCCATTGGTCAGAACTCCGTTCTGAGTAATGGCAGGGGATAGGAGGAGATCGCAGCTTTGCGACCTCACTCCTATCCTTTAGGCTGATCAGGGCTGTTGCTGACAGCTTCGATCAGCCCTATTTTCCGGGTGATCGGGTCACCACATTGTTCAAATAAAACATTGTAAAAGTAAAACATCATAAACATATTTGGTATCTCTGCGTGCGTAAATGTCCGAACTATTAAATTATGATGTTCCTGATGCTGCACGGTAACATAGTAACATAGTTCATAAGGTGGAAAAAAGACCAGAGTACATCAAGTTCAACTTATAACCCTTATGAGTCCCTACTGAGTAGATCCAGAGGAAAGCAAAAAAAAAAAAAACCCTCATACTCAAGGTAAAAATTCCTTCCCGACTCCAAATAGAATTCCTTCCCGACTCAGAATAGATCCCTGGATCAACGTTCTGTCCCTATAAATCTAGTATACATAACCAGCAATGTTATTACTCTCCAAAAATGCATCCAGACCCCTTTTCATTCTTTTACCGAGTTAACCATGACCACCTTGTCAGGCAGAGAATTCCACAGTCTTTCTGCCTTTACAGTAAAGAACCCCCTTGTTATAGATACAGTCCTGGGTATAAATAGATCATGGGAGAGAGATCTCTGTACTGTCCCCTGATATATTTATACATAGTTATTAGGTCTCCCCATAGCCTTCTTTTTTCTAAACTAAATAACCCTAATTCTGATAATCTTTCTGGGTACTGTAGTCCTCCCATTCCTTGTATTACTCTGGTTGCCCGTCTTTGAACCCTCTCCAGCTCCACTATATCTTTCTTGTACACTGGTGCCCAGTACTGTACACAGTATTCTATGTGTGGTCTGACTAGTGATTTGTACAGCAGTAGAATTATTTCCTTGTCGTGGGCATCTATGCCCCTATTGTTGTACCCCAGCTGCCCGACACTTGTCACTACAGCTAAATTTACTATTAACTAAGACTCCCAAGTCCTCTTCCACGTCAGTTGTCCCAAGTGTGCACCAATTTAATACATAATCCCAGTCCGGATTTTTCTTCCCCATGTGCATTACCTTACATTTATCAGTGTTGAACCTCATGTGCCACTTCCCAGCCCAAATGTGATGACTGGTTCTGCCAGAACCCATAGGGTTAACGATTTCTTGCCCTGTTGTTTGTTTTGGTTGCTGGGATGATGCCTCTGTGCTCCTGGGTGTGGTTAAGCTTGCTGAGCCAATTAGTGTCCTCCTGCTTGCAGCTCAGGCATAAATAAGGAGGCCCTTTCCGTCATTCTCTGCTTGTGATAGTTCTTTGTAACTTACACGGCAGAATTTATAGCAGAGACCTGCCAGTGTCATGGATTGTTCTCAATCATCATCTGGGAAGAAAGTTTAACTTTTGTTGACATATTTTAAGAATGTCTAATCTGTACTTTGATGCCTTTTGGAGATTTTTCCATCTTTCCTTGGCTTCTTTATGCACATTAATACAAATGTTTACCTGGGGTGCCCAAACTTTTGATCCCCACTGTATAAGCCACCAAACATAATGGAAGAGGCATAAGATCAATTACTGAGGTAAATAAACAAGGCAGCAAATCAAAATGAGGTGATAATAATGAGGGACTGAGAGACTGAGTCCTGTGGATCTCATAAAGGAAACAGGTTTCTGACTATAGCTAAAGACAATTATCTGTCCTGAATGTCCTGAATAGATGGGGCGCCCTACTGGACTTAATATTAACCAACAGACCTGACAGAGTAACTAATGTACAAGTAGAAGGACACCTAGGGAATAGTGATCATAATATAATACATTTTAACTTGTTCTTCAATAGGGGAATAAGAACCCCTATTTAATATTCAGGGACTCTATAGCACCAGGGACTGTTCCCCAGGACTGGCACATGGCAAATGTGGTACCAATATTTAACCCCTTAAGGACCGAGGGTTTTTCCGTTTTTTCCTCCTTGCCTTTAAAAAATCATAACTCTTTCAATTTTGCACCTAAAATTCTATATGATGGCTTATTGTTTGCGCCACCAATTCTACTTTGTAATGACGTCAGTCATTTTGCCCAAAAATCTACTGCGAAATGGAAAAAAAATCATTGTGAGACAAAATTGAAAAAAAAACGCTGTTTTGTAAATTTTGGGGGCTTCCGTTTCTACGTAGTACATTTTTCGGTAAAAATGACACCTTATCTTTATTCTCTAGATCCATATGATTAAAATGATACCCTACTTATATAGGTTTGATTTTTTCGTACTTCTGGAAAAAATCATAACTACATGCAGGAAAATTTATACGCTTAAAATTGTCATCTTCTGACCCCTATAACTTTTTTATTTTTCCGTGTATGAGGTGGTTTGAGGGCTCATTTTTTGCGCTGTGATCTGAAGTTTTTAACGGTACCCTTTTTGCATTGATAGGACTTATTGATCTTTTTATTCATTTTTTATTAATTTTTTCATGATATAAAAAGTGACCAAAAATGCACTATTGCGGTTTAATTAACAATATATTTTTATAATTCGGACATTTTCGCACGTGGAGATACCATATATGTTTATTTTTATTTACACTGTGTTTTTTTTTTATGGGAAAAGGGGGGTGATTCAAACTTTTAATAGGGAAGGGGTTAAATGATCTTTATTCACTTATTTTTCACTTTTTTTTTGCAGTGTTATAGCTCCCATAGGGAGCTATAACACTGCACACACTGATCTTTTACATTGATCACTGGTTTCTCATAGGAAACCAGTGATCGATGATTCTGTCGCTTGACTGCTCATGCCTGGATCTCAGGCACTGAACAGTCATTTGGCGATCGAACAGCGAGGAGGCAGGTAGGGACCTTCCAGCTGTCCTGTAAGCTGTTTGGGATACTGCGATTTCACCGCGGCTATCCCGAACAGCTCCCTGAGCTAACCGGCATGGTTTCACTTTAACTTTAGAAGCGGCATTCAAACGCCGCGTCTAAAGGGTTAATAGCGCGTGGCACCGCGAAAAATGCCGCGCACTATTAGCCACTGGTCCCAGCCGTTGTTAAAGGCCGGGCCCGACCCGCTATGACTCGGGGGGCCACACCGTGGCCCCGCGTTATAGATCAGGAGCGGACACATGACGTTCCAGTACATCATGTGTCCTTAAGGGGTTAAAAAGGGTTTGAGGGTTTTCTAAGAGATGCTATTTTGAAATATCTTCATAAAAATAAATGTATGACCCCCATATCAGCATGGCTTTATGAGGGATCGGTCCTGTCAAACTAACCTGATCAGCTTTTATGAGGAGGTGAGCATTTGATACGGTGCCACATAAAAGGTTGGTGCATAAAATGAGAAGGATGGGGCTGGGGGAGAATGTGTGTAAGTGGGTAAGTAACTGGCTCAATGAATGGTACTTATTCTGATTGGGTGACTGTTACTAGTGGGGTACCACAGGGGTAAGTATTGGGTCCTGTTCTATTTAATATATTTATTAATGACCATGTAGAAGGGTTAAATAGTAAAGTAGCAATCTTTGCAGATGATACTAAACTCTGTAAAGCGATAAACACTATAGAGGACAGTGCACTGTTACAAATGGATCTGGATGGGTTGGAGGTTTTGGCTGGGAAGTGGCAGATGAGGTTCAACACGGATAAATGCAAGGTAATGCACATGGGGAAGAAAAATCCGGGCTGGGATTATGTATTAAATGGGAGCACACTTGGGACGACTGACATGGAAAAGGATCTAGGAGTCTAAGTTAATAGTAAATTTAGCTGTATTGACCAGTGTCGGGCAGCTGCTGCCAAGGCTATTAAAATCATGGGGTGCAACAATAGGGGCATAGATGCCCATGACAAGGAAATAATTCTACCACTGTACAAATCACTCGTCAGACCACACATGGAATACTGTGTACAGTACTGGGCACCAGTGTACAAGATGTAGTGGAGCTGGAGAGGGTTCAAAGACGGGCAACCAGGGTAATACAGGGAATGGGAGAAGTACAGTACCCAGAAAGATTATCAGAATTGGGGTTATTTAGTTTAGAAAAAAGAAGGCTTAGGGGATACCTAACAACTATGTATAAATATATCAGGGGCAGTGTAGAGATCTCTCCCATGATCTATTTATACCCAGGACTGTATCTATAACAAGGGGGCATTCTTTACGTTTAGAGGAAAGAAGGTTTCTACACCAGCATAGACAGGGGTTCTTTACTGTAAGATTAGTGAGACTGTGGAATTCTCTGCCTGAGGAGGTGGTCATGTGAACTCTGTAAAAGAGTTCAAAAGTGGTCTGAATGCATTTTTGGAGAATAATAACATCACTGGTTATGGATACTAGATTTATAGGGACAGAACATTGATCCAGGGATTTTTTCTGACTGCCATATTTGGAGTCGGGAAGGAATTTTTACCTCTAGTGTGAGGGTTTTTTGCCTTCCTCCAGATCAACTCAGTAGGGACTCATTAGGGTTATAGGTTGAACTTGATGGACCCTATGTTACAATGTTATAGCCCCGCCCCCTTATGACATCATGGGCTATGATGTCATAAGCTCCCGGCGCCGGCTCCAGTGTTCGGAACAGTTTGTTCCAAACGCAGAGCAGCGGAGTACCCCTTTAATGTTTTAAATAGGAATTTATGTTAAACACAGGTAGAAATGGTATTTGTTTTAATAAAACCCAGAAAACACAGGCAACTCGGCCTTAGATGCCTATTTTATGTTTACTCTTAAAACTTTCAATGCATATTTATGTTAAACCTAGGTACCAACAATATAAGTTTACTTAAACCCAGAAAATGCACGTAACTTGTCTTTAGATGCCTATTTTGTGTCACGTATGGGCAGGGAACAGTGAAGCCCTCCCTCACCCACAGCCACTGTCCCTACCTATTGCCTATCCACCCTAAGTGACAGTCGGGAAACAGCTAGAGGCACACAAACTAATAGAGATACACTAAGACACACAACGGTGAAATCAATGTCAGTCTAGCCAAGGTCGATACCAGGAATTAGCTGAGTACAGAAACGCAGAGCAAGAGAAGAGTCAAGGGAAAAGCCAAAAGATCAATAAACAAGCAGATATCCAGTAAGTATGAGGTGTCAGCTAAGGTATAACCTTTCACAGACAATAGACTGATTACTGCTCCTAGCTTATATAGGAAGGGGATCAGGGATACACCTACCTGATAGGTAGCAGAGCTGAGAACCACACCCAGATGACACAGGTGAGCTCCAAGCAGCTACAGCCCAACTAGAGTTATTTAACTCTGTGTTTGTCCAGAGCCAGAAATTACATTCTGCTTTCACTATGAAGGCTTCAATGTGTACTTATGTTAAACTCAGGTAGATATACTATATCTCTAATCAAATCTAGGAAATACACATAGTAACTTAGGCTAAAATGTGTTTTCCACATTCATTAAACATACTTTTAATGCATATTTATGTTAAACCCAGGTAGATATACTATATGTTTGACCAAACCCAGAAAATACAGGCAACTTGCTTTAAAAGGCACATTCCACATTGACTTTGCTTTGCTCAACTTGCTTTGTATTGTAATGTAATAGATAGATAGATAGATAGATAGATAGATAGATAAATGTAATAAGATTTTATGGGCTTCTTCTGCAGGGATCTGCAGTGAACCAACTAGACACAAGAATGCAGTTAATAGGAGGTCACTGTCTGAGGTCAGCCCACTTATTAATGCTTTTCTCGACTTGTTTTTATTGGATGTAAAGGCTTTCTGGGATCAGTAGTTACTGTATGTGGTTCTCTTAGCTTTCTCTCCAAGACGGAGGTTGCAATGCAGTGCATATGATTTTATCAGCCTCTTAAACCCACCCCTATGCTGTCTCCTGATGTCCTGGGAACTGTATGTCACATAATGCAAGCAATTATTGGGTAATTTTAGGTCATGTAATCTTACTGCTAGCTGCAAGATATACTGGGCTACCCTGATGTCATCTCAGTGTTCCTAGTACTTCCTCAATGTATTCAGAGGCCAAAATGCCATGTGTTTATCATTCCTTCTGCTAATAACAGCGCCTATGCCAGGGTTTGCACGAGCCAACCCTGCCAAAGTCTGAAAGTAATGCGAGCTGAATTTACCCCAACATCCTGAGCAAGACCAGGTTCACCGGGCTCGGCTTGCTCATGTCTAGTTGCTTATGAGAGTGATCTGAGTTGCAAAACCAGATTAAAGTATGAAGCCTTGTTTAGAATTTTAGACCTGTTTAGAAAAAAAATTGATAGAATTTCCTTTGCCTTTGCCTGCTTAGAATGCAAAACTATTTCTCTGTATCTTCTATTATGTCATTGACATGCTGCTAATTTGATTCTATAAGAACAATCAATAAAATATTCAACATCAAAAACAAAGCAAATTCAACCACTAAACCATTATAAACCCTAAATAGAACACTCAGCATCTTTCTGGTAACTGCAGGATTCTCAGTCAACCAGTCTATTCAGCAATTATACAATTATTTATAGGTATCTAGCCTGAAGGATACAGTAATGCGGTGTCGATATCCTAATAATACATAGCTATATTACATTCTGACTCAATGCACTGTCATCAAAATTAATTCTTCATGTCTGTTATTTCTACTTAACTGTTGTTTATGTGTCAGACTTCTCCCCGCTGGATATATTGTCTAACAGAATTGTTTTCCCTATTATAACTATCATCAGAGATTTCTTGTTTGGACCTGTCGAATAACACAGGGATGAACCCTCAGACTAGCCTCAACAGTGGTGGTAGTGTCAGAAGTGCAAAGAGTTGTTTCAGTAACATACTATAAATTTATTGACCAAAGAAAGGTGTTCGAAAACGCTGGCATTTAAAAGTGTACCTGTTGTTTGAAAAAAATTAAGATAATACCATTATATGTATATTTGTAATATACAGTGGTTAAAAAATGTGTATATTTTTGGGTGAAAAAATACTGTCCCTGCAGCTATTTCCTGTGTTTCTTTGTGAGGACACCAAATACAGGAAGTGTTGGTAGGACAAGCAGGGCTCTGTGTATTCTCATGGCTTGTCAATACCATTATGTTCCTGCATTCTGCCCCCCATTATTCAGCAATAATGGGTCATGAAAAAATGGATGAAATAACAGAATACAACGGATGATAACTGATGACCAATTTTGACGGACATTCTGTCAAAATAACGGACATGTGCCATCCGTCATGCCCCATTAAAGTCCATTATTTTATGTCTGTTATTTTATTTCCATGTGACTCCCTGGTTGTGATGTTGTACCAAGCATGCTCAGTAGCAAAAACAAATCATAACGGAACATAAAAATAACAGACAATAATGGGTATAATTTGTCATTTAGGATCCATCACCCATAGACTTCATTGTTAAAATTTTAAGGTCCGTTATTCCACCGTTGCTTTTTTTTTTTTTTTAACAGGACAAAAATGAGTGCATGCCCCGTTATTTGCCCCCTCAAAAATAATGGACGTTAGTCATAATGGTAAATAACTGATTCTAAAAGATGGTCAAAAAATCCCATTGACATGAAGGGGATGTTTTGATGACCGTTTTATAGACTTTCTGACAGGAGTTCCTGATGGGAGTTTTTGCAGGAACATAACGATAGTATGAAAGGGGCCTTATCCTGCTCTGTGAGGCAGGGGCATGTCACAGAGCCCTGCTTGTCCTCAGTGCAAAGAGCCCTGCTTTTCCTCAGTACACAGAGCCCTGCTTGTACTCAGTACACAGAGCCCTGCTTTTCCTCAATGTACAGAGTACTGCTTTTCCTCAGTGCACAGAGCCCTACTTGCCTCAGTGCAAAGATCCCTGCTTATATTCAGTGCATAGATCCCTGCTTGTATTCAGTGCACAGAGCCCTGCTTGTCCTCAGTGTACAAAGCCCAGCTTGTCCTCAGTGCACAGAACCCTGCTTGTCCTCAGTGCACAGAGCCCTGCTTGTATTAAGCGCACAGAGCCCTGCTTGTATTCAGGGCACAGAGCCCTGCTTGTCCTCAGTGTAAAGAGCACTGCTTGTCCTCAGTGCACAGAACTCTGCTTGTCCTCAGTGCACAGATCCCTGTTTGTATTCAGTGCACAGAGCCCTGCATGTATCCAGTGCACAGAGCCCTGCTTGTCCTCAGTGCACAGAGCCCTGCTTGTATTCAGTGCACAGAGCCCTGCTTTTCCTCAGTGTACAGATTCTGGCTTGTCCCCAGTGCACAGTGCCCTGTTTGTCCTCAGTGCACAGAGCCCTGCTTGTCCTCAGTGCACAGAGCCCTGCTCGTATTCAGTGCACAGAGCCCTGCTTGTATTCAGTGCACAGAGCCCTGCTTGTCCTCAATGCACGGAGCCCTGCTTGTCCTCAGTGCACAGAACCCTGCTTGTCCTCAGTGCACAGATCCCTGCTTTCATTCAGTGCACAGAGCTCTGCTTGTATTCAGTGCACAGAGCCCTGCTTGTATTCAGAGCACATAGCCCTGCTTGTCCTCAGTGTAAGGAGCCCTGCTTGTCCTCAGTGCACATAGCCCTGCTTGTCCTCAATGCACAGATCCCTGCATGTATTCAGTGCACAGACCCCTGCTTGTCCTCAGTGTACAGCGCCATGCTTGTATTCAGCGCACAGATCCCTGCTTGTATTCAGTGGACAGAGCCCTGCTTGTATTCAGGGCACAGAGCCCTGCTTGTCCTCAGTGTAAAGAGCACTGCTTGTCCTCAGTGCACAGAACTCTGCTTGTCCTCAGTGCACAGATCCCTGTTTGTATTCAGTGCACAGAGCCCTGCATGTATCCAGTGCACAGAGCCCTGCTTGTCCTCAGTGCACAGAGCCCTGCTTGTATTCAGTGCACAGAGCCCTGCTTTTCCTCAGTGTACAGATTCTGGCTTGTCCCCAGTGCACAGTGCCCTGTTTGTCCTCAGTGCACAGAGCCCTGCTCGTATTCAGTGCACAGAGCCCTGCTTGTATTCAGTGCACAGAGCCCTGCTTGTCCTCAATGCACGGAGCCCTGCTTGTCCTCAGTGCACAGAACCCTGCTTGTCCTCAGTGCACAGATCCCTGCTTTCATTCAGTGCACAGAGCTCTGCTTGTATTCAGTGCACAGAGCCCTGCTTGTATTCAGAGCACATAGCCCTGCTTGTCCTCAGTGTAAGGAGCCCTGCTTGTCCTCAGTGCACATAGCCCTGCTTGTCCTCAATGCACAGATCCCTGCATGTATTCAGTGCACAGACCCCTGCTTGTCCTCAGTGTACAGCGCCATGCTTGTATTCAGCGCACAGATCCCTGCTTGTATTCAGTGGACAGAGCCCTGCTTGTATTCAGTGCACAGAGCCCTGCTTGTCCTCAGTGCACAGAGCCCTGCTTATCCTCAATACACAGAGCCCTGCTTTTCCTCAATGTACAGAGTACTGTTTTTCCTCAGTGCACAGAGCCCTACTTGCCTCAGTGCACAGATCCCTGCTTGTATTCAGTGCACAGATCCCTGCTTGTATTCAGTGCACAGAGCACTGCTTGTCCTCAGTGTACAGATCCCTGCTTGTCCTCAGTGCATAGAACCCTGCTTGTCCTCAGTGGACAGAGCCCTGCTTGTATTCAGTGCACAGAGCCCTGCTTGTATTCAGTGCACAGAGCCCTGCTTGTCCTCAGTGTAAAGAGCCCTGCTTGTCCTCAGTGCCCAGAACTCTGCTTGTCCTCAGTGCACAGATCCCTGCTTGTATTCAGTGCACAGAGCCCTGCATGTATTCAGTGCACAGAGCCCTGCTTGTCCTCGGTGCACAGAGCCCTGCTTGTATTCAGTGCACAGAGTCCTGCTTTTCCTCAGTGTACAGATTCCGGCTGGTCCCCAGTGCACAGTGCCCTGTTTGTCCTCAGTGCACAGAGCCCTGCTTGTCCTCACTGCACAGAGCCCTGCTTGTATTCAGTGCACAGAGCCCTTCTTGTATTCAGTGCACAGAGCCCTGCTTGTCCTCAATGCACAGAGCCTTGCTTGTCCTCAGTGCACAGAACCTTGCTTGCGCTCAGTGCACAGATCCCTGCTTTTATTCAGTGCACAGAGCTCTGCTTGTATTCAATGCACAGAGCCCTGCTTGTATTCAGTGCACAGAGCCCTGCTTGTCCTCAGTGCACAGAACCCTGCTTGTCCTCAATGCACAGATCCCTGCATGTATTCAGTGCACAGAGTCCGGCTTGTCCCCAGTGCACAGTGCCCTGTTTGTCCTCAGTGCACAGAGCCCTGCTTGTCCTCACTGCACAGAGCCATGCTTGTATTCAGCACACAGATCCCTGCTTGTATTAAGTGGACAGAGCCCTGCTTGTATTCATTGCACAGAGCCCTGCTTGTCCTCAGTGCACAGAACCCTGCTTGTCCTCAGTGCACAGAACCCTGCTTGTCCTCAGTGAACAGATCACTTCTTTTATTCAGTGCACAGAGCTCTGCTTGTATTCAATGCACAGAGTCCTGCTTGTATTCAGTGCACATAGCCCTGCTTGTCCTCAGTGTAAGGAGCCCTGCTTGTCCTCAGTGCACAGAACCCTGCTTGTCCTCAATGCACAGAACCCTGTTTGTCCTCAATGCACAGATCCCTGCTTGTATTCAGTGCACAGAGCCCTGCTTGTATTCAGTGTACAGAGCCCTGCTTGTCCTCATTGCACAGATCCCTGCTTGTCCTCGGTGCACAGATCCCTGCTTGTATTCAGTGCACAGAGCCCTGTTTGTATTCAGTGCTGAGTCCTGCTTGTCGACAGTGTACAGGGCCCTGCTTGTCTTCAGTGCACAGAGCCATGTTTGTCCTCAGTACACAGAGCCCTGCTTGTCCTCAGTACACAGAGCCCTGCTTGTCCTCAGTGGACAGAGCCCTGCTTGTCCTCAGAGCATGGATCCCTTCTTGTATTTAGTGCACAGAACCCTGCTTGTATTCAGTGCACAGAGCCCTGCTGGTCCCCAGTGTACAGAGTCCTGTTTGTCCTCAGAGTACAGAGCCCTGCTTGTCTTCAGTGCACAGGGCCCTGCTTGTTCTCAGTGTACAGAGCCCTGCTTGTCTTCAGTGCACAGAGCCCTGCATGTCCTCAGTGCACAGAGCCCTGCTTGTATTCAGTGTACAGAACCCTGCTTGTCCTCAATGCACAGATCCCTGCATGTATTCAGTGCACAGAGTCCGGCTTGTCCCCAGTGCACAGTGCCCTGTTTGTCCTCAGTGCACAGAGCCCTGCTTGTCCTCACTGCACAGAGCCATGCTTGTATTCAGCACACAGATCCCTGCTTGTATTAAGTGGACAGAGCCCTGCTTGTATTCATTGCACAGAGCCCTGCTTGTCCTCAGTGCACAGAACCCTGCTTGTCCTCAGTGCACAGAACCCTGCTTGTCCTCAGTGAACAGATCACTTCTTTTATTCAGTGCACAGAGCTCTGCTTGTATTCAATGCACAGAGTCCTGCTTGTATTCAGTGCACATAGCCCTGCTTGTCCTCAGTGTAAGGAGCCCTGCCTGTCCTCAGTGCACAGAACCCTGCTTGTCCTCAATGCACAGAACCCTGTTTGTCCTCAATGCACAGATCCCTGCTTGTATTCAGTGCACAGAGCCCTGCTTGTATTCAGTGTACAGAGCCCTGCTTGTCCTCATTGCACAGATCCCTGCTTGTCCTCGGTGCACAGATCCCTGCTTGTATTCAGTGCACAGAGCCCTGTTTGTATTCAGTGCTGAGTCCTGCTTGTCGACAGTGTACAGGGCCCTGCTTGTCTTCAGTGCACAGAGCCATGTTTGTCCTCAGTACACAGAGCCCTGCTTGTCCTCAGTACACAGAGCCCTGCTTGTCCTCAGTGGACAGAGCCCTGCTTGTCCTCAGAGCATGGATCCCTTCTTGTATTTAGTGCACAGAACCCTGCTTGTATTCAGTGCACAGAGCCCTGCTGGTCCCCAGTGTACAGAGTCCTGTTTGTCCTCAGAGTACAGAGCCCTGCTTGTCTTCAGTGCACAGGGCCCTGCTTGTTCTCAGTGTACAGAGCCCTGCTTGTCTTCAGTGCACAGAGCCCTGCATGTCCTCAGTGCACAGAGCCCTGCTTGTATTCAGTGTACAGAGTCCTGATTGTCTTCAGTGCACAGAGCCCTTCTTGTACTTGGTGCACAGATCCCTGTTTGTATTCAGTGCACAGAGTCCTACTTGTCCTCAGTGTACAGAGCTCTGCTTGAATTTTGCGTAGCTCTGCTGTGGGTGGGAAAAGCTCTACCGCATACACTTTTTCTAGACACTTGTGAGGGAGGAAAGTAGACACTTTCCTGGGTCCTGAATTTGGCAGGTTAAGTGTTTTTACTTACTTTCACAGAGCTGCCGGGACATTTTTACTTGCATTTTAGATGCTACAATCAAATTTGATTGCGGTGTCTAAGGGATTAATACCGGGCATCACCGTGATCTGGCATTAGAGATGGGTCCTGGTGTCAGATAGCTACCAGGACCACCCAGCTATTACCCGAGCTCAGCTCCTGAGTGCGTGTCATAGAAGGGGACTGGGTTGCTGTTGTCCACAAGGGGTTAAAGGTTGAATTGTGGAAGGCAGAAATGATTCTCACGCCTACTGGTAGATGATGTAGCTTTGCGCCTAAAAAAGTACCTTTGCACACAAAATAGTGACTTTTGACAAAAATCGCAAATGATAAATATGTGACCACTGCATGGTCAAAAAGAAAAAGTTCTACAGCTAGGCAAGAAGAGTAAAACTGTCTATATGAAAAGATGCATAAAAGTCTAAAAATATGCTGCTTGCACCTGAACTGCGCCTAAACATAGTCAAAAAAAAATGCTCTAAAAGCAATGATAAATCTCCCCCATACACTTTAATTTTACTCTGCCAATATTCTTCAGTGTTGTTCAGAGATTGTCAACACCTTCATCCCCTACTCCATTGGAGCTCACAATCCAAAGCAACCTACATAGTAAAGTTTAAAAAAAGACACATGTCCACAAATATCTTCCAAGGATGAAGGGAAGGCATTTTGGGTAGATGGCGATGCGATTGTATGTTTCTGCATGTGCATTATTGTTATGTTTTTGGAGTGTAGTAGGAACCCGGAGTACCCCATACAAACATGTGGAGAACAAACAATCCAGTATTTTTGGTGATCCCAGATTATTTGGACTTTATGTTGTATTATGTTCTTAAAACATGTTTTTAATGATAAAAGTAAAATGTTATAGAGAACTCATGTGTGTTTCTTCCAGCCTAGCAGGCACAGCAGGTGCTATGGGGCTCAGAGGGACATCACTATTTAGATACCAAGCATAGGAAGAAAAGACACATGGAATAGAGGAAGACAAAAAGAATAAAAAGGGATTTTCATATTAAAAACATAACAAGTTGGGGCCCTGTTCTAGTGTTTGGTTTGTGGTCCCATGGTTACTTGTTCTGCCTCTGAATGAAGTATTTTCCTATAACTATGATGAAAGCATGAAGCAATAACCTTCTGCAACCAATATACAGCATTTCAATTTTTTTTTTTTTTTTTTTTACTATCGAACAAAATATGGCAGAGCCATTTCAATGCAAACCAACAATTGCTGAATCTTATTGCATTGTAATATTAGTATCCACATAATAGCACATCTAATACATACATTTACTACTACAGATTATTGTGCAGATACAGAAGGTCATTATGTATAGTACTCTTGTCCAGTGCTTTTCTATAGATAAGATGTGCACACAACATAGAGATTAAATCGTAAACATTGGACTTATATGGGACCTGTCAAGTATTTTGCATTGTACAGGATGTTCTTCACCGCTTAATCACACAAGCTGCGTCACATGAACTTCCTGAGTTACTTCAGTATATCAGAGTGACATATAGTACATATCAGATGACCTATTGATAAAGATGACAACCACTATAGATTCACTTAAGTTCACTTCACAAGAACAATTATTTACTGAGACACTTGTATTTGGTTGGGGAGGAACAATTCTTCTTTATCAAAAGATGCCCTTACGTAGGTTTGCATCATATTTAACAGCTTTTTATGCAGTCTCCCATACTAAGTGTTTTTACTTTAAACATAATAATAAGAATATTTATTATATAGTGCCAACATATTCAGCAGCATTTTCCATAACAGTCTATGAGAACTCACAGTATGAGGATTGGAGATGAGACGATGGGAATGGGTATATTGCGGTAAGATGTCTTGCTGCACATATGTGCTCTGCCCGGTGCCCAGCAACATGTTGGATCACAGTGCTTAGCAACCACCAGAAAGGATGTAAATGTCAGTGTAGGTCCTGGGAAGGCTATTACGGCACATAGCCTTTTGTGGTAGTGATGGCCATAACAGTGAGGGGTAGAGATTTGGTGCTGTTGCCATATGCATAGTAGGCCTGGGCTAGTGTATCAGAGAGGGAAAGGGACTAAGGGCTAGAAATGCACTGGTGTGGAAAACACCAATAGACACAGCAAAGATTCTGGAGATGTTGAAGAGGGCAATCATTGAGTTATGAAGTGATCAAAGTTATAGTCAAAGGGCAAATGCTTATATAGATTATCTAGATGAAGCCAGCTATCATGCTATTACTTAGCACGATAGTCCGCCTCATCTACTGTATGATAACCAAGAGTCAACTCGCATCTCTCTGCACCTCCATAAAACCTATTTTGTTTTCTAAACTTTATAATTTCAGTTGGGGCATGGGGGGGGGGGGGGGGGGTAATACATTTATAGACTTTTCTGTAGCTTCTTTAAACAGAATAGGGTAGATGCTGATGGTGGGTGCTAGCCTGGTCTTTTACTTTAACACAACAATATCAGATGACCTACAGGGGACAATAGCTACTACTTTCTTCTCCATCTAATCCAGACCGCCTTGACTTCTTCCATCTATGTCTCTGTGCAAAGTTTGATGCCCAGACATCTTCAGATCCTCACTTCTGCAGGAGATCCTCATCCTATAAACTAAGGGATGCTTCTCATATTGTCACACATTGTACCCTCTGAATATAGTACTGCAACACACTGTACCACCTAAAATTCATTATAATGCATATCATACCCCCAAAAAATTATTAGAATACACAAAATATTGCAATATACACCGTGCCCCTCATTTAGGTATAATACACTGTGCTTCGTTAATGACTTATAATGTACTGTGCACCCTTAAATAAGATATAATATACTGTGCACCATTAAATGGGCACCGTCAAATCCAAAAACTTTTTATATGTTGAACATCTTGGCAAAATATTAACCTTTCTAATATACTTTCATAGGGAAATGTTATTTTATTTTTATAGAAATCATGGCTTTGTCCAAGCTGAAGCACAGGCATTGATAAAGTCCAGTAAGCGAGGGTGGGCTAGCACTCCTCTGTGCTCTCTCCTGTCTGATAGCACTCCTCTGTGCTCTCTCCTGTCTGATAGTACTCCTCTGTGCTCTCTCCTGTCTGATAGTACTCCTCTGTGCTCTCTACTGTCTAAAAGTACTCCTTTGTGCTCTCTCCTGTCTGATAGTACTCCTCTGTGATCTCTCCTTTCTGATAGTACTCCTTTGTGCTCTCTCCTGTCTGATAGCAGTCCTCTGTGGTCTCTCCTGTCTGATAGCAGTCCTCTGTGCTCTATCCTGTCTGATAGGACTCATCTGTGCTCTCTCCTGTCTGATAGGACTCCTCTGTGCTCTCTCCTGTCTGATAGGACTCATCTGTGCTCTCTCCTGTCCAATCAGACAGCCCACCCTCACTTACTGGACTTTGACCATGTCTATGCTTCAGCTTGGACAAAGCCATAATTTTATAAGCCATGCTTTCTATAGAAAGGAAGTAACATTTTCTGATGAAGTATTTTAGAAAGGTTAATGTTTTGCCAAGATGTACAACGTATAAAAAGTTTTTGTATCTGACAGTGCCCATTTAAATATAATATACAGTGCCCCCTTCTGTTATAGTACATTGTGTACCCCTTAATAACTTATAATTAGTGTGCACCCTGCAGGTATTATACACTGTGCCACACTTAATGACTTATAATTCACCGTTCTACCCTTAGGAATAATGTACTGTGCCCCACTGAGTAGGATAAGATCCTCACTTTTCCCACACTGCCGACCTCTGATACATGGCACCTCTCTTAGCAGCTTTATTCAACTGACAAATATGTCCTGTATGTGGGGAAAGTATGGCTCTGTGTGCACCTCTCTCCGTTGAATAAAGCTGCTGAGAGAGGAGCTGTGCATCTGGGGGCCACGACTGCTGATCAAACTATAATGTGCACACAAAAGCTGCCTTAAAGGGATACTCTGGTGGAAAACATTATTTCAAATCAACTGATTCAACTGAATCCACTGGAGTACCCCTTTAATTGTGCACAGGTCAAATGCTCCACCCTACCTAGTCCCCTGTCAGAGGCCAGATAGATACTGAGCATTGATGTGGATGGCTTGCTGGAGTATGGTGTCAACCTGCAAAATGCTAGCTCTGGTGAGTACACTGAGGTTAAAGGATCCAGTCCAGTACTTTATACCTGTAAGAGGTTAACAATAAAATGCTCAAAGCCAGGGGAGGCTGTAGTGGGGTTTGTGGTAGGAGCTAACAGGAAATTACTAGTCCTGATGGGTTGGTGAACTCCTACAGGCCTGAAGGACGGTAAAGTGACCTAACAATTTACGTTTTAGTGTGGCCTAACTTGTGGGGACCGGATGGAAAGACCCAATTGGAGCAATGCAGTTAGCAGTGGGTTGGGCTTGGTAGACAGAAAAGGGAATGATAAGGTGAGGTCGCTATGAGTAGGGTCCATGTACACACAACTACACAAGGATTCTGGTATGAATCCTAGAAATTATCATGATCAGTAAAAACTAAACTCTTGTCTGTATCCATTACCATTATTTTCATATGCCCATTCAATCCACCACTTGGATTGTACAGATCTCATAGCATCTTTCTCAATTTCTTTAAGGTCAGTGTTTATTTATTTATTGCTTGACAATTGAACACAGAACATGGCTCTTCATCTTGTTTACCCATCTCATATGTGTCTTTTATAATCTATAAGGTATTTCTGTACTTCTCAATGACCTCAGTATGCGAGAGAAGTTTCTGTTGTATCTTTTTAATTTTACTGCAGTCCATCTTCTCCATCACCTTTTCTAGGTTTCACTTAATGAATGACTCCATGCCTCATCAATAGTACGTAGTACGCTGCCAGAGAACAGTGTCGCTCAGACTCTTATGTTCCAAATGTCACTGTGCCAGCAGGCGTGATGAGGACAACTGGTGACCAGGGCAGAGATATCAGACTTTGATGAGACGTTCATACCCGGTCACCCCCGAGAGGTATGTACTTCTGTTCAGGAATTAAATTCGCTCTGAATATCATTTACCTGAAGAAATATTTAGTCTTTTATTCATAATATTTCACTAACAATATTGGCAGGTTATATATAATTGTCTTATTCAGTCTATAAACTGGATTAATAGTGTAAAAGCTGCATTCCTTTAGCTAAATTTTTTTAGAAATGATCTGTCCCTTGAGTAACAATATTATTAGTTCCAAGACGACTTTTGTAAGTTCAAAACATTTGTCTTGAGGCCAGAACTCCAAAAACTGAACACAAAGTCTCAAAAACTCAACACAAAATTAGAAAATTTTTGCCATGCGGATTTTCTCCTATCTCTGGGCCGGCAGCAGCGGCGTCCGAAACACGGAAGCTTAGAGCTTCCGTGTTCATGATGTCATACCACGCCCCCTCCATTCATGTCTATGACATGACTGAAGGGGGCATAGCGGCTGTAGTCGCCAGTCATCCGGTACGGAGCAGAGTTCACTTAGTGTAGTGAATGACAGGGGTACCGCGCCAGAGATCACAGGGGTCCCCAGCGGCGGGATCCCCTCAATCAGATATCTTGTCCCCTATTTGGATAGGGGATAAGATGTTTTTGGCGGAGTACCCTTTTAATAGGGGGTGTGCAGCTGACAAATAATGGAAGTAGAGATCCACATGAATGAGCCCAGATCAACAAAATTGGTGCTCATTTAATGGCAGCAGTCAGCCGGTCTAAAGGGAGTCTTTAAAGGGGTACTCCATGGGAATTTTTTTTTTGTTTGTCTAGAACAGGAGAGGTTTGCTATGGGGATTTACTCTTGCTCTGGACAGTTCCTGACATGGACAGAAGTGTCAGCAGAGAGCACTGTGGTCAGAAAAGAAATTAAAAAAGAAGAGAACTTCCTATGAAGCATACAGCATCTGATAAGTACTGGAAGGATTAAGATTTTTAAATAGAAGTAATTTACACATTTTTTTAGCTTCCTGGCACAAGTTGATTTAATTTTATTTTTTACACTGGAGTAACCCTTTGAACTTTCCCTTCCTGCTGAACCACTGGGTTTTGTATAAAAAGCACCTTGTTTGACTCCAGCCTTAGTGTATGTCCATTTTTCACTGAACACATTAATCCAGTTAAATCTATCATTAGCATGGTTCCCTGCATCTGACTGACTATAATTGTAGTGCCAGCTATACGCAGCAGCACCAGACAGCACTGTTCAGATTTCACACCATTTCTTCTCCAGTACATGAAAGCAGATATGGAATCCTTCCCCGCTGGCCCAGTCTCTTTCTGCTGTATAAATAGCCGCTCGCTGGTTTATAATTGGATCTTTAATCACTTTCCCACTTCCCTCAGTACTTCCTTTCCACTAGATATGAACAGCTACAGGTAATATAATACAGCACTAATGTTTGTCTACTGGAATCCAGGCAGCTCTAATGTTACTTGTTGGTACATTTGTTGTAACTATTTTTTACATATGCAAACAAGAATGGCCTTATCATTGCTTCAGGGGAGTTTTAATAGCACACCGTCAAAGAAATGTGAAAAATTTGAATGCATTTTTAACATGTATCTTTTCATGCAGATCTGCGTATAATAAATGACAACACATTACAAGTCAACATCCAGTGGTCAACAAAGCTGTATTTCAGATTGATAAATAAAAAGCAGCACATAGAAATTGGAAATTTAAAAACTAGTGCAGGTGTCTCTGGTGTTTAAAAAAAAAATAATTTGAAATGTTGAAAGTTTTGATCAGTTGGGTCTCAGTGCTGGGGCTCCCAAGATCATTCACACAAGTCAGGAGAAGCTCAAGGCTCTGCGATTCAATTCCTGGCTTGCTGGGATCTACAGGATCTCCATTAGATGGGCTCTGTTATAAGTCTAGGGAACAAGTTGAAGTGAAGTGCACAATCATCGGCTTCTCCCAACACGTTCTAATGATCGCGGAAGCCTCAACAGTGAGACCCTGACTCATCAGAACTTTGATGTGTTTCTGTGACGTACGCCCTTCGCCCACTCCCGTTCTAAAACACGGGGCCACAGCGGGTCGGGCTCAGCCTCTAACAACGGCCGGGACCCGTGTCTAATAGCACGCGGCACTGATCGCAGTGCCGCACGCTATTAACCCTCTAAAGTGAAAGTAAATTAATCCCGGTCAGCTCAGTGGGCTGTTCGGGATCACTGCGGTGAAATTGCGGCATCCCGAACAGCTGTAGGACAGCGGGAGGGCCCCTACCTTCCTCCTCGCTGTACGATCGCCGAATGACTGCTCAGTGACTGAGATCCAGGCATGAGCAGTCAAGTGACAGAATCATTGATCAATGGTTTCCTATGAGAAACCAGTGATCAATGTAAAAGATCATTGTGTGCAGTGTTATAGCCCCCTATGGGAGCTATAACATTGCAGAAAAAAAGTGAAAAAAAAGTTAATAAAGATCATGTACAGTAACCCCTTCCCTAATAAAAGTAAAAACAATAAAAAAAAAAACAAACAGTGTAAATAAAAATAAACATATGTGGTATCGCCGTGTGCAGAAATGTCCGAATTATAAAAATATATAATTAATTAAACCGCACGGTCAATGGCGTACGCGCAAAAAAATTCCAAAGTCCAAAATAGTGTATTTTTGGTCACTTTATATCATGAAAAAAATGAATAAAAAGCTATCAAAAAGTCTGATCAATACAATAATGGTACCACTAAAAACTTGAGATCACGGTGCAAAAAATTTGCCCTGATACCGCCCTATGCACGGAAAAATAAAAAAGTTACAGGGGTCAGAAGATGACAATTTTAAACGTATACATTTTCCTGCATGTAATTATGATTTTTTTCAGAAGTAATACAAAATCAAACCTATAAAAGTAGGGTATCATTTTAATCGTATGGACCTACAGAATAAAGAGAATGTGTCATTTTTGCTGAAAAATGTACTGCGTAGAAACGAAAGCCCACAAAAGTTACAAAAGGGCATTTTTTCTTTAATTTTGTCTTTTTTCTTTATTTTTTTTCCGTTTCGCCGTGAATGTTTGGGTAAAATGACTGATGTCATTACAAAGTAGAATTGGTGGCGCAAAAAATAAGCCATCATATCGATTTTTAGGTGACAAATTGGAAGGGTTATGATTTTTAAATGGTAAGGAGGAAATAACAAAAGTGCAAAAACGGAACAACCCTCCGTCCCCAAGGTGTTAAATAACAGATAAATGTTAACACTACTTAGCAGAAAGTTACAGAATGACAGATCTATTTTACTGCATTATTAAGAAAAACAGCATTCACCCTGACCAAACCAAGCTGTAAAGACAGCTGAAACAAAGTCAAGGGTTGAAGTTATCTGTGGAGGGCTGGAGAGCTCATTGTCCATATTAAAGGGGTTCTCCACTGCCCTGCCTTCCGGAGCTCTGCTCGCAGCGTCCGGAAGTTTATTACTCCGAACACTGTGTGCGGGTTTCCGTGTTCGAGGCTGCCCCCTTATGACATCACGCCCGCCCCCTCGTGACGTCACGAGGGGGTGGGCGTGACGTCACAAGGGGGAGGGCGTGACATCACGAGGGGGTGGCCTCGAACACGGAAGCCCGCAAACAGCGTTCGAAGTAATAAACTTCCGGACGCTGCGAGCGGAGATCCTGAAGGCAGGGCAGTGGAGAACCCCTTTAAGACACAGACTACATTAATTATGGTTTATGTTACGCATGTAAACCCATACCCAATATGAGAGGCGATCAAGCAGATTGGGGCTCATTTAAATGGGCACTGTCATTATATGTTAAATTTAATATGTTCTTCCTTAACTTATTATAAAAATATTTCTAATATACCTTAATGAAACATTTTCGCGATATATATATATATATATATAAATATATATATATATATATAAATATGTTTGAAGATCTGGCCACTAGGAGTTTCCCTCCTAGTACCGGCCGCAATCAGTGTCTCCAGCAGACCTGCATGAGACCAAAGTCAGGAAGTGCGCGCTGGACCTCAGCTGTACACTGCGTTCGCTCTCTGCCCTGTCAATCATGCAGGGCAAAGTAAAAGCTGTGTGCAGCCAATCACTGCAGGTCTTCTCTAACCCCCTCACCTCTCTGCAATACACATGCAGAAAGGAGGGGAAGGAGAACAGCCTGCAGGGATTGGCTGTCTCTTCTATGCTGCGTTCCTAGTGCGAGCACAGTATAAAAGAGTGAGGGCAGATGTTCACTTCGACACAGCTTCAGATGACATCATGTCTGCCAGGAAAAGACCCTTCCATCCACCGATATTCACACACAGTAATCTGAAGAACGGACCAAAAATGGTGAAAGAAAAAACTAAATTAAAAATGAATAAGAATAAAGGCTGGGGAGAGAGTTATCATGGTAGGGGGAATGTAAAGAGAGGGGGTAGTACTTTGTGACAGATACTCTTTAATAAAGCTTTTACAAAGTTCAATGATTATGTGGTCAAGGATCTCTGGATGTTTTTTGTGTCCTTCCACTTATATCATTCTCACATCACCTGTTTACATAAGGAAGGAGATTTATCATTCTTTTAAAACGTATGGCTTTTATATGACAATTTTTTTTAACTTACTTTTTCTTACATGTGTCCTATTTATCAAATAGTCGCACGACCTTGATAAATAAATCGTACGTAAGGGAAAACTGGGAAACACGCTTACAAAAGCATTTTTTAAAGCAGAAAAGTTTTCCCTTATGTTATTAGCCGAAGTTCGTTATCTACCCTTTATTACCAGTAGTGTTGTTAGAGAATGACGGGGAGAGGGGGCGTACCTCATTGGGTGACACCCTGACTGGCCGGCCTGGCACTAAATAGCTGCACTCCAACTATCCTGCAACAACCCATCCACCCTCCTCAGAAATAAAAAAATATTACAAACATACTATGCCGCACCATGAATATCCGTAGGCTTTCTTGTTTAATTTTGAGGCCGCATTTTGTGATGTTGGTGGGCGGAGTCTTGCGTCGCTGCGCTGAGGCTGGTGTTTACATCAGGAAGGAAGACAGGAAGACAGTGCAGCACCAGCAGGCACATAAACAATAGTGAAGCCCCCCCACCCCCCCAAAAAAAAACGTCTAGGTACGTTATCCACCCCGAGATGCTGCGGGGGGTCGGTATGACTTATGATAGCCAACTGTTTTGTGGTTTTTGGATCCGGTTTATGGGTAGGTTCCGCTTTCCTGAGGAATAGTAATCTAGAGGGGGGGGGGGGGGTGCCGGCATAATGCACAGTAATGGAGGGAACAGTGGTGGATCGAGGGAGGGGCAATTGACCCTCTCGAGATTGCTGCCCCAACCTCCATACTTTAGCATGATGGATCAGGAGCTGTCAGCTTCTGCTCTACCATTAACCCACCTTTCTCAGGATTCTTGCTCTTTGTTTGCAGAATTTGAGCTGCGGGGATGCGATCCATCATCGCACCGGTGCAGGGAGATCACGTCACTGCGGCTCACACAGTGCCCGAACAGTAAGCTGCTTGCTGGGCTAGCTAATTTTAGTTTTTGTAAGATCCTGCAGTAGAAAGTGAGTGTGTGTGTGAGTGAGTGTTTGTGTGAATGTGTGTGTCTGAATGTGTGTGTGAGTGTGTGTCTGTGTGTGTCTGTACATTAGCAGAAAAATAATTGTATTAAACACCCATGCACAGTGCAAGTAATAAAGCTGTAGAAAACACCACAGGGGCACTGTATGGTACACAGTGCCTTATGAAAACTCAGCGACACATAAAAGGAGACATGTATTGTGAGGGAAACATGGCAGAGGCATTATGAGGGGGAGCACATTACGGGGGCATTATATGTGAGGGGCACATGATGGGGGCATTATATGTGAGGGGCACATGACAGATGTGCCCCACTGTTATGTGCCCCTCAATATAATGCTCCATGTATGCCAGCATGTACGCGTCTTAAAATTAACAAGGTGTGCAGTGTGTATTTTCAACCTTAAAATTAATAGAGTTATATAGTTATACTAGCTGATTACCCGGCATTGCCCGGTTTTTCCTTCCTAATCCTTGTTGGGGAGGAAAATCTACAAAGGAGGAAGCTTTTGACTTCATATCCCATCCTCATACATTGTTGTCATATCCCAACCCTATATCCCGTCCCCATATCCCATCCTCATATCTTAACCTCATATCCCATCCTCAAATCCTGATCTCATATCCCGTCATCATATCTCGACCTCATATCCTGACCTCCTATCCCGACCTCCTATCTCAACCTCACATCCCATCCTCATATCCCGACCTCCTGTTCCGTCCTGCTATCTCAACCTCATATCCTGTCCTCATATCCTGTCCTCATATCTCGACCTCCTATCCGACCTCCTATCCCGACCTCATATCTCGTCCTCATATCCTGACCTCATATCCCGTCCTCATATCCTGGCCTCATATCCCGTCATCATATCGCGTCCTCATGTCAACCTCAAATGCCATCCTCATATCCAGTCCTCCTATCCCGTCCTCCTATCTTGTCCTCCTATCTAAACCTCATATCCCATCATCATAACCTTACCTCATATCCCGAACTCATATCCCGTCCTCATATCCCAACCTTCTATCCCATCCTTATGTCCCATCCTCATATCCTGTCCTTATGTCCCATCCTCATATCCTGTCCTCAGGTGGGACTGATTTGTGATGAAGATATTGTAAGCTGAAAATAGAAGGGGACGTTGCTTTGTGGGACTGGGCATGATTTTGCAAGCCAGACCGATGCACAAAAAGGGTAGATAATAAAAGGGGTTGGGCTTAAACAGTGGGCATGTCTTTGTGAGATGGGATGTGGCTTGCAAGCCAGACTGACACATTCACTAGGAGATGCAGAGTGGAGCTTGTGGAGTAAGGTAACGGAAGTCCCATATATTTGCAAGGGACTTGAAACAAAAAAAACATATTTTATATAAGGGTGTAGGTAAGGGTTAATTTAACTATCCTATCTTTTTATTTGACATATAAGTAATATGTGCACCAGGTATTATTGAAATATCTCCAGCCGTACGGAAGTTATGTGGGGACATACATTTCCCATTGATTTGCAAGGGACTTTAAACAAAAACCCTGACCCTCCCAAATGGGGGTAAATAAGGGTTAAATTAGCTATCCTATATTTTAAGTGGACATACAAGTAACATGTGACGGAGTATTAGCGAAATATCTCCAGCTGTTTGCAAGTTATGTAGTAACATATATTTTCCATAGACTTGTATGGGACTTTAAACAAAAACCCCGACCCTGGCATATGGGGGTGAGTAAGGGTTAAATTACCTATCCTATGTTTGTTGTAGACATATAAGTAACATGTGTGCCAAGTTTCAAGTTAATATCTTTAGCTGTTTGGACGTGATGCTGGAACATACACACATACATACCTACATACATACACACATTTAGGGTCATTTACTAAATCCCGACTGCTTTGTGTGTATTTTTTATGGTTTACTCCTATGATTTTTTCTATGTGATTCACTCATCTGTCACAAAGATGGGGTTTTTTCTGTCGTACACGAATAATTCAGTCGCCGACTAAAAAGTGTTGCACAAGTGTGCTTTGAAAATCAAAAACCCGCTGAAAATCCTGTCAGTGAGAAGAAAGTCCACACTGAGGAAACATCCTATTCTCACCGTCCCTTACCTTCTATTCTTAATAGAGTTATGGATAAGCAAGCCATTTCTCAAGCTTTTGCGGCATTTCTACAGCAACATTTCCCCCAAGAGGATGAGCTAAATGCTACAAACCAAAGCCCCTGTCTCCCATCCACAAGCCATACTTCTGTTATAGTGCCTGACCCTGATGTGGCAACCACAATAATGGCTGCTCCTTCAGAGCCTCAAATTGATGAAGAAGATATTGAATCTGAAGAGGAAGATTACCCTGCTGCCTGTGATTCTGTTCGTAAGCAGCGCTTTACTTCAGAGGAGGAAAAAAATATTAGTAGAGGGGGTATGTATTGATTTCTTAGTTTAATATTTTTAACCCTAAACTTCATAAAATTACTGCTTAAACCCTACTCAGCCCATGTTGGACTTATGCATTCCTACCTTTTCAAATAGATGTTTTTAGCTTCTTGCCATCTCAATTTTTTGTTTTTTGCCACAAACGAATATGAGTTTTTTTTTTAAAGCGCAACAAGATGCCCTTTGTAATTAAATCTCTATTTTTACCCTCAAATGTGTACAACATATACAAACTTGCTATTTGTTTGTTGAACATGAACCACAAATTTTTATTTGAAATATTTTGAAGATTTTATGATAACACTGGACAAATTAAAAGCAAAATGTCCAGCGCGAATATGAAGGAACTGGATGTTTATTCCAATAGCCAAAAAGACAAGGAGAACATGACAAGGTGACGCGTTTCGGTCCTAAGACTGGACCTTAGTCATACTGGACAAATTAGGTTGAAATAGACAGACATGCTATCAGCAGCAGGGACCTTCCGCACATGAACGGAGCATCGCTCCAATGCTTGTGCTCATGTACTGAAAGTAAATGCATGTCCTGCAGCGTTCAGTACCACCGTAACTTGAAATACATTTTCGTCCTTTGTCGTATTTTATTTTTGCATTTTTACCTTTAAATGGTAATGCCATCATTTATTAACCAAAAATACATCTAAAAAGTTTATTAAAATTATTTTAAATTTTTAATCCGCCCGTAGCAAAAATTGTCTACTTTAAAAATGATATTGAATAACATGTTTCTGAAAACTTCTTCTTTCTCTATGCAACAACACAATCTGTCATGCAACAACACACCTGTGTTTGAACCACGGAGCACTGGACTCTCCAAAGCAGAAGCCTTCCGAGCACGTGACCTGAGTATTGTGATGTCATGACTCATCCCCCCCTGTGACATTATGCACCACTCCCTCTATTCAAGTATATGAGAGTTGCCATGGCATCACAATACTACAGGCCCGGGGTCGGGAGCCTTCAGAATTATAAAATTAATAATATCGTGTAGCACACACACACACGTTACTTTATGCACGCAACATTATGTGGGTACATAGCGTCAGAACCCCAGCAATGAGACAACTTAGACAATAGACTTTTGATAGTGTATAAGTTGTATTTCGCCCAGATTTTTTTTTAAATTAGGGGTATAAACATGATGGTGTCAGTATTCTGAATTACTTTTGAAATATGAATACCTATATGGTAAGGAATATGACCATCTTCCTCTTGCTAATTGTAATAAAATTTGGCGTGCAATTTTGCAAAAAAATAAAGGCACTCGGAGTAGAAAATTGGACAACCCTAGAACGAAAATGGTATGATTGTAAAAGACAAGTTAAAATTATCAAAAATTCATCTGCATTCCAAGCAGACTGGTGGAGGTCCACCTTCTAGAAAGAAGCTCACCGATGTGGAACAGATGGTTTCGGAAACTCTAGAAAGGGAACAAGTTGAAGGCATAGGAAGCTATGACCTGATGGCTGGTCTCAAAGGTTTTTTTTTTTTTTTTAAATAAATTAATTTTACCTTAATTTTAAAGGCGGAAAATTTTGAAAACATGTTTCAGAGGTAATTCTGAACAAAGCACAGCCAATTTTGTCCTGTATCTGGCCATGATGATTGGATTGTTGCTCGTATAATACTTTTGCAGTTTATCATGCCATCAACAACTGTGTAACTATCAGTAACGGTGCACATGTACATTTACACAACTTTTAACAGTTAAAGCATCAAATTCATTCAAATGACATTTGTGGAAGTTCATCATTTGAAAATTACAATCTTTTTGCATGTTGAACTGCTGGGTGGATCAGATTAGCTAACTTTGCGGACGTTGGTTCACTCACGTGTCTAGGCCATAATTCAAGGGGTATTCTGAAATACCTTGACTTCAAACAGTGCTGCTCATAACTTTAAAAATCATATTTAAAAATGCTAGGCATAATCCAAAAAAATGCTGATATGTTTTATTCTTTTCTTTGTAGGCTCTGTATACTACATCAAAAAAATATATTTTTTTTTGGGGGGGGGGGGGGTTTGCCTCTGCCACAACCACAGTGCTCTCTGCTGACCTCTAATGTCCATTTTATGAACTGTCCAGATCAGCATATGTTTGCTATGGGGATTTGCTCCTGCTCTGGTCAGTTCCAAAAATGGACAGCAGAGGTCAACAGAGAGCACTGTGGTCGTGATACAAGAGAAAAAATAAAATAAAAAATTATCTCTGTAGTATACTGCTGCTAACAAGTACTGGAAGGATTAAGATCTTAAAAAAAAACAGCAAATTCCAAATCTGTTTAACTTTCAGGCAACAGTTTATTTTTGAAAAAAAAAATGATTCTTTTTATATATTTTTAGAAAATTTTTGGGGTGGGGTGGCCAATGCAGAAGCCATATATATATATATATATATATATATATATATATATACATATATATATATATATATATATATATATATATATATATATATATATATATCCTAAATGTAAGATATCCCACTAAAATTATAGCATTTAAGGGTCGATGACAGATAAAAAAAAATTTCTATGATTTACAGGCTACATAAAGTGAAATGGCTTATTAAATTACTTATATGGAAAAAAAAAAAAAATAATAATAATAATAATAAACAGCTGCTGATTTGAACTTAATTTATGTATAAATGCTCGATGATGACAACACTTTTGGGAGGTGTCAAGAGTAGGAGAGAATCCTCATAGCAAAGCTCTCCTGATTTGGACAGTTCATATGCGTATTTGCTCCTACTCTGGACAGCCAACAAGACAAATTTCATCAGAGAGCAGTTACATTGAATTTTTAATAAAAAATTTAATTTACATAACAGTATTAAATGGATTCCAATTTTAGAAATTATTTATAAAAAAAAAAATATTAGATAATTTAGGGATCCAGTAGATTAAAAAAAATAAGTTTTACTTTATAAAAAAATGTCTGTGGACTGGCCCCTACTATCTGGACTTGCTCCTGTCTGTCCATTTAGGGGTCCGCTTGCCACCTCTCTGTCTGTGTACCCTCCTAAACCCCAAAGGGTGATTTCATCAAGTCAGCAGACTGGAGGGGCTCCTCGCTCCTCTAATCAGAAGGGGCCTGTATCCTCTGTCTGGTCCGCTGCCTCATCTCCTCCTGGGGGTCCCAAGTTGCCCTGGGATGCCCTCTCAGAGGCAGATTTGGACTGCTCTGGAGTCCCTGCTGTATCTCCTGCTCCCCCTGATTGGGGTCAATGTCTTTCACAAATTCCCACAAAAGAAGACTTTCTCTCCCTGATTTCTGAAGTTAAAGATACCTGTTGGGGCGGAAATCTTAGCACTTCACCAAGCCTTGCAACATGTATCCGACAGGGTTGAGGAGCTAGAGGAGGCGCATGATTCCACAAGAGCTTATATTGCTCGAGCCATCAGAGTCCATAAAGGTGGAACTTTCTGATCGCTCTACATGCTCACAAAGACGGTTGTTCTGCAATGTTACGTTCTGTCTCGGATCTCCCGACCTTTTGCTCCGCCCTGGACTTACCTGCCCCAAAGCTAAGTGAGTGGGATCTGACTTTTCCGCCTCCTTCTCTCCATCCAGTATAGCAGCCTGTGTGCCACAAGTGCTTCAACCCGGGGCGAAAGTCGGCCTCCCAGGACGGTCAGAGCCCTACTTCCTCACCTTCTTGAACGGACTGTTGTGTACTACTACCATTTTGCCTGATTGTCCCTGTGGATCCTGGGAAAGTTAGCTTTCCCCTATATTGCTGTTTCATTTTGGGTTGTATTTTTTGCTATGTTTTAATTTTGTTTGCTCCTTATCGTGAGCTGATTAGTGCCTTGTTGTATATTTGAACTCACGGTCACTTCTCCCCTTTGATAAGGCTTCCCTTTGCACGGCCTCAGGGGCGGGATGTGACTTGTTTAGGTGATTTTTCCGTGGAAATGTTCTCCCATTTAACCTTTGACTCAGTGAAAAGGAGAAGGAACTCCTTGAGGTGCTTGATCACCTCTTTAGTTTGGATTTATTTTGCCTCTTCATTGACAGTATGGTCAATGGTTTGTTTTTTGATATGTGTTTTATCATCCCACTGCTGTTTTACTTTTTACTCTCAACCTCCTAAAATCTTCACATGCATATTGACAATTTTGTCGGTAAAATCCCGGTATGCTTATGGAGGGGGAGGAGGTCCCAAAGTCTTTTTTGCACTCGTTGATTACCCTGATTCCGAAGCCGGGCAAAGATCCTCAAGATTGTTCTAGTTATAGGCCCATTGCTCTTCTTAATTCTGACTAATTTTCTAGGGTATTGGCTTCTCACCTTTTTCGTTTCCCCCCCTGCTCTTGTGCACAAGGATCAGGTTGGCTTCATTCCTTGTCGCCAAGAGGGTGATAACACTAGACAAGTGGTGGGCCTCATCGACTTGATCCCACATCAGTCTGAGCAAGGTTTGATACTAAGTTTAGATGCCAAAAAGGCCTTCATAGGCTTGGTTGGCCATTTCTTTTTGCTACTTTACAGAAATTTGATATCTCTGGTAACTTTCTCACTGCACTTCGGGACCTTTACTCCTCCCCTACTGCTTCTCTCAAACTCCCACATGCTTCTTCCCCGGCTTTCCCTATATATAATGGTATTAGGCAGGGTTGTCCATTGTTCCCCCTGATTTTTGCTTTGTGTATTGAACCACTTGCTGCTCTGATCCGAGGAGACACGGATATATCTGGGGTTGCCTTACATGATAGGGAGTTTAAAATGTGCCTTTTTGCAGATGACGTTCTCCTCACTCTCACCTGTCCTTTAATCTCCCTCCCTAATCTGTATAGGGTCCTCCATTCACATAGCATGGTATCTGGGTATAAGGTTAACCTCTCCAAGACCGAGGCGATGCCTCTGAATATTTCTTCTTCACTTTCTCCTTTGCTTTGTGATAACTATTCCTTTAAGTGGTCTTCTACAGCTATTAAATACCTAGGGGTGTTTCTTACTCCCCGCTATAACTTACTCTACTCTACTAATTTCTTTCTCCTCTTTGGAGAGCTGCGGGCCCTAATGGAGATGTGGCGGTCCCAATATATTTCATTATTTGGGCACATAGCAGTGGTAAAAATGGCTATTCTTCCCAAATTGCTATATTTTTTTGAGACCCTTCTTGTTTGTGTCCCTTTGGATGCTCTTTGTTCTTTTCAATTGGCCATGTTCCGCTTTAACTGGGATGCTAAACGTCATCCTCTCCCGATGACGGTTATGATGGCTAGTCGATCCATGGGGGTTAGGCAGTCCCTGATGTGTCTAAGTACTACTGGGCTGCCCTCGATTTCCCATCGATATATGCGCCGCTGGGAGGAGGTTTTGAACGCTACTTTGACTCTTCCTAAAATCCTCCCTTTGTATGGCATATAAGGAGACTCAATTTAAGATGCTCATGGGATGGTACCATACGCCAGAACTACTGAATAAGCTTAATCTGACCATAGCTCCTCAATGCTGGCGTTGGGGGTGTGTCTGATTTCTGTTTTTCATATATTCTGGACTTGCCCATATAGTGGATTTCTGGCGCATGGTACAGCGTTTGATTGGTGCCGTATTGGGAGTAATTGTCCCCCTGGATCCTTTGACTTATCTTCTCCACCTTTCTTACAGGGCACTGTCTAAAAGACCATTTAAACTCTTTATGCATATTGTTTTGGAAGAGGACTCTCTCTCTCCCTCTGAGGATGATCTAGTTGCATGCATTCGTGAGATTAGATCTTTTGAGTCCCTCACTGCCTCTTTCAATAATTCTGTACCCATGTTCTTCCCTGTCTGGGAACCGTAGGAGTATTTTTCTGATCGCCAACCTCCTTGATGATTTTCTTGCTCCTGCTTTCTTTCTTTCCTTCTTTTTCCCCTCCTTTCTCTCCCTCCCCCCTTGTCCCTTGTTGCTTATTGTGTATGTGTTCTTTGTTGGTATATTTGTAGTCCAGATGGGCTTCCTGGCCTTTTACATTGTTGGTATTCTGGGGTTATATAACTCTGCTTATGTTCTGCTTAATTTCTATTTGTATTAAATAGAAAAAGTTGGGGTATGTGCAGCTCACAGAATAAATTAGTCGAGGCTATATGGAATGTACTTACACCAAAAAAAGTACAAATATAAAATAATTTGTAGCAAGAAAAGGTACCAAAAGCCTCTAGACTAATACCATAAATGGTGCATGATGATTAATTATAGAAATAAAATAAAATCGGACTGTGCTTCACTTTAGATGATGAAATTTTTTTTTATTATAAAATAATTGTGTATAAATTAGACATTTAATATAAAACATAGATATATAAAGCAATAAAATATTAAAATCTGCTTATATATTGAGATCTTCCGCTAATCCGACATTGTATAAACCAGCATAGTTCACTTTTTTTTTAAGTGCACTCCGTATTCATATATATTGTAGAATTTCAAGATTTTGAAGACAACTCATATAGTTGTATAGTTACCAACTCCCATAGATAAAAAAAGTTCTTGATATAGTGGTGTGGGGTTGGATGTCCGAGAGGCAGATGACAAAGGCTGTGGAGGCTGTGTCCAGCGCTGGCATGCGCTTGTGGCGACGGGCCCGTTTGCCACAGGCCTAGGAGATAGATGGATTACTCAGGAGATAAAGGCAAACTCAGAGGTGGATAGATCTGCTCCGGGGACAAAGCAAAGCCTCGTGGAGGGCCTCTCGGCATCTGATGTTAGCAAAGCAGGTAGATACAGCCTTTTATACATATTACCTGTTTGATTGTGACAGGTGTATTTCTGTTTGGATCTGTCACAAATAGCAGAGTGGAACAGAAAACAATGAGTTGTTTCATCTTAATAGAGCATTGTCCACATTTAGAAACAATGTATATGCGTTCACAATTTGATACAGTAGCATATAAATTATGAATATAGAAAGCAATAGATGTAGCAAACAACAAGATCTTTAGAATCAATATGCAAACTATATAAATATAGAATGTCAATTATTTAGGGAAAAAATTATAAAATAGAGATGAATATGAAAAATAGAGATGAATTTAGGGAAAAAATAATAAGGGGAAAAATTATTTATTTTATTATTTCTACTTCTATTTTTCATATTCATCTCTATTTTATTGTTTTTTTCCCTAAATAATTGACATTCTATATTTATATAGTTTGCATATTGATTCTAAAGATCTTGTTGTTTGCTACATCTATTGCTTTTTATATTCATAATTTATATGCTACTGTATCAAATTGTGAACGCATATACATTGTTTCTAAATGTGGACAATGCTCTATTAAGATGAAACAACTCATTGTTTTCTGTTCCATTCCGCTATTTGTGACAGATCCAAACAGAAATACACCTGTCACAATCAAACAGTTAGTGTGTATAAAAGGACTTTGAGCTTCACTATTAAAGATATCTCTACTGAGGAAAGGGTCGTTTATAAAGTATGTGATGTGTGTGTTATAAATATAGAATATATTTATAGATACCAGTCCTCAAAAGTACTGCAGGTACAGAGTGAAATAGAGGGATAATAGTGAAGAATAAACAGATAAAGAGATAGAACAATAGTAAAATGAATGCAAAATTTATTTATATCAAATGATGTATGTCGTCACCTTTAGCAGGGCCCTTGCGTGGGGTGAACGGCAATATTAATTAATAACAAAAATATATGGATAGTATATATTAATAATAATGAATAAAAAATATAATAAAAAATATAATAAAATTTATAAAATAGCGCTTGAATGGATAAGCTATATGTGGAAATATTCACAGTCGCTATTGCACTTAGTCCATTTGAATAGAATCCGTATGATACAGTTCGTAGAATTATATTAAGTGGATGCAGTTCATAGGTACAGTTCGTTGGTGATATAGTGCCGATTAGAAGCGTACTGTTTGTGTATCGCTAGTAATGATCTACGGTGCACAGCACCACTCACCCACTGCTTCGGCTGGCACGGTTGTCACGACTGGCATGACTGCGTCCTGTGCTGGGGACGGCTTCGTCTTGTGTGAGCCCGTCTGTGTGATGGGTGAGTGGTTCTCCGGTGGTTCGTGGGTCCCGGGCTGGCACGGCAGGCGTCCGGCCTGTGGATAAGATGTCCGGGACTCACGTAGGTAAACCGGGGCTGTGAGGATGGATTTGCAGAGAGCGTTCCACGTGTGTGAACGCGGCACTATGTGCGCGCGGGCTGCAGTGGTCTCCAATTAAAGGGCATCCAGCAGTTCAAAATGATAGTATGTCTAATTAATCAAATGATGTGCGCTTAAACGCTATTGCACAAAGACTATTACTATTGCCATCATTTGATTAATTTGACATACTATCATTTTGAACTGCTGGACGCCCTTTAATTGGAGACCACTGCAGCCCGCGCGCACATAGTGCCGCGTTCACACACGTGGAACGCTCTCTGCAAATCCATCCTCACAGCCCCGGTTTACCTACGTGAGTCCCGGACATCTTATCCACAGGCCGGACGCATGCCGTGCCAGCTCGGGACCCACGAACCACCGGCGAACCACTCACCCATCACACAGACGGGCTCACACAAGACGGAGCCGTCCCCAGCACAGGACGCAGTCGTGACAGCCGTGACAACCGTGCCAGCCGAAGCAGTGGGTGAGTGGTGCTGTGCACCGTAGATCATTACTAGCGATACACAAACAGTACGCTTCTAATCGGCACTATATCACCAACGAACTGTACCTATGAACTGCATCCACTTAATATAATTCTACGAACTGTATCATATGGATTCTATTCAAATGGACTAAGTGCAATAGCGACTGTGAATATTTCCACATATAGCTTATCCATTCAAGCGCTATTTTATAAATTTTATTATATTTTTTATTATATTTTTTATTCATTATTATTAATATATACTATCCATATATTTTTGTTATTAATTAATATTGCCGTTCACCCCACGCAAGGGCCCTGCTAAAGGTGACGACATACATCATTTGATATAAATAAATTTTGCATTCATTTTACTATTGTTCTATCTCTTTATCTGTTTATTCTTCGCTATTATCCCTCTATTTCACTCTGTACCTGCAGTACTTTTGAGGACTGGTATCTATAAATATATTCTATATTTATAACACACACATCACATAGTTATAGGCCTTTTGGGTGAAGGCAACACCGTTAACCCCAAGTACTATCTCTATCCTAGGTGAGCTACACACATTCCATATTCGTTTATAAAGTACCCTGAAACGCGTCTAGAGAAAGAGACTATTGCCGCACGACTACCGCAATCCATCAACGGCATCTCCCTATCTCCCATACCACTCCTCCAAAACTTTGCCAAATCCTGCATCCACACCTGGCTGTATCTACCTGCTTTGCTAACGTCAGATGCCGAGAGGCCCTCCACGAGGCTTTGCTTTGTCCCCGGAGCAGATCCACCTCCGAGTTTGCCTTCATCTCCAGAGTAATCCATCTATCGCCGTGACCGGCGACTTCTCCTAGGCCTGTGGTAACCAGGCCTGTCGCCGCAAGCGCATGCCAGCGCTGGACACAGCCTTTGTCATCTGCCTCTCGGACGTCCAACCCCACACCACTATATCAAGAACTTTTTTCATCTATCGGAGTTGGTAACTATACAACTATATGAGTTGTCTTCAAAATCTTGAAATTCTACAGTATGTATGAATACGGAGTGCACTTTATAAAAAGTGAACTATGCCGGTTTATACAATGTCGGATTAGCGGAAGATCTCAATATATAAGCAGATTTTAATATTTTATTGCTTTATATTACTTTACATTACCTCCCCACAAGGGCCCTGTGTAAGGAGGTATTAATGTATGTTCTTTATCTATGTTTTATATTAAATGTCTCATTTTTATACAATTATTTTATAATTAAATAATTTTTCATCATCTAAAGTGAAGCACAGTCCGATTTTATTTTATTTCTATAATTAATCATCATGTACCATTCATTTCTATTTGTGCTTGGGCCCCCTGGACCCTGTTTGATCATCGTGTTTTTGTTCTTATTTTTGTAAAGACAAATGCTTCAATAAAAATTTACAGTTCAAAAAAGACTGCTATGAAAGCTATGAATGGAGAGAGAACATAAGTATGGTGTATGAATTGTTCAGAGAACATGATAAGAATAATAAATAAAGACTGACATACTGTTGAAGGACTCATCTATTGGAAAGCTATAGTACAACACACTGCGAGCAGTCACTGCTCAGCTCATTCCTGGTTTATTTGTGCTTAATTATAACATTGTTTTTATTTCTTTATAGTATTATATCAATAACTACATTACAGGCAATGATTACTTAAAGATGTAAATATTACATTACATTGATTTGTTTAGCCAGTCATCACTGTTTTGTCTATTCTGAATATATGTGTTGTAGATAGATACATTTATCCTCTATTTGTGAGTTACTGGAACTGGAGAGACCGGGTCATGGTGTCCCCAATATTCTCCTGAAATAAATCCCTCCAAAAAAGGTTTGGTCTTTGCTGCTCGGAAATACAAAGGTCTAAATAGTCTTGGTAGTTAAGTCTACCATAACATAGCAAGAATGTTCTCACACAAACATAAAAAGGGTGAATTGTTTTCCATGCATTATGTCAACAAATCTTACTGTTACGCCGAGCGCTCCGGGTCCCCCTCCTCCTCCGGAGCACTCGCGTCATCTTCTGCCCTGCTGCTCTCCGGTCAGCAGCGCTGACCGGAGACGCTGCTCTGTTGTGCCCAGCGGGGATGCGATCCGCCTAGCGGGACGTGCCCGTTCGCGGATCGCATCCCATCCCACTCACCTGTCCCGATCTCCTGCTGGGTGCTGGGTCCCGATGCGCGCGGCCCCGCTCACTAGGGCGCGCGCGCACCGGGGCTCTCAGATTTAAAGGGCCAGCGCACCGCTAATTGGTGCCTGGCCTAATCAGTCTAATCAGCTTCCATGTGCATAAAAGTCTGCTTCCCCTTCCGTTCCCTGCCGGATCTTGTTGCTTTGTGCCCTGTGAAAGCGTTATAGTGTGTTCCCAAGCCTGTGTACCCAGACCTTCTGCTGTTGCCCCTGACTACGAACCTCGCTGCCTGCCCTGACCTTCTGCTACGTCTGACCTCGCCTCTGTCTAGTCCTTGTGTACCGCGCCTGTCTCAGCTGTCAGTGAGGTTGAGTCGCTATCGGGTGGAATGACCTGGGGGTTACCTGCCACTGCAAGTCCATCCCGTTTTGCGGCGGGCTCTGGTGAAAACCAGTAACCCCTTAGATTCCGTTCCCCTGGTACGGCACACGCCATCACCTCACTGACACAGAGGATCCACCACCAGTGTCCTCTCCGCATACCAGTCCGGATCCTGACACTTACATAGTGACATAAATTATAAGCGTAAAAAAAACATAAGGCCGTCAAGTTCAATCTACACTGCTCAAAAAAAAACAAAAAAAAACTTTCGTCTTTACATAGTTGAATGTGCTGACAACAAAATCACACAAAAATTATCAATCGAAATAAAATGTATCAACCCCTCAAAGGGGAAAACTACACTACAGGCTGATCCAACATTGATGTTATGTCCTTAAAACAAGTCAAAATGAGGCTCAGTAGTGTGTGTGGCCTCCACGTGCCCATATGACCTCCCTACAATGCCTGGGCATGCTCCTGATGAGGTAGTGGATGGTCTCCTGAGGGATGTCCTCCCATACCTGGATTAAAGCATCCGCCAACTCCTGGACATTCTGTGGTGCAATGTGGCGTTGGTGGATGGAGCGAGACAGGATGTCTTAGATGTGCTCAATCGAATTCAGGTCTGGGGAACGGGCGGGCCAGTCCATAGCATCAATGACTTCCTCTTGCAAGAACTGCTGACACACTCCAGCCACATGAGGTCTAGCATTGTCTTGCATTAGGAGGAACCCAGGCCCAACCGCACCAGCATATGGTCTCACAAGGGGTCCAAAGATCTCCTCTCGGTACCTAAAGGCAGTCAGGCTGCCTCTGGCAAGCACATAGAGGGCTGTGAGGCCCTGCAAAGAAATGCCACCCCACACCATTACTGACCCACCGCCAAACCAGTCATGCTGGAAGATGTTGCAGGCAGCAGAACATTCTTCACAGCTTAGAAATAGTTATTTCTAGTTAAGTTTGCTCTCCTAAATGTGTGTCAAAATAAGAGCATATCTTGGCAATAAAAATGGCACAAACTAAGTCACTTGCACTTATGAATGTAAAATGTGTGAGAACTAATGGACCTAATGGACCTTTTCCCACCCATTCAACTCCACACTCTGTCATGCCTGTCACATGTGCACAGTGTGAACCTGCTTTAATCTGTGAAGAGCACAGGGCACCAGTGGCGAATTTGCCAATCTTGGTGTTCTCTGGCAAATGCCAAACGTTCTGCATGGTTTTGAGCTGTAAACACAACCCCCACCTGTGGACATCGGGCTCTCATATCACCTTCATGGAGTCTATTTCTGACCGTTTGAGTGGTCATTTTGCAGGGCTCTTGCAGTGCTCCTCCTTGCACCAAGGCAGATGTAGCGGTCTTGCTTCTCGGTTGTTTCCCTCCTACAGCCTCCTCCACATCTCCTGATGTACTGGTCGGTCTTCTGGTAGTGCCTCCATGCTTTGGACACTACGCTGACAGACACAGCAAACCTTCTTGCCACAGCTCGCCTTGATATGCCATCCTGAGCCACTTGGGTGGGTTGTAGACTCTTGCTAAAATTTCATGCTAAAACCATGTTCATGCAAATATAAGCCGACATGTCTTTGCTCCAGGCTTATGCTAATGCACCATTTATCTTATTGGGTAGCATTAAGGCTTCACCTGTGAGGCCGGCTATAAATGAACCAACCAGGGGTGAGGCTTGTAGCCTGTCTCCCCCCTCCCATTGTATGTGTGCTTAGTTCACACTGGAGATAACTGGGGAGCAATCTGCAAGTCGGACCTAAGGCTGCTGTAATTTGGTTCCTGCTTTTATTTATCTGACCAGGTAGGTTAGTTGTTAGGTCCCGGACCACTTGAGAAACCTTGGCATGGTGTGCGGGCTCAGATGTGTCCTTCATATAAGGATATACTGTCTAATGTCTCAATTTTACATCAGTTTTGAGGGTTAGTTAATGTCATTGTTTACATTTACTGCACAACTGAATCCATATTGTGATCCATAGGTGCAGGTTCTCCACTCCAATAGGGGTGCACAATTGCACTTGGGGTTGAGCACCTTGTATCACCTTAGATCTCGCTAATGTAATTGTTTAAAGTTAGTCATGACTGGGTATCCACATACACATTTATATGGTGTCACTGTGGTACTTGTGACTATCTGCAGGCATCCTCCATTGCAGAATGGCACTTGGGGTTGAGTTTCCTGCTAAAACCATGTTCATGCAAATATAGGCCGACATGTCTTTGCTCAAGGCTTATGCTAATGAACCCTTTTATCTTATTGGGTAGCATTAAGGCTTCACCTGTGAGGCCGGCTATAAATGAACCAACCAGGAGTGGGGCTTGTAACCTGTCTCCCCCCTCCCATTGTATGTGTGCTCAGTTCACACTGGAGATAACTGGGGAGCAATCTTCAAGTCGTACCTAAGGCTGCTGTAATTTGGTTCCTGGTTTTATTTATCTGACCAGGTAGGTTAGTTGTTAGGTCCCGGACCACTTGAGAAACCTTGGCATGGTGTGCGGGCTCAGATGTGTCCTTCATATAAGGATATACTGTCTAATGTCCCAATTTTACATCAGTTTTGAGGGTTAGCTAATGTCATTGTTTACATTTACCACAGGAGTGAATTCATATTGTGATCCTTAGGTGCGGGTTCTCCACTCCACTGCATTTGGGGTTCAGCACCTTGTATCACCTTAGATCACGCTAATGTAAAGGGTTGTAGACTCTGTCTCATGCTACCACTAGAGTAAAAGCACCGCCAGCATTCAAAAGTGACCAAAACATCAGCCAGGGAGCATAGGGACTGAGAAGTGGTCTGTGGTCACCACCCGCAGAACCACTCCTTTATTGGGGGGTGTCTTGCTAATTGCCTATAATTTCCACCTGTTGTCTGTTCCATTTGCACAACAGCATGTGAAGTTGATTGTCAATCAGTGTTGCTTCCTGAGTGGACAGTGTGATTTCACAGAAGTGTGATTGACTTGGAGTTACATTGAGTTGTTTAAGTGTTCCCTTTATTTTTTTTGAGCAGTGTATATCTCTGTTGTGTCCCTACTTAATGCAGAGGAAAGTATATATATAAAAAAAAAGCCCTTATGGGACTAATACCAATTGCTATACCATAAAATTCCTTCTCAATCCCAATATGGCATCAGAATAAATCTCTGGATAAACATTCTGTCCCCATAAATCTAGTATGTATAACCTGTAATGTTGTTAATCTTTTATTAACCCTAATTCTGATCATCTTTCTTGGTACTTTAGTCCCCCCATTCCCATCTTTGAACCCTCTCCAGCTGCACTATATCTTTCTTGTACACTGGTGCCCAGTACTGTACACAGTATTCTATGTGTGGTCTGACTAGTGATTTGTACAGAGGTAGAATTATTTCCTTGTCATGGGCATCTATGACCCCCATGTACCCCATGATTTTATGTGCCTTGGCAGCACCTGCTTGACACTGGTTGCTACAGGTAAACTTACTGTTAAATGGGCACTGTCATTAAAATTATTTTTTTGCATATGATACAGCAGGTAAAATAGATACGATTTGTAATTTACTCCCTGTAAAAAAATATTTTTTATTTCACTTTCATAGCCTTATAAATCTGGCCACTAGTGGTCTCCCTTCTGATCTAGACTGCATTCTGTTTGCTCAAAAGCAAAGATTTTGGTCTCCTGCTGGACTGGCAGGAAGTGCTGTTTTGCCATAGGCAGTGAATAGCACTTGCTCTATGCCTGTGTATGAAACATGACAACTTCCTTAGGATGGTAGCTAGACCATTGGTTCTAAGACATTACATGTGATCGCAGGGAATGGGGGGGGGGGTCATCTGGGGATTAATGACACATGTCTTGGATCCCTAGAGCAGCTTTTAACTGTGTATACACTCTCTCTTACTCTTTGATAGAAGCCCGCAGCTTGCCGAGTAGGGTGTAGGCATAGCACAGAGAACAGCGGAAGAGTGAGCATGAGTTTGTGTGTAAATGTACAAAGACACTTTTCAGAAAAATTGCAGCATGACTAATAATATAAAAAATGACATATTTGCAATCCTCACCTTTAAGAGTTTCTCGTAATTGCTGCAGGCTGTTGGGGTGACAGATTATCTTTAAGACTAATAGGTGACAGGGACGACATTTTCATTCTTCTAATCATTTTAATACAATTTCCAGTGAAGCAATGCAGTAATAATATTCATCAGAATGTGACATAGTAATAACACACAACAAGGCAATCCTTATAAAATATGACTTGCTATGGTGTCTATCAACATTGTATGTGTGTCTCAGTTAGTTAGAGTAATTTGCTACTTATTTATCTGAAAAATCTTTCTGGCAAACTGTTATAGGTCATGTCTGGCATAAGGGGTCCTGTGTCTGCCATATGGTGTGTAAGGGGCCAAAGATGCCTAGATGGCAAAGAAGAAAATTATATCTGAAAGCAACCTTAATGGGGGTGTACTTTTCGGTAAAAATTACACCTTATCTTTATTTTGTAGGTCCATATGGTTACAACGATACCAAATTTTTGTAGGTTTTCTTTTATTTTACTACTTTAAAAAAATTATGACTACATGCACCAAAATTAGTATGTTTAAAATTGTCATCTTCTGACCCCTCTAACTTTTTTATTTTTCCGTATACTGGGCTATCTGTAGTTTTTATCTGGTTTAACTACCCTAATATTGTAATAGTTCGGACATTTACGAACTCGGCGATACCACATATGTTTATTTTTTATGACATTATTTTATTATAAAAATGAGAAGTGGAGGGGGATTCAAACTTTTATTAGGGGAGGGGCTTATTCATACCTATAACCTTTTTTTATCTTTTTTTACACTTTTTTTTTTTTTTTTTTAAGCTCCCATAGGGGGCTATACCATGCAATCTTTTGAGTGCATACACTGTTTAATGCTATGCCATAGCATAACATTGATCAGTGTTATCGGTGCTCTACTGCTCCAGCCTGCCGAGCTTGGCTGGAGCATCAGAAGACCGATCAGACAGCGAGGAGGCAGGTAAGGGCCCTCCCGCCATCCTCTCAGCTGACCGGGACATTGTGATTTCATCGTGATGGTCCCGATCAGCACCGCTGAACTGCCGGGATCATTTCACTTTCATTTTAGACACCGCAATCAAATTTGGAAAAAAATAAACACATTGCTGATAGATCTAAATTGACTTATAGTCATAATAAGGACATGGTTGTAAGATATTGTGCTGGATCAACACTGCTTTGTTAGCAGACAAGGGGAAACAAACACTGGTATTATTATGGGGGTCCAGTGCTAGTTATTGCTATCAGGCTCCTTCACTTCTATGTACACAACAACAGTCTATAATATTGTACATATGATATAAAACAAAATGTTTAGGTTCATAGGTTAGGCATGTGTCTTGCAGACTAAGATATATCTGCCTTATTGTTATGCATGACTTATGATGCCCTACTTTCTAAAGTGTCAGACACCCTGTGCCCACAGGCTCCTGAGATGTAAATCCAGTAATGAGTGTACATAAAATGTATATCATAACCATGACTACCCAACAAAGTCAGTATAATATGTTATAATGTGGACAGTCATCTAATAATACATAGCAATTTTCACACCACTATCTTGACAAGTGTATAGTTCTAATGACTAGTATATCCTAAAACATGGAATATCTTCTGCTTGGAATAAGCTGTAATCTTACAAGTTCTGCAATAGTTTTTTGGGGGGTTAAAACCCGCCATATAGACTTATACACAGGAGAGAACAAAATTGCTTTGAAGAGATGCATGTGATATGCTCCTCATCCTAAAACAAGACAATGGATGTTAAAAAGCCCTAAGATTGTAGAATAAGTGCACTTTTAAATAATAGGCCTGTATTGTAAATGTATCAGGAAACACTTAAAGCAGAACGCTATTATTTTGTACTAAGTACCTTTTGAATTTGGCCAGGAACATGAAATGTGCTATGTAATGGAAAACTGCTACATATACTATAAAATGAGCAATGTGACAATGCAATAATAAATTCCTACTGCTGGTGTCCACACAATAAACACGTTTAACAGACAATTACATTATGTCTGACTGAAAGGGCTGAAAAATTTGAAACATGATAGCAAAAAATAAACCACAGATACTACTTTAAAGAGGCACTGTCACTATGAAAAACGTTTTATATTTTGTAGTACTACTGATAAGATGACTTTTTTCAATAAACATTTATTTTAAAAAATTTCTATTTTACAAAAAAATGAAAATAGCCGCCACTAGGGGTCATCTGTCTTTATGCAGACAGACTACTCTGTATTTTGTAGCATACTGGATACCGACTGTAAAGTGTGTTGGTATCCAGTATAGGATATCACCACTGCACTACTACAGCCTTCAGATATTCCTAAACTACAACTCCCATGATGGTAGTTGTAGTTTTGCAACAGCTGGGGATACAATTTTCGTAAAACTCTGTGTTAGAGCTTTTTATTTTCCAGCTGTGAGCCTCCAGCTCTTGCAAAACTGCAGACAAAGGATGTGTGGGCATGCTGGGAGTTGTAGTTTTGCAACAGATAAAGGCAACACTGCTCTAACACAGTGTTTACAAACTCTGCAGCTCCAGTTGTTTCAAAACTACAACTCCCAGCATGCTTGAACAGCCAAAGCTTTCTCTGACTTCTGAATGACGAAGGAGCTGATCAGATATTCAGGAATCTGTGAAAGCTGAATGACACACATAGTGACAGCTATGTTGATTAGCATCCAGCTTTACTAGGAACAGATAGAAAGTAAATGCATAAAAACTACTGTGCATCATTGCTTTGTTGTATTATTGAAAACTTAATAAAACTTTATTTGGAAAGAAAAGAAAAAAAAACTACTGTGCAGTGATTTGCAGACTGCCAGGCTGCTCCCACACTCAGAGGAGATGATTCATCACAGTGAGGGAGAGAGATGACAGGTACGCTTTAAATGAGCCACTCACCATTAGGGCTTTAAATGAGCCACTCACCATTATAGGCTTGGTAAAATGGGAAATTGCCAAGCAGCCTCCACCTCCTAATTCGTCAAGTGCTCTCTGGACCATCGCAGCACTAAGACATCTTTGTTCAGAGCCTCATCTGCCTGCCCTGCTGACTGCTGACTGAAGTAATCCAGGAGCTAAGCATTTCTCCTTATTGTCAAGAGGAAAGGGAGGAGAAGAGCAGCTTCTAGACATCTAAATGAATAGAAAACCAAGCATGTTCACGTAGAACATGTAGAATATTTTTTTCTTTAACAGTAGAAATTGGGGCTCAATTTGCAGTTTGTGTAAAGGCTGGATTATTGTAGCTAAACTTTACATGGACCTGATAGTAAGGAGAGACTCTCCAACTACTTTGATCAGGCCTCCATGATATATTGACTATAAGGTCAAGGTATTAATTCCATAGTGGAGGACCATGCAACTGCTCTGGAACTCTTGGATAGAGTAGGTCTACCCCTGGGGGGCCCCATCCCTTTTGCTTATACAGGTCCAAAATGTAGACTGTTTGGAAAGACTAACCCGTGAAGTAGATGCTACACCATATTTACAGCTCTGATGTGTACAGAAAAGCAATAGAGCTACAATATAGGTGCAGGAAGCCTTACTGTAAATCTATATCCTTACAAATTTCTAAAGAAGCATTTAGCTTATTTTTCTTTGTATTTAATATTAAAGGGAACCTGTCAGCAGGAAACATAAGAGTAGATAAGCACATGACTAGATAGGGCTGGTCATCATAAATCTGGGTATACCCTTTTTATATAAAGACTCCTTTCTAAAGCCAAAATACAACCTTCCTAGTATGTAAATAGTGCTCAAGTGCATCCCACAGCACAGCAAGAGCAATGGGTTAGCCAGCCTGTTTCCTCTTATTTATCATTGTCTTGCATTAGGAGGAACCCAGGGCCACCCACACCAGCATGTGGTCTCACAAGAGGTCCGAGGATCTCATCTCAGTACTTAATGGCAGTCAGGCTACCTCTGGCAAGCACATGGAGGGCTGTGCAGTTACCCAAAGAAATGCCACCCCACACCATTACTGACCCATTGCCAAACCGGTCATGCTGGAGGATGTTGCAGGCAGCAGAACATTCTCCACTGCGTCTCCAGACTCTGTTACGTCTGTCACATGTGCTCAGTGTGAAACTGCTTTCATCTGTGAAGAGCACAGGGCACCAGTGGCGAATTTGCCAATCCTGGTGTTCTCTGGCAAATGCCAAACATCCTGCACGGTGTTGGGCTGTAAGCACAACCCCCACCTGTGGATGTCGGGCCTTCATACCATCCTCATGAAGTCTGTTTTTGAACGTTTGAGTAGACACATGCACATTTGTGGCCTGCTGGAGGTCATTTTGCAGGGCTCTGGCAGTGGTCCTCCTGCTCCTCCTTGCACAAAGGCAGAGGTAGCAGTCCTGCTGCTGGGTTGATGCCCTCCTACGGCCTCTTCCATATCTCCTGATGTGCTGGCCTGTCTCCTGTTAGCGCCTCCATGCTCTGAACACTACGCTGACAGACTCAGCAAACCTTCTTGCCACAGCTGGCATTAATGTGCCATCCTGGATGAGCTGCACTACCTGAGCCCCTTGTGTGGGTTGTAGACTCCATCTCATGCTGCCACTAGAGTGAAAGCACCACCAGCATTCAAAAGGGACCAAAACATTAGCACGGAAGCATAGGAACTGAGAAGTGGTCTGTGGTCACCACCTGTAGAACCACTCCTTTATTGGGGGTGTCTTGCTAATTGCCTATAATTTCCACCTGTTGTCTGTTCCATTTGCACAACAGCATGTGAAATTGTTGTCAATCAGTTTTGCTTCCTGAGTGGACAGTATGATTTCACAGTAGTGTGATTGACTTGGAGTTACATTGTGTTGATAAAAGGGGTATTCCAGGCAAAAACTTTTTTTTATATATCAACTGGCTCCAGAAAGTTAAACAGATTTGTAAATTACTTCTATTAAAAAATATTAATCCTTTCAGTACTTATGAGCTTCTGAAGTTAAGGTTGTTCTTTTCTGTCTAAGTCCTCTCTGATGACACCTGTCTCGGGAAACACCCAGTTTAGAAGCAAATCCCCATAGCAAACCTCTTCTAAACTGGGCGTTTCCCGAGACAGGTGTCATCAGAGAGCACTTAGACAGAAAAGAACAACCTTAACTTCAGAAGCTCATAAGTACTGAAAGGATTAAGATTTTTTAATAGAAGTAATTTACAAATCTGTTTAACTTTCTGGAGCCAGTTGATATATATAAAAAAGTTTTTGCCTGGAATACCCCTTTAACCCCTTAACGACGCAGGACGTATATTTACGTCCTGCGCCGCCTCCCGCGATATGAAGCGGGATCGCGCTGCGATCCCGCATCATATCGCGTCGGTCCCAGCGCTAATCAACGGCCGGGACCCGCGGCTAATACCACACATCGCCGATCGCGGCGATGTGCGGTATTAACCCTTTAGAAGCGGCGGTCAAAGCTGACCGCCGCTTCTAAAGTGAAACTGAAAGTATCCTGGCTGCTCAGTCGGGCTGTTCGGGACCGCCGCGGTGAAATCGTGGCGTCACGAACAGCTGATCGGACACCGGGAGGGCTCTTACCTGCCTCCTCGGTGTCCGATCGACGAATGACTGCTCCGTGCCTGAGATCCAGGCAGGAGCAGTCAAGCGCCGATAATGCTGATCACAGGCGTGTTAATACACGCCTGTGATCAGGATGAGAGATCAGTGTGTGCAGTGTTATAGGTCCCTATGGGACCTATAACACTGCAAAAAAAAAGTAAATAAAAAGTGTTAATAAAGGTCATTTAACCCCTTCCCTAATAAAAGTTTGAATCACCCCCCTTTTCCCATAAAAAAAATAAAACAGTGTAAAAAAAATAAAAATAAACATAAGTGGTATCGCCGCGTGCGTAAATGTCCGAACTATAAAAATATATCATTAATTTAGCCGTACGGTCAATGGCGTACGCGCAAAAAAATTCCAAAGTCCAAAAAAGCGTATTTTGGTAACTTTTTAGAACATTAAAAAATGAATAAAAAGTGATCAAAAAGTCAGATCAAAACAAAAATCATACCGATAAAAACTTCAGATCATGGCGCAAAAAATGAGTCCTCATACCGCCCTGTACGTGGAAAAATAAAAAAGTTATAGGGGTCAGAAGATGACATTTTTAAACGTATAAATTTTCATGCATGTAGTTATGATTTTTTCCAGTAGTGCGACAAAATCAAACCTATATAAGTAGGGTATCATTTTAACCGTATGGACCTACAGAATAATGATAAGGTGTCATTTTTACCGAAATATGCACTGCGTATAAACGGAAGCCCCCAAAATTACAAAATGGCGTTTTTTTTTCGATTTTGTCGCACAATGATTTTTTTTTCCGTTTTGCCGTGCATTTTTGGGTAAAATGACTAATGTCACTGCAAAGTAGAATTGGCGATGCAAAAAATAAGCCATAATATGGATTTTTAGGTGGAAAATTGAAAGGGTTATGATTTTTAAAAGGTAAGGAGGAAAAAACGAAAGTGCAAAAACAGAAAAACCCTGAGTCCTTAAGGGGTTAAGTGTTCCCTTTATTTTTTGGAGCATTGTACTTTGTTTAAAAACATGTTTTCTGTGTTTTATTTTTGTTTAAAAAAGGCTGCCACTAGGTGTCTCCCGAATTGTCCAGAGCACATTTCCCCCCATCTTTTGCACAGACTTTAGACCCCAATGGCCTGGCAGATGTCCAAAAGCAGGAAATGCAGCCTTTTCCAATCATAGCTCATCTCACACTGATCTGCTCTGGGCTATGTGTAACATAGGGAGGAAGTTCTCCCCTGTATGGATTCAGATGATGTCATGCCTGCTGGGTAACACCCCCTCCTAGTCTGTGAATCTAACTGAGCAGAAAATACAGAGCAATTACAAGGTATAAAACTAAAAAATAATAAAAATAAAGGCTGGGGGTTGTTTATCATGATGGGACAGTAAACTGGGAAAATTATAACATTTTACAAGATCATGAGAGGTACTGGTAGCTTCTTCACACCCCACCAGCTTTGAAAGATAGTTCTCTTTCTATCAATCAAGGCTGGCAGGACAGACAGAAGCCCCCAAGGACCACCCCAATGACACATGGTTTAGTCATCATGAAAGTGGCTAGAGGTTAACTTTAATATGTAAGAAAAATGAGTCCTTAGTGTTAAATACTCAATACCATGCTGTCTATCTAAAGACGATTTTAGTGATCAGAATACTGGAAGAAAGGCAAGAAAAAAATCATTGCTCCAATTATTTGAATAACTATATTGATCCATACTGCTATAAAACAGGCCGCTCTCCTTACCTTCGAAATATTGCAATTATAAAACCAAGCCACGTCAGCAGCTAAAGTAATGAGAATCTAAGATATTACAGTTGTGATTGCCTTGGATTTACAAGGTGCTCGCACATCTAGTCATTTACTGCTGATTATTAATGTGCCTCGCACCTGCCTGTGTTTTGTATGGTTCATCAGACTCAGTGATGAGTGATGCCCCATCTACCTTTCGATGCTCAGTCAGAGGGAATGTATTACTGGTAGTACCAAAAATGATGGAAAGGCATTAAAAGGGCATCCATCCATCTGCATGCTTCACTAGAGCCTGGCAGAGCAGCCTGGCACTGGAAGTACAAAAACAAAACACTTCAATAACCCCTGACAGAGATTCCAAGACAAAATCAGAAGAAATTCGTCAACAGCCTTAATTATGGATGTACGTCTCAGCGCGTGAATAATAACCGTGGGCCAACATTATTATACAGAAGTGCTGAAAATTTAGGTTTGCATAAGTTTCTGATGGAAAAACAAAAAAACAATGAGGTGGATATGTGCGTAATTGCCTTTTCATTGGAAGGCCCTAGAAATGATTCATTCAAATTTATTTCATGGAAACCAAATTAGTGACTGATGGGTGGTGATGTTTTTGTGCAAAGAAGATTATTGGATTTAATCCTTTGTTACTAGTATATGAAGCCTTCGAGGGGTCTGAGGTTAACCCATTGTACATCAGAGAAGACAATGAACAGCTTCAGGATACATCTTAGATATAGGCTTCATTGGAGAAGACACATTGTATAGAAAACTATGTAAATGAGCTCTGTGCTATAATTTCCTTTTTCCTTTTTCTATTGTTGCACTTCAGAGGAATCTTTACATTATCAGCGACACTCCAGCATACCAATTATACTCCAGTGACTTGTAGTTCATAGATTTCACCTTTTCAGTATGACAGCCTCTCATCATAGTCAGTGGAATAAATGAAAGGTTGTCAAGACGCCACCTCTATTACTAACATGAATATAACATTGCCTTATAGCCTCCATAATTAAACCGCAGAGTATTTCTGGTCCTTTTTTTTAGATTGCATACTATATTTGTACACTGAGGAGGCAATATGTCTCCTTGGAAAGTTTGCCAAGAAGGGATAGGGTGTCATAAAAGCAATGCAATGCTTTGTGGGTAAAAAAATATGCAATGTAGTACTAGCTACTGATTTAGGTAAACTAGAGGAATGGTCAGAACTCTGACAACTGACATTTAATGTGAATTAGTCCAAGATAATGCTCCTAGGGCCGAGTATAGAATCAGTGACACAGTCCTAACCTCAGTATCGGAGGAGAGGGATTTAGGGGTCATTATTTCAGAATAGATCACAGAACAACAATTGCAGCCGCAATCAGATTACACCCTAGTGTAAATGAAAGTATCACAGATGGGATACACAACACTTAAAACTTAACATTTATTAGAATGCCATTAAAATTAGGAACCCCACTAACACAAATAATGAACAAACAATTTCATGGTGAACAAAAAATACTACCCTCAGAAATTTGCCACCAGAGCTGAGGATGAAGCAAATCAAGGGTTGCCTCAGCAGCCAATTGCGAACAATATCAAGATCGGTCCAGAGGTGAGGGACAAGAGCGGGGATATCGACCTGGGGGATGGCAGAGATGGCAGGGCTCAATCTAAGTAATCCCTGATCGGGGAGATGTAGTTAGACTGCTCATAATCCCACAGGGACAGTCTGAGCAGTCGCCCTAAAAAGGGTGACCCCTGCCCTGAGCTACCCCTTGGTCTTTCCTTAGAATTCCCTTCAAACACAGACAGCCTTATTATCACATCCCAATGCATTTTTGCCACATACTGTGGGTTTCTAAGGGGTCTTACCAAACAAGAGTTAACAGCAACAAAAATCAATATAACATAATTCAAGGACCAAATACGCTACCTAACAAACTGACCCAATAGTAAGCCTCCAAACACTCACTTATCAAGAGAGACTTGTTATATACGTAAATAATAGTGTAGAGGCTAGTCATTGCAAGAATCATTGGCAGAGCCCTACCACTAATTTGTCTTACTCACAGTACCGATGAACCGCAGTGGCAGCCGGCAGGAGGCTGCGGTCTGCAGTGTCAGAGTCACCAGTAGCATGTCTCCTCGTTTAACCACTTAAGGACCAAGGACGTAATGCGGGGCCGCGTCGTGGCCCCGCGTCATAGCGGGTCGGGCCCGGCCTTCAACAACGGACGAGACCCGTGGCTAATAGCGCGCGGCAATGATCGCGGTGCCGCGCGCTATTAACCCTTTAGATTAAATCACTGCCAGTTAGCTCAGGGGGCTGTTCGGGATGTCCGTGGCAAAATCGAGGCATCCCAAACAGCTCTGGGACACGAGGAAGGTCTCCTACCTTGCCTCCTGGTGTCCGATCGCTGAATGACTGCTCAGTGCATGCGATCCAGGCATGAGCAGTCAAGCGGCAGAATCATTGATCACTGGTTTCCTATGAAAAACCAGTGATCAATGTAAAATATCAGTGTGTGCAGTGTTATAGGTCCCTATGGGAGCTATAACACTGCAAAAAAAAAAGTGAAAAAAAAAAAAAGTGAATATAGATCATTTAACCCCTCCCCTATTAAAAGTTTGAATCACCCCCCTTTTCCCATTTAAAAAAAAAACTGTGTAAATAAAAATAAACATATGTGGTATCGCAGCATGTGGAAATGTTCAAATTATAAAAATATATCATTAATTAAACCGCACAGTCAATAGCGTACGCGCAAAAAAATTCCAAAGTCCAAAATAGTGTATTTTTGGTCAATTTTTACATCATGAAAAAATGAATAAAAAGATCAACACATTCGATCAATACAAAAATGGTACCGCTATAAACTTTAGATCATGGCACAAAAAATGAGCCCTCATACTGCCCCATATGTGGAAAAATAAAAAAGTTATAGGGGTCAGAAGATGACAGCATTAAACATATACATTTTCCTGCATGTAGTTATGATTTTTTCAGAAGTACAACAAAATCAAACCTATATAAGTAGGGTATCATTTTAATTGTATGGACCTACAGAATAAAGAGAAGGGGTCATTTTTACCGAAAAATTTATGGTGTAGAAACAGAAGCCCCCAAAATTGGCGTTTTTTTTTTTTTCAATTTTGTCTCTCAATGATTTTTTTTTCGCCGTAGATTTTTGGGTAAAATGACTGATGTCATTACAAAGTAGAATTGGTGCCGCTAAAAATTAGCCATCATGTGGATTTTTAGGGGAAAATTGAAAGAGTTATGATTTTTTATAGGTAAGGAGGAAAAAATGTAAGTACAATAACGGAAAACCCCCTGGTCCTTAAAGGGTAGCTCCCACCATCCTATTTTTTTTTCTGTCCCTGCCTATTGCCAATCTATCCCTAACCCCCTCCCTGCTTTAAATTTTTATTTTTACTATATTAAAAATAACTTTTTTTTCTGCCTGGTAGTGTGCTCACTACCAGGCAGACTTCCCCAGCAGGCACCACGTCACTGATGCCTGCTGGGGGGGACTTCCACCCTTAGTTCATCTACACAGGGTGCCTCCAGCTGTTTCACCACTACAACTCCCAGCTTGCCCTGACATCTATTGGCTGTCAGTGCATGCTGGGAGTTGTAGTATTGAAACAGCTGGAGGCACCCTTTGTAGATAAACTATTAGTTAGCTACAAGCGGCGCTGCGGCGCTAGCCCGTTCCCTCCATCACAACCTCCCCCCGCATACCCCGTTCCCTTCACCACAAACCCCTCTCTCGCATACCCCGTTCCCTCATTACACTTACAGCTACTGCAGAGTCCGTCAGCGGGCGTGCAGGGACAGCGGCGGCGACGAGGCGGCGGCGATGTGCGGGAGGAGTGACCTCCCAGCCAGTGGCCAGGGAGGCAATGCACTCGCTCCTGCCTGTCTGATTGACAGGCAGGGAGCGAGTGCAGCCTAACTGAAAAAGGACTGATTGCCAGGCCAAAATCAGTCCTTTTTCAGGCGTGACGTCATGCCAGGCTGCAGCCGGCCACTAGGAGGGTGACTCCTAGTGGCCGGTTTTTAAATGTAAATTAAACCATTTTAAAGAAAAAAAAATAAAAGTATATTAGAGATATGTTGTAGTGCATAAGTACTACAACATATCAAAAAAAACGTTTGTGACAGTGCCCATTTAAGAGTTTAAAGGTAGGCAGACAATGTCATAGAGCAGCAGGAAATGCTAGCAGAATTCTTGGGTGTATAGGGAGAGGTATAAGCAGTAGAACGAGTGAAGTGGTCATGCCGCTGTACAGAACACTGCTGAGACCTCACATAAACCTAATACTACCACATCTTTGTATCCCTAGACCTGGACAATTTCACTCTGCATGCACAAAAAAACTAAAACCTATAAACCTATGGGAACCACTTGCAGCAGACACTGAATAATAATTAATATATTTTATTAGCTAACATTAAAAACATACACAAAACACCATCACTTATATATAGGGTTGCCACCCTGCCGGTATTTTACCGGCACAGCCGGTATTTTCATCTACATTCCGGGCTGTGCCGGTAAGTTTGGATGAAAAATACCGGCCATGCAATGGCCGGTATTTTTCATTCACTGACAGGGGCGGACGGAGCAGCATCCCCAGAAGAAAACTTCTTTCATGACCGGCCGTACAATGCCCAGGTCTGACACCACCAGCCTGTGACAGGGAGAGCTCCGTGCGATGACAGGAAGAGACTGTACAGTGCTGGGGAGGGGGGCGTGACCTCCTGTCTCCTCTCTCCCCCTCCCCCTCCTTCTCTCTGCCCCGTGCAGTCTTACAACTCTCCATAGGCAGAGCAGGGAGGGGAGAGGCCGTGTATCCTGTCTCCCTCTGCAGCGCAGGGCGGGTGAGTGTCTGTGTATATATGTGTCTGTGTATATATGTGTCTGTGTATATATGTGTCTGTGTATATATGTGTCTGTGTATATATGTGTCTGTATATATGTGTCTGTGTATGTGTCTGTGTGTATATATGTGTCTGTGTATATATGTGTGTGTGTTTATATGTGTCTGTATATATGTGTCTGTGTATGTGTCTGTGTGTATATATGTGTCTGTGTCTCTATGTGTCTGTGTATATGTGTGTGTGTGTGTCTGTGTAGGGGGGGGGGGTAAACTGCCTAATCTGGGGGACAACTATGCTGCCTAATCTGGGGGACAACTATGCTGCCTAATCTGGGGGACAACTATGCTGCCTAATCTGGGGGACAACTATGCTGCCTAATCTGGGGGACAACTATGCTGCCTAATCTGGGGGACAACTATGCTCCTAATCTGGGGGACAACTATGCTCCTAATCTGGGGGACAACTGGGGTACAACTATGCTCCTAATCTGGGGGACAACTGGGGTACAACTATGCTCCTAATCTGGGGGACAACTATGCTGCCTAATCTGGGGAAAAACTACCCGGCCCTCCACAATCTTTTTAGTTTCTCATGTGGCCCCATGGGATAAATAATTGCCCCCTCATTCCTCCTCAACCCCGGACATTCCTTAACCTGGAGCCGCCCTGGGAAAGGAGAAAGTGAAGACAAGAGACTGGTGAGACCTCTCTGCAAAATTGTGTATTTAATGCAGTGTTTCCCAACCAGGGTGCCTCCAGCTGTTGCAAAACTATTACTCCCAGCATGCCCAGACAGCCTTTGGCTGTCCGGGCATGCTGGGAGTTGTAGTTTTGCAATAGCTGGAGGCATCCTGGTTGGGAAACACTGATTTAATGTGTGAAACTATCTGCTGCGCTCTGTATCTAATCCTGTCATGTGTGATACTGTCTGCTGAGCCTGTATATCCAAATCTGTCATGTGCGATACTGTCTGCTGAGCCTGTGCATCTAAATCTGTCATGTGTGATACTGTCTGCTGAGCCTGTGTATCTAATCCTGTCATGTGTGATACTGTCTGCTGAGCCTGTGTATCTAATCCTGTCATGTGTGATACTGTCTGATTAGCCTGTTTATCTGACGTTGCGCAGGGGGACGTCACTCGTCATCAGAGAGAGCCAGCGTTGCTGTCGCGCACCACCACTACCGCCGCCGCTGGCATAAATAGGGTTTTGGTAGGTATTCTCTAAATGTAAATTTTTTTGTGCGATATAGGAAAACTCCCCCCGCATGTATATTGTATCCCTCCAATCCCCTATGCCATTTCTTAAACCTCCCTCCCATCCCCCATGCCATTTCTTAAACGCCTGATCCCTCAGCCCCTGTGCAATCTGGCCCCTCCCCCTTTGTAGCTCCACCCCCACATAGCCACACCCATGACCGGTATTTTTCTGAGGGAAAGGTGGCAACCCTACTTATATACAAACAACAGGTGTAGAAAGACAGAAGCAACCGAAAACCAGGGGTGGCCCTGTGGGTGCAGACACAATACTAATGGAGTACAAGTGCCTCCCATAACATTTAAATACAAAATGGGATACAAGGGGTAGGAACTGAGATTGCAAGCTCTGAATATAAATCTAATGGAAGAGAAAACAAGAGAAAACAAGCAATGTACATCACAGAAACAGTCACCACACAGGACGCCCACCCCTAGGACCGTTTAGGATATAATCCTTCTTCCAGGACATACCTTTATAATATAGGGGACAGGTATATGCTGTAATATGAGGAAGTAATACTTTACTGAGACAGTAGTGGATGCATGGAATAACCTTCCTCCAGAAGTGGTAGCTGCAAATACAGTGAAAGAGTTTAAAGGGGTACTCCACTAGAAAACATTTTTAAATCAACTTGTGATAGAAAGTTAAACAGATTGGTAAATTGCTTCTATTAAAAAATCTTAATCCTTCCAGTACTTATCAGTCTCTGTATGATCCACAGGAAGTTCTTTTCTTTTTGAATTTCCTTTCTGTCCGACCACAGTGCTCTCTGCTGACACCTCTGTCCATATCAGGAACTGTCCAGAGCAAAAGAGGTTTGCTATGGGGATTTGCTTCTACTCTGGACAGTTCTGAAAATGGACAGAGATGTCAACAGAGAGCACTGTGGTCAGACAGAAAGGAAATTCAAAGAGAAATGAACTTCCTGTTGAGTATATAACAGCTGATAAATACTGGAAGTGTGGTAGCCCTTGGGGGGGTGTATGGTAGTGGTAGTATGGTATCGGTATATAAGGGGTTAATGTTGAGGGCTGAGGGCTGGTATGCTGAGTCAATGCTCCGGCCTATCTCCGCCCTTCCCAGTAACGATAGGTGCATGAAATGACTGAAGGTCCACAAAGAGATTGAACTTGAACTTCAACAACTTTACTTAAGTGCTTGCAATATCCAAGGGACAGTAACAGTCTCATATGGACAGTCCTTATCTTGCTTAGTGACTGACAGTTGTTGCGGACCTTGAGCTAGTCATACAGTCTCTGAATTTAGGGTAGATATTTGCAGATGCGTCCGGATTTAGGGGTATTATTAGGTCCGGTGATGCTGCAGAGTGTCTGGGGATTGATACACTCTAGATTTAGAATTGTTCAGCCGTTGCCGCAAGGCTCGGGCCTAACTCACTGCGTTAGTTGCTGCGCAGATCCTTCTCTCATGACAGCCCACGAGGTAAGAGAGAGAAACATGGCTGCCGCTCCCTTATATGGGCAGGGGGCGGGGCGAATCCGGTTGGTCCGAACATCTGCCATTCACCATTACAGAGAGTAAGAGGATTGCTTACGTCACAGGGCCTCCAAAGGTCCTCAGCTTAATACCATAGAGTTCACCTAGTCACATGACCCGCAGGTCCTGCAACGCTATGGCACAGGTAATTAACCATTTATTTACAGATATATCATTATATTTACATTAACCTTATATAGACCACTGGTCTATTAGTAGAAATAGAAGCGACAAGGGGTTATTTAAATGACAGCGATCCCTACGTCCTAGGGACTCTGGCTATGGGGACCCACACATACATAGGTAGCGTATAGGATGCGGTACCGGGACACCACAGAAGGATTAAGATTTTTAAATAGAAGTTATTTACAAATCTGTTTAACTTTCTGGCACCAGTTGATTTAGAAAAAATGTTTTCCAGTGGAGTACCCCTTTAAGCATGCATGGGATAGGTATAAGGCTATCCTTCATACAGGATAGGGCCAGGGACTTTTCATAGTATTCAGATTATTGGGCAGACTAGATGGGCCAAATTGTTCTTATCTGCCGACACATTCTATGTTTCTACATTTCTATTTCACCTTGTGACACTCCCAGCTACTCAAAGTGAAAGGAACTATAGTTCAGTTCTATTAAAGCTGGAAAACATTTATTTATTTATTTTAATCAACTGGTGCCAGAAGGTTAAACAGATTTGTAAATTACTTGTATTTAAAAATCTTAATCCTTCATGTACTTATCAGCTGTTGTATGCTCCACAGGAAGTTTCTTTTGTTTTTTAATTTCCTTTCTGTCTGACCACAGTGCTCTCTGCTGACACCTCTGTTCATTTTAGGAACTGTCCAGAGTAGGAGCAAATCCCCATAGCAAACCTATCCTGCCGGGACAGTTCCTAAAATGGACAGAGGTGTCAGCAGAGAGCACTGTGGTCAGACAGAAAGGAAATTCAAAAAGAAAAGAACTTCCTGTGGAGCATACAACAGCTGACAAGTACAGGAAGGATTAGGATTTTTAAATAGAAATAATTTACAAATCTCATCTTCTCAAAAGAACAAAGAAACAGAGCACTCACCTCCAATTTGCAGACACAGAAGCAACTTTAATTGAGACTCACAGATGACAAGACACATCAGGACATCAGCGGGAGGGCAGGTAGATGACACAAGCGGGGGGTATTCTCACATCACAGCGGGCGACAGCACTGTATCGCGCCTTAGCGCTTTGTCAGGCCACACAAGCTTTTTGAATTTAAAAATTTTAGAATTTAAAAAGTTGCTTCTGTGTCTGCAAATTGGAGGTGAGTGCTCCGTTTCTTTGTTCTTTGGAGAAGATGTGATTTGATTCTATCTACACGTGCAGCATTGTATCTGACACAGTTCACACTCACCAGACACGTTTTCCCAGGACCATTAGACTGTGCCTTCCTAGCGGTGAACAGCGCCGCAGTGTGCATGGGACATTTGCACTGAGCTGTGTCAGAGTTGTCTATTCCTTTGGAATTAATTTACAAATCTGTTTAACCTTCTGGCACCAGTTGATTAGAATTTTTTTTTTTCCAGGGGAGTACCCCTTTAAGGTCGGTGGGTAGGAGTAACTACTGCTGTGACCCTTTTTTCTGAGGATTTTATAGCAGTCGAATATCCACTAAATAGACAGTCATGGGGTATCCTAAACATATACTATAACTTTCTGTTATATGGCCACTGCAAATGGGTAAAAATATAACTTACAGTGTCCAAACATAGTCCCTTAGAGCCAATGCACACTTCAGATATTCCTTTAATCTCAACAGTATTCTGCAGTTCAGTGTACACTAAAGAAGTTCTCTGTAAGTTCCGTGCAAAATTATTAATTTATAATACAGTAAAATCTCTTTAAGATGACCACTGCATTCTAAAATTCTTTATAAGAGTAGGGGTACTCTCAGGGAAGGTGGTTAGTAGACATTAGGGATACTCAACTGGTGGACTGAGATCCAGAGCCAGACTGTGTCCGGAAATTGTCTAAACCGGCAAGCAGCAGCTGTAGGGCACTCCGGGCCTCTTCCACCACCGTCCGGTTCAGGAAATCAGCAAAAGGAGGCACCTATCTTCCTGTATCTAATGGTATTGAGAGCTGACCAGTGTGAGGGGGGGGGGGGGGGCATTCTGCTTCCTGCCCACCCACTCAGCAATTGCCCAATGATGCAGATGGTATGGTCAGCGCTACCTGCATAATTCACTCTAGCCAGACCTGCTTAGAAGAGGGCAGCACAGCTGATGCAATGGAAGAGCTGAGTCAGGTGAGTACTCTTAGGGGGACAGGTTATTTAGGGTGGTGTTCCCCAACCTGCAGCTCTACAGTCGTTACAAAGCTGCAGCTCCTCCCTTCTGCCAGGGTATGATGGAAGTTGTAGTTTGCGACAGCTGGAATGTTTCAGGCTTGGAAACAATGAATTACAAGCACAGTGGCACAGTTTATTATGTGCCCTTTTTTAAGGGCATAGTTCATAAGGGGTGCAGTGTCACACTTCATTATCGGGCTCTGATTCAGATTATTGGAGGCACAGGGCTACAGTGTTACAGTTCATTGGGGGAGCAGTGACACAGATTATTAGGGGCATAATAGCACAGCTCATTACAGGGTTACTTACACAATTCATTAGAGGGCAGGGGCATCATTCATTCTTTCAGGGGGCACAGTGGCATCATTATTCCATTCAGGGCACAGGGTTTGGCAATATTATATTTAGGGGGCACATCACGTGGCAGCATTGGGCACATCATGTGGCAGCATTGTATTCAGGGTACAACATGTGATAGTATTATATTCAGGGGCACAGTGTGTGACAGATTTATATTTAGGGGTACAGTATATGTTAGTATTATATTCCAGGGGCACAGTGTGTGGCATTATTACATTCAGGGGCACAACACATGGCAGTATTATATAAGGGGCACAGTGTGTGGCAGTATTACATTCAGGGGCAAAGCACGTGGCAGTATTACATAAGGGGCCCAGTGTGTGGCAGTATTCAAGTCATACTGGGAACTATCAATTTACACCCTACACACTGCAGTAACTGGTTTTCCCTGTGACTTTTTATAAGAACAATAGTAATGTTCTGCAACAGACAGCATCTCTTCCTTGCATGGCAGTATTATATTCGGGGGGCACAGTGTATGGCAGTATTATATTCAGGGGGCACAGTGTATGGCAGTATTATATTCAGGGGCACAGCACGTGGCAGTATTATAGTAGGGGGAAAGTGTGTGACAGTATTCAAGTCATGCTAGGAAATATACAAGAGAAATGGAGGTTGGGCGGCACTCGAGCAGTCCACCGTGCACGAGGGCTATGTAGAATATCAATAAAAGAGATGTCCCGGGGATGTGCCATAGAATGTGTTTTGCCGTTGAATGTGTTAGGGTGACTCAGCACTTTTCAGTGCTGTCCACATTCTACGTCAAAACACATTCTATGGCACATCACCGGCACAGGCTCTGGTGCTTTTCCAATGTTTAATTGATGCATAAAGGACATACAGGAACATGTTGCGTGTCTTGCGTTCCCATATATCCTTCATGCATTGATAAAGCATTGGAAAAGAACCAGAGCTTGTGTCGGGACGTTTCTTCTATATATACTAGGAAATGTAGACTAACACCATACATACTGCCGTAATTCATTTTCCCTGTGACTTATTATTAGGGTAATTATAATGTTCTGCAACAAACAGCATCTCTTCCTTGCATGGCGGTGCAGATGCTAATGTGAACCAGGTCTTATCGTTCAGCTTGGCCCTTCACTTGCTGGTTCACATGCAAAATTTTGTCAGTCAGCCGTTCTGTTGTGATGCCATTACAGACTCTTTCCGTGGAGGTTGCTCAGTTGGTCTGATGAAGATTTTCTGGGACTATGAGTTCCTAGGCTGGTTTTTGGAGTTATAAATAAGGAGCTTTATATCACTAGACGTGTTTCGAGGTTTTCTCTTTCTCAATAGCAAAATTGATAATCCTGTTGAATTTCCATTCTCTGCTTATATGAATGGATGGATATCCCAGGAAACTGGAATGGATCTTATGGATTTGGACTGAAACACTTGTTTTCATATGGTGACTGACACTGGTAATACATTCGGGCACCTACTCCATGTGGGCCAGGGCCTGCCTCTGCTAGGGGTTACCAAAAAACAAAGATCTCCGATTCTGCATTTAAGCACTGGCATAAATGTGTCTAGTTTATACAGTACTAGCTGAGTACCCGGCGTTGCCCGATTTTTCCTTCCAAATCCTTTTTGGGGAGGAAAATAAACAAAGGAGGAAGCTTTTGACTTCATATGCAGTCCTCATATATTGTTGTCATATCCCAACCCCACATCCCAACCTCCTATGCCGTCCTCCTATCTCGACCTCCTGTCCCAACCTCCTATCCCGACCTCCTATCCCGACCTCCTATCCCGACCTCCTATCTCGACCTCCTATCCCGTCCTCCTATCCCGTCCTCCTATCCAGTCCTCCTATCCCATCCTCCTATCTCGATCTCCTATCCCGTCCTCCTATCCCGACCTTCTATCCCGACCTCCTTTCCCGTCCTCCTATCCCGACCTCTTTTCTCGACCTCCTTTTTCGACCTCCTATCTCGACCTCCTATCCCATCCTCCTATCTCGACCTCCTATCCAGACCTCCTATCCCGTCCTCCTCTCCCGTCCTCCTATCCCGTCCTACTATCCCGACCTCCTATCCCGACCTCCTTTCCCGTCCTCATATCTCGACTTCCTATCTTGACCTCCTATCCCGTCCTCCTATCTCAACCTCCTATCCCAACCTTCTATCCAGACCTCCTATCCCATCCTCATATCCCGTCCTCATATCCCGTCCTCCTATCTTGTCTTCCTATCCTGACCTCCTATCCAGACCTCCTATCTCGACCTCCTATCCCATCCTCCTATCTTGACCTCCTATCCTGACCTCCTATCCCGTCCTCCTATCCCGACCTCCTTTCCCGTCCTCATATCTCGACCTCCTATCTTGACCTCCTATCCCGTCCTCCTATCTCGACCTCCTATCCCAACCTCCTATCCTGTCCTCCTATCCCATCCTTTTATCCCGTCCTCCTTTCCCGTCCTCCTATCCCGTCCTCCTATCCCGTCCTCCTATCCTGACCTCCTCTTATGGATTTGGACTGAAACACTTGTTTTCATATGGTGACTGACACTGGTAATACATTCGGGCACCTACTCCATGTGGGCCAGGGCCTGCCTCTGCTAGGGGTTACCAAAAAACAAAGATCTCCGATTCTGCATTTAAGCACTGGCATAAATGTGTCTAGTTTATACAGTACTAGCTGAGTACCCGGCGTTGCCCGGTTTTTCCTTCCTAATCCTTTTTGGGGAGGAAAATAAACAAAGGAGGAAGCTTTTGACTTCATATGCAGTCCTCATATATTGTTGTCATATCCCAACCCCACATCCCAACCTCCTATCCCGTCCTCCTATCTCGACCTCCTATCCCAACCTCCTATCCCGACCTCCTATCCCGACCTCCTATCTTGACCTCCTATCCCGCCCTCCTATCCCGTCCTCCTATCCAGTCCTCCTATCCCATCCTCCTATCTCGATCTCCTATCCCGTCCTCCTATCCCGACCTTCTATCCCGACCTCCTTTCCCATCCTCCTATCCCGACCTCTTTTCTCGACCTCCTTTTTCGACCTCCTATCTCGACCTCCTATCCCATCCTCCTATCTCGACCTCCTATCCAGACCTCCTATCCCGTCCTCCTCTCCCGTCCTCCTTTCCCGTCCTCCTATCCTGACCTCCTATCCCGACCTCCTTTCCCGTCCTCATATCTCGACTTCCTATCTTGACCTCCTATCCCGTCCTCCTATCTCAACCTCCTATCCCAACCTCCTATCCAGACCTCCTATCTCGTCCTCATATCCCGTCCTCATATTCCGTCCTCCTATCTTGTCCTCCTATCCTGACCTCCTATCCAGACCTCCTATCTCGACCTCCTATCCCATCCTCCTATCTTGACCTCCTATCTTGACCTCCTATCCCGTCCTCCTATCTCGACCTCCTATCCCGTCCTCCTATCTCGACCTCCTATCCCAACCTCCTATCCTGTCCTCCTATCCCATCCTTTTATCCCGTCCTCCTTTCCTGTCCTCCTATCCCGTCCTCCTATCCCGTCCTCCTATCCCGACCTCCCATCCCGACCTCCTTTCCCGTCCTCATATCTCGACTTCCTATCTTGACCTCCTATCCCGTCCTCCTATCTCAACCTCCTATCCCAACCTCCTATCCAGACCTCCTATCCCGTCCTCATATCCCATCCTCCTATCTTGTCCTCCTATCCTGACCTCCTATCCAGACCTCCTATCTCGACCTCCTATCCCATCCTCCTATCTTGACCTCCTATCCTGACCTCCTATCCCGTCCTCCTATCCCGACCTCCTTTCCCGTCCTCATATCTCGACCTCCTATCTTGACCTCCTATCCCGTCATCCTATCTCGACCTCCTATCCTGTCCTCCTATCTCGACCTCCTATCCCAACCTCCTATCCTGTCCTCCTATCCCATCCTTTTATCCCGTCCTCCTTTCCCGTCCTCCTATCCCGTCCTCCTATCCTGACTTCCTCTTATGGATTTGGACTGAAACACTTGTTTTCATATGGTGACTGACACTGGTAATACATTCGGGCACCTACTCCATGTTGGCCAGGGCCTGCCTCTGCTAGGGGTTACCAAAAAACAAAGATCTCCGATTCTGCATTTAAGCACTGGCATAAATGTGTCTAGTTTATACAGTACTAGCTGAGTACCCGGCGTTGCCCGGTTTTTCCTTCCTAATCCTTTTTGGGGAGGAAAATAAACAAAGGAGGAAGCTTTTGACTTCATATGCAGTCCTCATATATTTTTGTCATATCCCAACCCCACATCCCAACCTCCTATCCCGTCCTCCTATCTCGACCTCCTGTCCCAACCTCCTATCCCGACCTCCTATCCCGACCTCCTATCCCGACCTCCTATCTCGACTTCCTATCCCGTCCTCCTATCCCGTCCTTCTATCCAGTCCTCCTATCCCATCCTCCTATCTCGATCTCCTATCCCGTCCTTCTATCCCGACCTCCTTTCGCGTCCTCCTATCCCGACCTCTTTTCTCGACCTCCTTTTTCGACCTCCTATCTCGACCTCCTATCCCATCCTCCTATCTCGACCTCCTATCCAGACCTCCTATCCCGTCCTCCTCTCCCGTCCTCCTATCCCTTCCTCCTATCCCGACCTCCTATCCTGACCTCCTTTCCCGTCCTCATATCTCGACTTCCTATCTTGACCTCCTATCCCGTCCTCCTATCTCAACCTCCTATCCCAACCTCCTATCCAGACCTCCTATCCCGTCCTCATATCCTGTCCTCATATCCCGTCCTCCTATCTTGTCCTCCTATCCTGACCTCCTATCTCGACCTCCTATCCCATCCTCCTATCTTGACCTCCTATCCTGACCTCCTATCCCGTCCTCCTATCCCGACCTCCTTTCCCTTCCTCATATCTCGACCTCCTATCTTGACCTCCTATCCCGTCCTCCTATCTCGACCTCCTATCCCGTCCTCCTATCTCGACCTCCTATCCCAACCTCCTATCCTGTCCTCCTATCCCATCCTTTTATCCCGTCCTCCTTTCCCGTCCTCCTATCCCGTCCTCCTATCCCAACCTCCTATCCAGACCTCCTATCCCGTTCTCATATCCCGTCCTCCTATCTTGTCCTCCTATCCTGACCTCCTATCCAGACCTCCTATCTCGACCTCCTATCCCATCCTCCTATCTTGACCTCCTATCCTGACCTCCAATCCAGACCTCCTATCCCGTCCTCCTATCCCGACCTCCTTCCCCGTCTTCATATCTTGACCTCCTATCTTGACCTTCTATCCCATCCTCCTATCGCGACCTCCTATCCCGTCCTCCTATCTCGACCTCCTATCCCGTCCTCCTATCTTGTCCTCCTATCCCGACCTCTTATCCTGACCTACTATCACGACCTCCTATCCCAACTTCCCATCCCGTCCTCATATCTCGACTCGTAATATGTGTACCAGGTAATGAAATAGCTCCAGCCGTACGGAAATTATATGGGAACATACATTTCCCATTGATTTGCATGGGTCTTTAAAAAAAATAAAATCTGGCCCTCACAAATGGGCGTAGTTAAGGGTTACATTAAGTATTCTATATTTTAAGTGGACATAAAAGTAACATGTAACCAAGTATTATCGAAATATCTCCAGCCGTTTGGAAGTTATGCAGTAACATATATTTCCCATTGACTTGCATGGGACTTTAAACATAAGCCCCGCCCCTGGCAAATGGGGGTGAGTAAGGGTTAAATTACCTATCCTATGTTTGTTGTTGACATATAAGTAACATGTGTGCCAAGTTTCATGTTAATATCTTTAGCCGTTTGAAAGTTTTTGTGGAACATACACACATACATACACATACGTACATACACACACACACACACACACACACACACACACATACACACACGTTGAGTTTTATATATATAGATGGGGGAGATTTATCAAGGGATTTAGAGTTTTTTTTTTTTTTTTGCTTACAAAAGTCGCACGTGCGCGTAAGCAAATTTTTTTTGCGACTTTTGTGGGTAAGCAAAAAGTATCAGTCAGCCCTACCTAAGCAATTTTCACTTTGCAATGGATGGGAATTTATCAAGTGTGAAAGTCGCACGTAAGGAATAAAAAGTCGGAAAAAAAATTTGCTTACGCGCACGTGCGACTTTTGTAAGCAGAAAAACAAACAAACCTCTAAATTCCTTGATAAATCTCCCCCATCTATATATATAAAACTCAACGTGTGTGTGTGTGTGTGTGTATGTATGTATATATGTGTGTATGTATGTGTGTATGTTCCACAAAAACTTTCAAACGGCTAAAGATATTAACATGAAACTTGGCATTTCTTTTTCATCGAATTTTTAAAAAGTCGCACAAAAGTCGCAGTTGCACTTTTTGTGCGACTTTTTGCGCACCTCCGCCCACATCTACCACCCACCCACAAGCAGTTGGCACTACAACTCCAAGCATGTCTTCACTGTAAGGACATGCTGGGAATTGTAGTCCTGCAGTAGCTAGCAGGTGGGTGGTAGATGCGGGTAGGCCGTCAGTAAGCGGAGCTTTACAAAAAGTTGCACGGAAAGTTGCAAGTGTGATAAAGCTCCATTGCCCAGCCACCTACCCGCATCTTCCACCGCTAGCTATTGCAGGACTACAACTCCCTGCATGCCCTTACAGTGAGGACATGCTGGGAGTTTTAGTCGCAACAGCTTGCAGACAGGTGGCCGGGGAGCGGAGCTGGCCCGGGGCAGACCTGTGATTGGTCCAGACCTCCTTGCCAATCACAGCTGCCAGAGGGAAATATGAAGTTCCAGTGCCGTAACTTCATTTTCCTCGCTGGGAAGCCAGAGAGCGGAGCACAATGCCGCCCGCTTCCCTGGATTCCATGTCACTTGGCCGTGCTGCTCCACTACAACTCCCGGCATGTCCTTACTGTAAGGGCATGCTGGGAGTTGTAGTAGTGCAGCGGGTGGGCGGAAGATGTGCAGGCGGGTGACAAGCTTGCAACCCGCCCGCACATCTCCCAGCCTCACAACACGTCTACAACTCCCAGCATGCCCTTACAGTAAGGTCATGCTGGGAGTTGTAGTCATGCAGGGGGGTGGATGACAAGCTGTACATCTCCCACCCTCGCAACACGTCTACAGTAAGGTCATGCTGGGAGTTGTAATCGTGCGGTGGGGCGGTGACATGCACATCTCTCGCCTGCCTGTGTCACAAGACTACAACTCCTAGCATGTCTTTACTGTAAAGGCCTGCCGGGAGCTGTAGTCATGTGGCGGGGCAGTTGACCAGCTTGTTACCCATCCGCACATCTCCCGCCAATGTCGCACAACTACAACTACCAGCATGCCCTAACAACTCCAGGGCATGCTGGGAGCTGTAGTCGTGTGGCTCAGTTGCAAGAGATTTGCTAGCGGGTGAAAAGCTTCCCTGACTTGCTTGTAACCAGCCTGCCCATCTCCCACCAGCCCGCCGTTGCATGACTACAACTCCCAGCTTGCCCTTACAGTGAGGACATGCTGGAAGTTGTAGTCATGCAGCAAGGGCAGGTGACAATAAGAGTACTAATCCATTTTCAGTGTTTTTTTTTCTTCTCATTTCAGATCCGTGTATCCTGTTGGCCACTTCGGATTTGGTGGACTACTACGATGAACAGCGTATTTTTTTATTTTTTATTTTTTTTAAGGTTAATAAATTGGTTAACGAGGGCTTGTGGAGGAATGTTTTTTTTTAATAAAAGTTTTTTATTTACTTTACAGACTTAGTAGTGGATGCTTTCTTATAGACGGAATCCATTACTAAGCCGGGGCTTAGCGTTAGCCCCAAAAACAGCTAGGGCCCTCCCCAGCCTAAATAACAGCAGTCTGTTACCTCCTAGGCCCAGGAACACCATTTTTGAGGCTCCGGGCCTGTTGGTACCAGCTTTTCCCGGCACCCCTGTGGCAGTGGGTACTGGGGGGGTAATAATTGGGGGTTAGCGCTAGCAGTTTTTGGGGCTAACGCTAAGCCATGGCTTAGTAATGGACTTCATCTATAAGATAGCTTCCACTACTAAGCCTGTAAAGTAAATAAAATTAAAAAAAACACACAATATGTTTATAAAACTTTTATTTTAAAAAACACTCCCCTATAAGTCCTTGGTAACCATTTTTTTCACATTAAGCCAAAAAATGCTGGTCATCGAAGTAGTTCACCAAATCTGAAGCAGTCCACAGGATATACGGATCTGAAATGAGAAGAAAAAAAAAATGTAATAAACACACACATAGTAAGTCTCAGTAGTGTGCGGCCTCCACATGCCCGTATGATCTCCCTACAACGCCTGGGCATGCTCCTGAGGCACGCTCCTGAGGGATGTCCTCCCAGACCTGGACTAATGAACCCGCCAATTCCTGGACAGTCTGTGGTGCAATGTGACGTTGGTGGATGGAGCGAGACATGATGTTCCAGATGTGCTCAATCAGATTCAAGTCTGAGTAACAGACGGCCCAGTCCATAGCATCAATGCTATGTAGGAACTGCTGACACACTCCAGCCACACGAGCTCTAGCATTGTCTTGCATTAGGAGGAACCCAGGGCAACCGCACCAGCATATGTTCTCACAAGGGGTATGAGGATCTCATCTCGGTACCTAATGGCAGTCAGGCTACCTCTGGCAAGCACGTGGAGGGCTGTGCGGCCCTGCAAAGAAATGCCACCCCACACATTACTGACCCACCTCCAAACCAGTCATGCTGGAGGATGTTGCATGCAGCAGAACATTCTCCACAGCATCTCCAGACTCTGTCAGGTCTGTTGCATGTGCTCAGTGTGAACCTGCACCCCTCTGTGAAGAGCACAGGGTGCCAGTGGGGAATTTGCCAATCTTGGTGTTCTCTGGCAAATGCCAAATGTCCTACACGGAGTTGAGCTGTAAGCACAACCCCCACCTGTGGATGTCGGGCCCTCATACCACTCTCATGGAGTCTGTTTCTGACCATTTGAGTGGACACATGCACATTTGTGGCCTGGTAGTGCTCCTCTTGCTCCTCCTTGCAAAAAGGTGGAGGTAGCAGTCCTGCTGCTGGATTGTTGCCCTCCTACGGCCTCCTCCACGTCTCCTGATGTAACATAGAAACATAGAAAGTGTTGGCAGATAAGAACCATTTGGCCAATCTAGTCTGCCCAATAATTTTAACCACTTAAGGACCCAGGACGTCCGGGGAAGTCCTGGCACCCTGGGCTTTAAGGACCCAGGACGTCCCTGGACGTCTTGGCGTTTTCCGGTCCCTGCCGCGTGCCGGGCAGAGATCGGAAGCGGATGCCTGCTGAAATGCTTCAGCAGGCATATAGGGCAAATGCTGAGGGGGGCCATGTCGGCCCCCCATGTCGGCGATCGTCGCAAATCGAGAGGGAAATCGCCCCTGCGATCTGCGGCGATACCAGGCTGATCGGGTCTCTTGGACCCGACCGCCCGGTAATTTTGCATGATTCCGGTTGTCACAGATAGCCAGAACCATGCTGAAGTAAAGCAATCTGGACTGCTCTATCCATGCCCTTGGTGTCTGGGCATGCTGGGAGTTGCAGTTTTGCAACATCTGCAGGTCCACAGTTTGGAGACCACTGTGCCCTTCCAGATGTTGCAAAACTACACATCCTCAGCATGACCTTACTGTCCAGGCATTCTGGGAGTTGTAGTTCTGTAACATCTGGCCCTTCAGATGTTGCAGAACTACAACTCCTAGCATGCCTGGACAGTTTTGGCATACTGGGAGTTGTAGTTTTGCAACATCTGGAAGGGCACAGATTGGGAACCACTGTATTAGTGGTCTGCAAACTGTAGTCCTCCAGATGTTGCAAAACTACAACTCCAAGCATGCTGGGAGTTATAGTTCGGCAACATCTGGCTCTAAAGATGTTGCCGAACTACTACTTCCAGCATGCCTGAGAATGCTTGGAGTTGTAGTTTTGCGACATCTGGAGGGCTACAGCTTGGACACCACTACACAGTGGTCCCAAAACTGTTCTCCTCCAGCTGTTGCGTAACTACTAATCCCAATATGCCCTTCGGCTGTCTGGGCATGCTGCGAGTTGTGGTTTTGCAATGACTGGAGGCACACGGGTTGGGAAACATTGTCTGTTTCCTAACTCAGTGTTTCCCAACCCGTGTGCCTCCAGCTGTTGTAAAACTATAACTACCAGCATGCACTGATAGACCGTGCATGCTGGGAGTTGTAGTTTTGCAACAGCTGGAGGTCCCCCCCCCCCCTGTGAATGTACAGGGTACATTCACATGGGCAGGGGGCTTACAGTGAGTATTAGGCTGCAAGTTTGCGTGGCAGCTCAAACTCGCAGCGGGAAACTCGCTGTAATCCCCCGCCCGTGTGACTGTACCCTAAAAACACTACACTACACTAACACTAAATAAAATAAAAAGTAAAAAACACTACATATACACATACCCCTACACAGCCCCCCTCCCCTCCCCAATAAAAATGAAAAACGTCTGGTACGCCACTCTTTCCAAAATGGAGCCTCCAGCTGTTGCAAAACAACAACTTCCAGTATTGCCGGACAGCCATTGACTGTCCAAGCATGCTGGGAGTTTTGTAACAGCTGGAGGCACCCTGTTTGGGAATCACTGGCATAGAATACCCCTATGTCCACCATTATGCAAATCCTAATTCAAGCCTCAAATGCACATGGCGCTCTCACTTTGGAGCCCTCTCGTATTTCAAGGCAACAGTTTAGGGCCACATATGGGGTATCACTGTACTCGGGAGAAATTGCCTAACAAATTTTGTGGGACTTTTTCTCCTTTCACCCCTTATGAAAAGGGGAAGTTGGGGTCTACACCAGCATGTTAGTGTAAAAAAATTAATTTTTTACACTAACATGCTGGTGTTGCCCTATACTTTTCATTTTGACAAGAGGTAAAAGGGAAAAAAGCCCCACAAAATTTGTAATGCAATTTCTCTTGACTATGGAGATACCCCATATGTGGGCACAAAGTGCTCTGGGGGCGCACAACAAGGCCCAGAAGGGAGAGTGCACCATGTACATTTGAGGTGATTTGCACAGGGGTGGCTGATTGTTACAGCGGTTTTGACAAACGCAAAAAAAACAAAACCCCACATGTGACCCCATTTCGGAAACTACACCCCTCACGGAATGTAATGAGGGGTCCAGTGAGAATTTACACCCCACAATTAAAAATGTTGTACAGCCCACTGTTCGAAAGATCTGACAGACACCAGTGGGGGGTAAATGCTCACTGTACCCCTCGTTATGTTCCTCAAGGGGTCTAGTTTCCAAAATGTAATGCCATGTGTGGGTTATTTTGCTGTCCTGGCACCATAGGGGCTGCCTAAATGCGACATGCCCCCCCCGAGCAAAATTTGCTCTCCAAAAGCCAAATGTGACTCCTTCTCTTCTGAGCATTGTAGTTCGCCAGTAGTGCACTTCAGGTCCACTTATGGGGTACCTTTATACTCAGAAGAGATGGGGTTACAAATTTTGTTGGGTCTTTTCTGCTATTACCCTTGCAAAAATATTACATTTGGGGGGAAACACACATTTTAGTAAAAAAAATATATATTTTTTTTACATTTGCAAAAGTCGTGAAACCCCTGTGGGGTATTAAGGCCCAATTTATTCCTTGTTACGTTCCTCAAGGGGTCTAGTTTCCAAAATGGTATGTCATGTGTTGTTTTTTTGCTGTGCTGGCACCATAGGGGCTTCCTAAATGCGACATGCCCCCCGAGCAAAATTTGCTCTCAAAAAGCCAAATACGACTCCTTGTCTTCTGAGCATTGTAGTTTGCCCATAGTGCACTTCAGGTCAACTTATGGGGTACCTCCATACTCATTAGAGATGGGGTTACAAATTTTGGGGGTATTTTCTGCTATTAACCTTTGCAAAAATGTGAAATTTTGGGGAAAACACACATTTTAGGGACATTTTTTTTTTTTTACATATGCAAAAGTCGTGAAACACCTGTGGAGTATTAAGGCTCACTTAATTCCTTCTTACGTTCCTCAAGGGGTCTAGCTTCCAAAATGGTAGGCATGTGTTTTTATTTTTGCTGTTCTAGCACCATAGGGGCTTCCTAAATGCAACATGCCCCCCAAAAACCATTTCAGAAAAACGTACTCTCCAAAATCCCCTTGTCTCTCCTTCGCTTCTGAGCCCTCTACTGCGCCCGCTGAACAATTTACAAAATACATAGACATATGAGGTATGTGCTTACTCAAGAGAAATTGAGCTACAAATATAAGTATACATTTTCTCATTTTACCCCTCAAAAATTGGGTCTACAAGAACATGCGAGTGTAAAAAATGAAGATTGTGAATTTTCTCCTTCACTTTGCTGCTATTCCTGTGAAACACCTAAAGGGCTAAAATGCTGACTAAATGTCATTTTGAATACTTTGGGGGTGCAGTTTTTATAATGGGGTCATTTGTGGGGTATTTCTAAGATAGACCCTTCAAATCCACTTCAAACCTTAACTGGTCCCTGAAAAATAGTGAGTTTGAAAATTTTGTGAAAAATTGGAAAATTGCTGCTGAACTTTGAAGCCCTCTGGTGTCTTCCAAAAGTAAAAAAAAACGTTGATTTTATGATGCAAACATAAAGTTGACATATTGTATATGTGAATAAAAAAAATTTTTTGGAATATCCATTTTCCTTACAAGCAGAGAGCTTCAAAGTTAGAAAAATGCAAAATTTTCAAATTTTTCATCAAATTTGGGGATTTTTCACCACAACATTTTACCACTATGTTAAAGTAGAATATGTCACGAAAAAACAATCTTGGAATCCGATTGATAACTAAAAGCATTCCAGAGTTATTAATGTTTAAAGTGACAGTGGTCAGATGTGCAAAAAATGGCCGTGTCCTAAGGTGTAAAATGGCCTGGTCCTTAAGGGGTTAATCCTATCAATAGTCACTGGCCCTATCTTATATAAAGGATAGCCTTATGCTTATCCCATGCATGTTTAAACTCCTTCACTGTATTTGCAGCAACCACTTCTGAAGGAAGGCTATTCCATGCATCCATTACTCTCTCAGTAAAGTAATACTTCCTGATATTACTTTTAAACCTTTGCCCCTCTAATTTAAAACTATGTCCTCTTGTGGTAGTTTTTCTTCTTTTAAATATGCTCTCCTCCTTTACCGTATTGATTCCTATTATGTATTTAAAAATCTCTATCATATCCCCTCTGTCTCTTCTTTCTTCCAAGCTATACATGTAAAGTTCCTTTAACCTTTCCTGGTAAGATTTATCCTGCAATCCATGTACTAGTTTAGTAGCTCTTCTCTGAACTCTCTCTTGAGTATATATATCCTTCTGGAGATATGGTCCCCAGTACTGCGCACAATACTCCAAGTGAGGTCTCACCAGTGTTCTGTACAGCTGTATGCGCACTTCTCTCTTTCTACTTCGTGTACCTCTCCCTATACATCCAAGCATTCTGCTAGCGTTTCCTGCTGCTCTATTACATTGTCTTCCTACCTTTAAGTCTTCAGAAATAATTACTCCTAAATCCCTCTCCTCCGATACTGTGGTCAGGACTGTGTCAAATGTTCTATATTCTGCCCGAGGGTTTTTACGCCCCAGGTGCATTATCTTGATCTTATCCACATTAAATTTCAGTTGCCAGAGTTCTAACCATTCTTCTAGTTTGCCTAAATCCTTTTCCATTTGGCGTATCCCTCCAGGAACATCAACCCTGTTACATATCTTTGTGTCATCAGCAAAAAGACACACCTTATCAACGAGACCTTTTGCGATATCACTAATAAAAATATTAAACAATATTGGTCCCAGTACAGATCCCTAAGGTAACGCACTGGTAACAAGACCTTTCTCTGAATATACTCCATTGACTACAACCCTCTGTTGTCTGTCATTCAGCCACTGTCTAATCCACTCAACAATATGGGAGTCCAAGCTCAATGACTGTAGTTTATTGATAAGTCTTCTAAGTGGGACAGTGTCAAAAGCATTACTAAAATCTAGATATGCAATGTCTACTGCCCCTCCGCCATCTATTATTTTAGTCACCCAGTCAAAAAAGTCAATAAGATTTGTTTGACATGATCTCCCTGAAGTAAACCCATGTTGTTTTTCATCTTGCAATCCATGGGATTTTAGATGTTCTACAATCCTATCCTTTAGTAGGGTTTCCATTAATTTCCCAACTATTGATGTCAGACTTACTGGCCTATAGTTGCTTAGCCTGTACTGGCCTGTCTCCTGGTAGTGCCTCCATGCTCTGGATACAGCTTGCATTGATGTGCCATCCTGGATGAGCTGCACTACCTGATCCACTTGTGTGGGTTGTACACTACGTCTCATGCTACCACTAGAGTGAAATGTCATGCTAATTATACGCCCCAAAAAATGAATCACTATATTTAATTTGTTTAATAGCATGATGTCGGTCATTTTGTGTATGTTCTAAATAGACCACAGTGTATTCTAAAGTTCTTCTATTCAAGTGCCAGTCTGGGAGTAGAATACTTGTTGTCTCTTTAGATATTTATGGCTGTTTAGATAAGACAGAGAGATTCACACGTCTGTGTGAAAGAGACCTACATGATATTCTTATCTCTCTAATAAATTTGGATGTCTAGGTAGGCTCCAAGATATCTATGAGAATCAAGGTTTTGATTACTTATAGATGTCAAAAATAATCCCTGAATTGTTAATTATGGCTCCATATGTCAAGTGTGGAATGTGGGTTTGAGACCAGTTATTGACAGTTAACCCTTAATGTAATGATGCTAATTGCTTATGCAATAGCACCCACTAGGGTATGGGTAGTTGACATTACACCGACAGGAAAGGCATTATGGGTGATATGCTCAATGCATTCCCGGTATTATAGTGATGCCATTGCCATATGTACACGCCTGACCTACATTCATTGGGGAATTCCAATTTAGGAGGATGTGTCTAACTTTTTAAAAAGTCCAGTAAATCAGATGCTAGGGATTGTAGACTGTACTGTGCTGTAGACTGTACTGTGCTGTAGAGAACACAAAGACACAGGAAAGAGGTCCAACCAGGTGGAAAAGCCATGTGAGATTCCAGCAGACAGACTGATCACATGGCACCAGACCAATGGCTAGCCATGACAATGAGATGGACCGTTCAATTTTCCTAGGACCAGAAGCGAGGTTCTTACATAGACTTGGTAAGAGACACAAAAATGGTATTCCATTTAATTAAGACCAATTTGGATGATGTGGATGGAATTATACCATTTAGATTGGCGAATAAATTAATAAAATAAAATAATTAATTATCTCCATATTGGATGATAGTTTTAGGATATTATGAGACTTCATTCTAGCTGCAGAAGAATCAGGACTCATAATCTATCAAAGCATTAAATAATTGCTTAGACATTGATAAAATTCCTACTCGTAAAACTAAGTGTTATATGTATATTTTCTACATAGGAAACGTGTTTCAAGTTCTTACTCCTAAAATATAGTCTAGCGAGTTCATAAAACTCGGTTATTTGTCTTAATGTCTTACCAAGATCATGTATAGAAAATAGTCCAGAATGGAGTGGAAGTATATCATAGTTCTTCCATGTTTATATCCTTAGATGGATTTGCTCATTCTTGGAGTCATGTGATTTGTAGTTGGTTAGAATTGGGCAGGGAGTGTATTTAGCATTCCATATTGAGATGTCTATGATTAGATATTGACCATCTTGATATCATTAGGTTCCTCTGGACAGAGTGATATGTAACCTTTTTCTAATATGACATTCCTAACCTAGTAGCTTTTGTTTCATTGTAACAAGTTACTTACTACTCAAATGTATTGTTCTACTATATGTAGTCAATTAACAAGCTTATAATGTTTACTAGAGATGAGCGAACTTACAGTAAATTCGATTCGTCACGAACTTCTCAGCTCGGCAGTTGATGACTTATCCTGCGTAAATTAGTTCAGCCTTCAGGTGCTCCGGTGGGCTGGAAAAGGTGGATACATTCCTAGGAAAGAGTCTCCTAGGACTGTATCCACCTTTTCCGGCCCACCGGAGCACCTGAAAGCTGAACTAATTTATGCAGGAAAAGTCATCAACTGCTGAGCCGAGAAGTTCGTGACGAATCAAATTTACTGTAAGTTCACTCATCTCTAATGTTTACTAATATTTCTAATTGATATTCATTTGCATATATCATTGTGTTTGTTACTCATTTATGTTTATAACCAATAAATCTTCATACTTTTATAATACCTGTGTATTATTTGTACATTGCAAAACTACATCCTTAAGCATTAATGTCATCCCGTCATTAAAAGAACTTGTTGATATCTGTGAAAATAGTCAGACTCAGATGTAAATTGTATTGTTTGGCTTTGTCTACAATTCATCAGGTCCTAATTTTTAATAATTTTCATAATTTTTAAATTTTTCATAATTAATAATTTTTTTGACCATAATTCATAATTGAGTTATTACTGCACAACAGAAACCCCCGCCAGAATACAAAAGTGACTAAAACATCAGCCAGGAAGCATAGGAACTGAGAAGTGGTCTGTGGTCCCCACGTACAGAACCACTACTTCATTTGGGGTGTCTTGCTAATTGCCTATAATTTCCACCTGTTGTCTGTTCCATTTGCACAACAGCATGTGAAATTGATTGTCAATCAGTGTTCCTTCCTGAGTGGACAGTGTGATTTCACAGAAGTGTGATTGACTTGGAGTTACATTGTGTTGTTTAAGTGTTCCATTAAATTTTTTGAGCAATATATATATTGCACATATTTTTTTTCACAGCTGCGACTTGAGGTGGGGTTACAAATTGGTGTTCTGAAGTCATTCATTGGTTTTTGAATACGTTTGCTAAAAAAAATGGTACTCAAAAGTGATTTATTGTTTTTTAGGTGAGCCAAATTTATCAACCCTCTGTGATAGTATAAAAAATATGTCACACAAGCAAAACCAAAAGAAAAAAATTACTACAGAACTTGCTTACCAAAGCAACAATGATAAATATCTCTCTGTATCTTTCTTGATCCTAAATGTTACATTTTTTTAAATGAGGCTACCCCCTCTCCAGTTGTTCTGAACAGAAATTAATTAAAGCAACAAAACAAGTTCCTTTGATATGACTGTTTTGGGATTCTTTGTAAAGTGCTGAAAGGGTATGTTTGTCAAAATATCTTTTGGTATTATAAAAGTGTTCAGAAATTATTTTCTTCAGTGTGCGTCAAGTATAACCTATGTATTGTTTATTGCAGGGACATTAAATGGCATAAAAAACATTTTTGCTGTTACATGTAAGGAGTTCTTGTAACAATATATAGTGTTGTTTGTAGTAGACCAACTATATACTGTTTTGTTTGTTTTTTAAAGATGTCATTTTGCAATTGCTACATTGTTTACACTAGAGATGAGATGAATTTTAGAAAAATTCAATTAGCCGAATTTTCCGAAAAAATTTGTTTTGATCCGAATTTATTTGCGGCAAATCGCTATTAAAAATGGCTATTTCCAGGCTACATAGAGCCTTAATAGGGGTGTAGAACTATTTGCCTTGCTGTAACACACATAGGGGGTGTGCTGTGTTGGTGAAATAATACTGTTATTCAGTATGACATGCAGATTATTTTGGAAATGTCCTTCATGCATAGAGAATGTAGTGACAAGAGTTATCTTCCATTCTGTACTTATCTGGCTTTTATGTATCGAAATTATTTATTTACCGGGACCGACCTGTCATAGTGGGTCGGTCTCGGCAGGTAATGACAGCCGGGACCCTGGGCTAATAGCGTGCTGCACCAATCGTTGTGCAGCGAGCTATTAAACAATTAGACGCGGTGTTCAAAGTTGATTGCCTCATCTAAAGTAACAAAAATACTCTCCCGGCAGCTCGGTTGGGCTGATCGGACAATCGTGGTGAAATCACAAAGTCCCGATCAGCTAGACTGCGAGCGAGCGGTCCGTTACCTGCCTCCGACGTGTCCGATCGGTGATTGATTACTCTCAGCCTGAAATCCAGGCTTGAGCAATCGGCCGCCGATAACACTGATCATTGCCATGTTAATGGATGGCAGTGATCTGTGTGGAAGAGCAGTGTGTGCAGTGTTATAGTCCCCTATAGGAGCTATAAAAGTGCAAAAAAAAAAAAAGGGTGGAAACAAAAGTTAATAAAGATCATTTAACCCCTTCCCTAATAAAAGTAAGATTCACCACCATTTTCCCATTTGTGATAAGGTGGCAAGGAAAGGGTGTATTTCCTTGGCTCACCCTGGACAATCTCTCACCTGCTTCTTAAATGGGCACTGTCACCAACTTTATTTTTTGATATGTTGCAGTACTTATGTACTACAACATATCTCTAATATTCTTTTATTATTATTTTTTTTCATTTAAATTTACATTTAAAAACCAGCCACTGAAAAAGGACTGATTTTGAGGTGGCAATCAGTCCTTTTTCAGTTAGGCTGCACTCGCTCCCTGCCTGTCAATCAGACAGGTGGGAGCGAGCGCATTGGCTCCCCGGCCACAGGCTGGGAGGCCACTCCTCCCGCACATCGCCGCCGCCGCCTCGTTGCTGCCACTGTCCCTGCATGCACGCCCGCTGCCGGACTCTGCAGTAACTGCAAGTGTAATGAGGGAACGGGGTATGCGGGGTGCGGGGGGGGGGTTGGGGGGGAGGAGTGAACGGGCTAGTGCCATAGTGGGGGGGGGCTAGCAAAAAAAAAATAATTGGTTGGTGGGAGCTACCCTTTAAGTAATGAGGCAGCAGGGAAGGGAGGTGTATATAAGATGGAGTCTCAGTCTAATCTGGACTCTCCCTTGGAAAAAGTATGCTGGCTGTTAGAGGGGGAGACACATGGGCCCTGTTTAGGTAACACGCAGAAGACGCTGCGAGTGGTCCAAGTTCGGATGTGAACTGGTAGTAAAACAGGTTGCAGGTGGCATGGGTTTTAACTGGATGAGGGAAGCTCACCAGTTGATAGACAGGGCCTGCTGAGAGTTATAGTCAGCGACCAGACGGTCTAGGACTTTATTTCGTTCCTGTTTATGTTTTGTTTTTACCTGCAACCTGTGGAAATAAAGTTTGTATGCGGAACTGTGGTCTGCTGTATTATTGTGAGGAACGTGTCCCGTGGCAAGTGACCAGGACGATCCCAGAGCTAATCCCCAAGACGGGTCGTCACACATTTAAAAAAAAAAACTGTAAATAAAAATAAACATTTGTGGTATCGCTGCATGCGGAAATGTCCGAACTAAAAATATATTGTTAATTAAATCGCACGGTCAATGGCGTACGCTCACAAAAATTTCCAAATAGCGTAGTTTTGGTCACTTTTTTATCATGAAAAAATTAATCAAAAGCGATCAAAAAGTCTGATTAATACAAAAATGGTACCGCTAAAAAATTCACAGAGATCATGGCGCAAAAAATGTGCCCTCATACCGCACCCCGTACGCGGAAAAATAAAAAAGTTATAGGGGTCAAAAGATGACAATTTTAGGCGTAAGATAAAATCAAACCTGTATATGTAGTGAATCATTTTAATCATATGGACCTAGAGAATAAAGAAAAAGTGTCATTTTTACTGAAACATTTACTGCGTAGAAATGGAAGACCCCAAAATTCACAAAATGGCATTTATTCTTAAAATTTTTACGCAAAATAATTTTTTTTTTCTTTTCATCATGCATTTTTTGGTAAAATGACTAATGTCACTGCAAAGTAGAATTGGTGGCGCAAAACATAAGCTATAATATGGAAGTTTAGGTGCAAAATTGAAAGGGTTATGATTTTTAAAAGGTAAGGAGGAAAACAAAAACCCTGAGTCCTTTAAAGGGGTATGTTTTTTTATTTGACTATGCTACAGGGGCTGTAAAGTTAGTGTAGTTCATAATAGTGTCTGTACCTGTGTGTGATGGTTTTCTCACAATTCTTCTGTGATTTTTCACCCCACTATTTATTTTTAACAGCATACAAAATGACTGTTGTCTAGGATTGTTCCCAGCTTGCAATGCGGCCGAGACCTAACTGTTATGATTCGGCAAGCTGGAGGTGGATCCTCTGTGTCAGAGAGGGATTGGCGTGGACCGTGCCGGCGGACCGGTTCTAAGTTGCTACTGGTATTCACCAGAGCCCGCCGCAAAGCAGGATGGTCTTGCAGAGGTGGTAGCAACCAGGTCGTATCCACCGGCAACGGCTCAACCTCTCTGACTGCTGAGATAGGCGCGGTACAAAAGGACAAGGCAAGAGCAAGGTCGGACGTAGCAGAAGGTAAGGGCAGTAAGCAAGGGTCGTAGTCAGGGGCAACAGCAGAAGGTCTGGAACACAGGCTTTGGACATACACTAAACGCTTTCTCTGGCACAAGGCAACAAGATCCGGCAAGGAAGGGAAGGGAAAGTGGGGTTATATAGACAGGGAGCAGGTGGAAGCTAATAGACTGATTGGGACAGGCACCAATCATTGGTGCACTGGCCCTTTAAAACTTAGAGAGCTGGCGCGCGCGCGCCCTAGAGAGCGGAGCCGCGCGCGCCAGAACGTGACAGCCGGGGAACGGGACGGGTAAGTGGCTTGGGATGCGATTCGCAAGCGGGCGTGTCCCGCTATGCGAATCGCATCTCCATCGTGAATGTCAGTGCAGCGCTCCCGGTCAGCGGGTCTGACCGGGGCACTGTAGAGAGGAGAACGCCGCGAGCGCTTCGGGGAGAAGCAGGGACCCGGAGCGCTCGGCGTAACAGTACCCCCCCCTTAGGTCTCCCTCTCTTTTTGTCTCCTTGTTCCTTCAAATGAGACAAGAACATAGGGGACGCCTCTTGAGTTTCCTTCCGGAACGAAAAGAAGTCCTGGGTAGCTACATCAGCGGCAGGTAAACCAGAAGAAGTGGGAATGGGGAGGGGGGGCAGAGGGTGAAGCTTGTCACGGGGCAGAGTGTCACCAGGAAGGGGGCTATGAGGAGCAGATGTGAGGCATCGTTTGTGACAAGCAGGACCCCAATTCTTGATCTCCCCAGTGGCCGAGGAGGACTTCAGAGGTGCAGTTGGGCAGAACAAAAAATTTTCTCGGCATGCAGTCCAATGCTCATAAGCAAGGGCTCTGTGCGGTAACGCACAGTGCAGTCCAACTTCACTCCGTTGACTGAAGAAATGTAGAGCGGCTTGACGAGACGGGTCACCGGGATGCAGAGCCTATTAACCAAAGAGGCCAGAATAAAATTTCCAGCAGAACCAGAGTCCAAGAAGGCCACAGCTGAGAAGGAGGAGTTGGCAGATGGAGCAATCCACAAGGTCACAGTGAGACGTGGAGAAGCATAATTCACACCAAGGGACGCCACTCCCATTTGAACAGTGTGCGTGCGTGCGTTTCCCAGACGTGGAGGACGAATAGGGCAATCCACCAAGAAATGTTCGGTACTAGCGTAGTACAGACAGAAATTTTTATCCCTGCTGCGAGTCCTCTCTTCATGGGTCAGGCGAGACCGATCCACTTGCATAGCCTCCTCGGCGGAAGGCACAGGGGTAGATTGCAAAGGATACTGGGAGAGAGGTGCCCAGAGATCAAGGTCCTTTTCCTGGCGGAGCTCCTGGTGTCTTTCAGAAAAATGCTTGTCAATGCAGGTGGCCAAAAGGATAAGTTCTGACAGGTTAGCTGGAATTTCTCGTGCGGCCAGTACATCTTTGATGTTGCTGGATAGGCCTTTTTTAAAGGTCGCGCAGAGGGCCTCGTTGTTCCAAGATAATTCAGAGGCGAGGGTACGAAATTGGATGCCGTATTCGCCTACAGAAGAATTTCCCTGGACCAGGTTCAGCAAGGCAGTTTCGGCAGAAGAAGCTCGGGCTGGTTCCTCAAAGACACTACGGACTTCAGCGAAGAAGGACTGGACTGAGGCTGTGGCAGGATCATTGCGGTCCCAGAGCGGTGTGGCCCAAGACAAGGCCTTTCTAGACAGAAGATTAACTACGAAAGCCACCTTAGACCGTTCTGTAGGAAATTGGTCCGATAACATCTCCATATGTAGGGAACATTGAGACAGGAAACCACGGCAGAGTCTAGAGTCCCCATCAAATTTGTCCGGAAGGGACAAGCGGAGGCTAGGAGCGGCCACTCGCTGCGGAGGAGGTGCAGGAGCTGGCGGTGGAGATGGTTGCTGCTGTAGCAGTGGCAGAAGTTGCTGTAACATGGCGGTCAACTGCGACAGCTGCTGTCCTTGTTGGGCGATTTGCTGAGATTGCTGGGCGACCACTGTGGGTAGGTCAGCGAGACTTGGCAGCGGCACCTCAGCGGGATTCATGGCCGGATCTACTGTTATCATTCGGCAAGCTGGAGGTGGATCCTCTGTGTCAGAGAGGGATTGTCGTGGACCGTGCCGGCGGACCGGTTCTAAGTTGCTACTGGTATTTACCAGAGCCCGCCGCAAAGCAGGATGGTCTTGCAGCGGCGGTAGCAACCAGGTCGTATCCACCAGCAACGGCTCAACCTCTCTGACTGCTGAGATAGGCGCGGTACAAAAGGACAAGGCATGAGCAAGGTCGGACGTAGCAGAAGGTCAGAGCAGGCAGCAAGGGTCATAGTCAGGGGCAACAGCAGAAGGTCTGGAACACAGGCTTTGGACATACACTAAACGCTTTCTCTGGCACAAGGCAACAAGATCCGGCAAGGAAGGGAAGGGGAAGTGGGGTTATATAGACAGGGAGCAGGTGGAAGCTAATATACTGTTTGGGCCAGGCACCAATCATTGGTTCACTGGCCCTTTAAATCTTAGAGAGCTGGCGCGCGCCCCCTAGAGAGCGGAGCCGCGCGTGCCAGAACGTAACAGCCGGGGAACGGGACGGGTAAGTGGCTTGGGATGCGATTCGCGAGCGAGCGCGTCCTGCTATGCCAATCGCATCCCCATCATGAATGTCAGTGCAGTGCTCCCGGTCAGCGGGTCTGACCAGGGCGCTGCAGAGTGGAGAACGCTGCGAGCGCTCCGGGGAGGAGCAGGGACCCGGAGCGCTCGGCATAACACTAACTCACTAGTCAGCTGATGACAGGGAGCTTGTCTGCTTTAATGGGTGGAGCGATCGCTTGGTGGGAGAGAGATCAATGTGCAAATAATGCAACAGCTGTAGGCACCCTGATTGAAAACCACATGATGGATGCAGCTCATTTATGTTTCAATGGGTGGGGTGGCTGATGTGTGGGAGGGAGGAAAATGGAATTGTGGGATTTGTAGTAAAAAAAAAGAAAAGTCAAACAGGAAATACAAGTTCACAAAAGCTAGCCACATTGTTATGGTAATCTCATGACATAGCCACTTAGCCCCAAGACAAACGCAGCTCCTTCCTAAGCATGTCCATTACTGTCTACCAGGCAGGTACTAAAAGCACCTTTAAGGGGTTAAAAATGTAAGTAACTTTTCATCAATTATAAAACGTCTTTAAAGGGGTACTCCGGTGAAAACCTTTTTTCTTTTAAATCAACTGGTGCCAGTTAAACATATTTGTGAATTATTTTTATTAAAAAATCTTAATCCTTCCAGTACTTATTAGCTGCTGAATGCTACAGAGGAAATTCCTTTCTTTTTGGAACACTGATGACATCACGACCACAGTGCTCTCTGCTGACAACTCTGTCCATTTTAGCAACCGTGCATAGCAGATGTATGCTAAGAGCAGCATGGTAGCTCAGTGGTTAGCACTGCTGCCTTGCAGCGCTGGGGCCTTGGGTTCAAATCCCACTAAGGACAAAAATAAATTAAGAGTTATTATTATTATTATAATGACATCAGCAAAGAGCACTGTGCTCGTGATGTCATCAGAGAGAATTCCAAAAAGAAAATAATTTCCTCTGTAGCATTCAGCAGCTAATAAGTACAGGAAGGAATAAGATTTTTTAATAGAAGTAATTTACAAATCTGTTTAACTTTCTGGCACCAGTTGATTTAAAAGAAAAAAGGTTTTCACCGGAGTACCCCTTTAAGCCCTTAAGGACTTATCCCATTTTATTTTTACGTTTTCGTTTTTTCCTCCTTACATTCTAAAAATCCTAACTCTTTTATATTTTCATCCACAGACAAGTATGAGGACTTGTTTTTTGTGCAACCAGCTGTCCTTTGTAATGCAATCACTCAATTTACTATAAAATGTATGGCGCAACCAAAAAAATACTATTTGTGAGGGGAAATTGAAAAGAAAACCACAATTTTGCTAATTTTTGAGGAGACCATATAATGGCAGAATGACACAGCATGGAAGTGGCGGAAGCATGAGGAGACCATGTAGTGGCTGAATAACACAGCGTGGAGGTGGCAGAAGCATGAGGAGACCATATAGTGGCTGAATGACACAGCGTGGAGGTGGCGGCAGCATGAGGAGACCATATAGTGGCTGAATGACAGCCTTGAGGAGACCATATAGTGGCTGAGTGACACAGCGTAGAGGTGGCGGCAGCATGAGGAGACCATATAGTGGCTGAGTGACAGCCTTGAGGTGGCAGAAGCATGAGGAGACCATATAGTGTCTGAATTACACAGCGTGGAGGTGGCGACAGCATGAGGAGACCATATAGTGGCTGAATGACAGCCTGGAGATGGCAGCAGCATGAGGAGACCATATAGTGGCTGAATGACAGAGCCTGGAGGTGGCATCAGCTTAAGGAGACCATATAGTGGCTGAATGACACAGTGTGGAGGTGGCGGCAGTATGAGGAGACCAAATAGTGGCTTAATGAAACAGTGTGGAGATGGTGGAAGCATGAGGAGACCCTACAGTGGCTGAATGACACAGCGTGGAGGTGGCGGCAGCATGAGGAGACCATATAGTGGCTGAATGAAACAGCGAGGAGGTGGTGGAAGCATGAAGAGACCATATAGTGGCTAAATGACACAGCGTGGAGGTGGCGGCAGCATGAAGAGACCATATAGTGGCTGAATGACATAGCCTGGAGGTGGCGGCAGCATGAGGAGACCTTTCACAGTAACTAGGCCCAAATTAGTTTAACAGGAAAAATATAAAGGACACCATGTAGGTGTACATACAGTTTATACTTATGAGAGGAGGACTACAAACTGTATAAAGCTACAAAAACAAGTGTGTTGTTTTGACTGGCCTTTCACAGTAACTAGGCTCAAATTAGTTTAACAGGAAAAAAAATGTACACCACATGGGTGTACGTACTGTTTACACTCATGAGAGATGGACAGTACGCTCTGCTACAAAGTATATTAGGTTACAAAAACAAGTATGTAGCTTTGGCTGGCCTTTCACAGTAAGTAGGCCCAAATTAGTTTTACAACAAAAATACATTTAAAAAAAACTACACCACCTATGTACGCACAGGTTACACTTATGAGAGTACAATATGCTCCGCAACCTGTATTAGGCACTAAAATCAGGTGACTATGGCTTTTAGTGCTCAGTGCTCACCCTAACTGGCCCCTATTAGCTTTAGAGTTGTAGTACACACTAGTGCTGCACCACAGAGTCGCTGCGCAGTACAGCCCAGTACAGTATTATTCTGCACTAGTAGCAAGTGACTATGGCTAATAGTGCTCACCCTGTCTGGCCCCTATTAGCTTTAGAGTTGTTGTACACCCCACTGCAGCACTACAGAGTCATTGTGTAGTACACCCAAAAGTGTACTTTCTCTCTCCCTTCCCTTTCAGTGCTTCTCTGCAGTGATTTGGGCTTGTGGTGAATCGCTGCTGTAAAGCTGTTTTTCTGTGTAACACACATACTGCTCTTTCTATGCAATAAAATGCTCTCTCTGAACTAAAACGCTGAAATGGCTGGCTGCAAGATGGCTGACAATTATATAGGGCTGTGACATCCCAGGGCTGGCTGCTGATAGGCTGCATTTGATTCACGGTGATCCCGCCTACCCGCCTTCCCAGAGTTCCTTGCCCCATGTCCCCACATGTGGAGCCTCCATTTTAGATGCCCTGGAGCCTGGGCCGCACTAAATGGAGTTTAATGTAGCAGTTCGTCTTATCGAATCACGGCGATAGGAATAAAAATGTTCACGAAATTCGTAACAAATTCAGATTTGTCAGATTCGATTCGCTCATCCCTAGTTTACACCTTAAAAAAAACAAAAAACTTTTAGACCTGATATAGTTGATAGAATGTCTTGGTTTGCCTTATAAGGTACATTTCGTAGTAAGGGCTATTTTTAAACCTAAATTCAGGGCCTTAGAGAAAACAGTTGGTGCTTTGGAGGGTACTGTTGGTACTGTTACTTTCCGTGGGTCAAACCTGATATACAGATTTTATAATATGTGTGACATTTAAAGGGGTATTCCAGTTTTTTATTTTTTATTTGACTATGCTACAGTGGCTGTAAAGTTAGTGTAATTCATAATATAGTGTCTGTACCTGTGTGTGACAGTTTTCTCACAATTCTTCTGTGATTTTCACCCCAATATTTATGTTTAACAGCAGACAAAATGACTGTTGTCTCAGATTTTTCCCAGGTTGCAATGCGGCCGAGACCTGACATCACTAGTCAGCTGATGACAGGGAGCCTGTCTGCTTCAATGGGTGGAGGGATTACTTGGTGGGAGAGAGATCAATCTGCAACAGCTTTAGGCACCCTGATTGAAAACCACAGGTCTTGTGAATGGATGCAGCTCATTTATGTTTCAATGGGTGGGGTGGCTGATGTATGGGAGGAAGGAAAATGGAATTATGGGATTTGTAGGCATAAAAGAAAAATTAAAACAGGAAATACCAGTTCACAAAAATCTAGCCACAGTATTATGGTAATCTCACAATATAGTCATTTAGCCCGAAGACAAGCGCAGATCCTTCCTAAGCATGTCCACTACTGTCTGCCAGGTACTTACTAAAATCACCTGATGGTGGATAACCCCTTTGAGCTTATAATTTGCAACTGAAATTTCTAAATGTAGGAATTCAATTTTATTAGCATTTACTTTTGTGTAAATTGGAGGTTAAAATGGTTTTTATTGAGTTCTACAAAGGATATTGTAGAATTATTGTTCAGCATTTTTCCAAATGATGATAATATCATCATCTATGTACTGCTTCCAGAGGACCAGGTTCCTGCCCAGTTGGGAGGCAATAGTATGCTCTTCCCAATAAGCCATAAAAAGGTTAACAAAACTGGGTAAGAACCTGGTCCCCACCCCATCACAGTACAAAGTGTTTGACAGTAGAATTGATCTTTAAAGCCGAAATAATTCTATGTTAGGATTGGGCAAGCTGGGTTTTTGCTAAGTTACACTTATTATTACTATAGTAACGAATGTTGTGTAGCCTATTTAAACTTACCATGAGGTTTTTACATCATCACAGGTGTGAGGAAGCGCCAGTAGGCACAAAAAAATTGTAATCTTGTGAACACTCCCCCCTAACTTCTTGCCATTTTGCTTTCCTGCATGAATTCTCCTTGTTATGGCTCACTACAGATAATGTGAATAAAGCTACAATTTTATGGTGAGTGCTCCGTTTAAATTTTTTCTACGAGCTACGGGTTTTGTGCCTTGCATTGCAACTGGATTGGCTTCTTAGAAAGTGCACAAAAGTGACACAAAACCCTCTATGCACAGCTTTGTTACATTTAAAGGAAAACTGTCAGTAAACATCCAGAGGTACTGGCTGGTAGTGCGAGGGATGCTGATCAATATGATGCCTACAATGCCTGGATCTGCCCCGCCGTTTGCCCCGTATCTTCATTCTTCTGGATATGAAAATGAGCTGCTAACTTGCATGGGCAGGGTGACGTCAGCGCTGCTCATCCGCAGCGCCGCCCGGCTTATGAATATTCATCCCCGCCCTCCAACTGTTCCTCTCCACTCTGTACTGGACACCACTGAGGAGGGAGAGGATGAATACTCATAAGCCGAGCGGCAATGTGGACAAGCAATGCTGATGTCAGAGTGCCCAAAGGAGCCTTGTAACCCTGCCCGTGCCAGTTAGCAGCTTATTTGCATATCCAGAAGAATGAAGATAACGGGCGAACGGTGGGGCGGATCCGGGCATGGTAGGCAGCATATTGATCAGCGGGGAGTTTACTGACAGTTTTCCTTTAATGTAAAACAAAACAACTATCACACTTACCTTCCAAATAATACAGATTTTGACAGAACAGATGCAGAACACTTTCTGGTACTTTACTGCAATTATTATATATGTATAATCCTACTCCGATCTGTTTTGTTCACTGCTTAGTGTCCCTCACAGAGATCTTCACCTAACGTCTGCTATATTTAAAATGGCTGCTGAAGCTATTTGCCTAGGCTGTACTGATTCCTGATTGGCTGGGAGAGCTGTTTGAAAGGCATCATGGGACTTCTTGAGGTTATGTAATCCTATTTTCTTCTCCTTTCTGCCATGTGCCTGATTATATTTTAGCATGTTCTGCCAAAGCGAATCACTGAAATTTAAGTTCTAACCGAGCTCTGGTTCTACATGTTTGTTTTCCTTATCTCTAGTTAAGAGAGTATAGGTTGCTATGTCTCTGTATTTGGGTCTGCATTGTCATGTTAGTGACAAACAAGGGAAAAAGACTGACCTTCTGTTGCATTGTTGAATGATTGTCCACTCATTTGGACATTTTAAATCCTACATCTCCTATCAAGTGGAGGAACTATTACCAGCATATCTCCTTAGCAGAGAGATATGGCATACCCTTCAAGAACTGTCTACTTCATTGCTTTATGAAAGGCTGACAATAGCTACAAGCAATGGTAACTATAGGTACGCAACATCTTAGCCTAAACTGTAGTCAGTGTGGTTCTAATAAGAAAGGCATATTTTCTCTCTTCACTTCTTTAGACTAAATATACATAGACATCCACTTCATGAAAATTCTTGACTGAACAGAGTGTCAAAATATTCCCTTATCTGTACAGTGCGAATAGCTCTGCTTCCCTGTCTGGCTGGCCTAGTTAAAAAGGCCTTTGAGACAGCTCCTGTGTTTTATTCTAGAAATTAATTATACTGAGAAATCTGATTTATTCTCCAAGGAACAAAAGCACAATCTGATAGCTTTATACAGACGCCTTAAAGGGAATGCGTCTTGTACTTCATTTTAATTTCATTAATTACTTTTATGTTTATAGATGATGAATTATTTAATTTTTTTTTTTTATGTTGTTAATTCTTTCTTTATAGAACCTCAGTGGGCAGCCATACTTGGGGCACACATTTTTTTCCTCAGCTACACGCAGAGCCTTAGGGTTCTATTACATAGAACAGGTCAATAGAACCCTGTGAAATAGGACCGGCCATAAGCAGACAAATGAATCCACTTGTTGGTTACTCTATGGCTGCACATCTCCCTGTGCAATGTCTAAGCTCACCCACCCTGAAAGGGGTATTCCAGGATCTTTTTTTATTTGACTATGCTACAGGGGCTGTAAAGTTAGTGTAGTTCATAATAAAGTGTTTGTACCTGTGTGTGATGGTTTTCTCACAATTCCTATGTGATTATCACCAAAATAATTATTTTTACCGGCATAAAAAATGGCTCATGTCTCAAGATTTCCCAGTTTGCAGTGTGTCGAGACCTGACATCCCTAGTCAGGTGATCAGAGGGAGTCTGTCCTGCTTCAAAGGGTGGAGCTACCGCTGGGTGGGAGAGAGTTCATTTTGAAACAGCTGTAGGCACCTTGATTAGAAAACTCTGATGTATTTCATTGAAGGGATCACAGGTGTGTTTCAATGGGTGGGGTGGCTAATGTGTGAGAGGGAGGAAAGTGACCTCATACTTACAAACTATGGAACTATGGGACTTGAAGTTCAGAGAACGAAATTTAAAAGGAAATACCCAGTTCTGGCAGGTATGTACTACTAAAATCCCCTTACGGTTGATAACCCCTTTAATATACAGTAAAGTTGAAAAGTGGGCTACAGGGAGCAGGAAGTATCAGTTTACTTTGACAGCTCCAGCATAGTTGCCAGCATAATCCTAGGAATAAATGCACCTCCTCTGGAACTGCCGTAAAATGCCCTAGAACTCCCACAATGCACTTAGAAATACCTTAAAGGGAAAGTGTCATGAAATAGATTTTTTATTATTATATTTGCAATATAATTTTATCACAAATGTAAATACTATTTTGTTATTTAGTGTTATAATTCTCAGGTTTTTTTTTTATAAATACTTCTAAGGGGGGCTGCCATGTCTAACAGCATCTGTGCTTGGGTCACTGCATGACACAGGCACAGATGCTTTATGGCAGACACTGCACATAGGACATAATGAACAAGGTCCGTCTGCTTTAAATCCATTGTAAGCCAAGGCAGGTCACTTACAGTGTGAGAAATAGAGGGAGTCCAGCGCCATGTTTATGGAGCCCAGAGCAGCCATAAAGAGTCGCTCCGCTCCTGCAGCATGAGGACACTCCTTCATGCAGGCGGGCACTTCGAATATCACAGCAGCCACTTCACTGGCTCCTGGGATCTGCATCACAGTTGAGCAGGTAAGATTGTACAGGACAGTCAGTGAGTGAGAGAGGTGGAGCACTGAGCTAAGGGGCAGAGGATCGTACAGGGCAGTTAGTGAGAGAGAGTTGGAGAACTGAGCTCAGGGGCAGAGGATAGTTCAGGACAGTCAGTGAGGGAGAGAGGTTGAGCACTGAGCTCAGGGGCAGAGGATCGTACAGGACAGTCGGTGAGGGAGAGAAGTGGAGCACTGAGCTAAGGGGCAGAGGATCGTACAGGGCAGTTAGTGAGAGAGAGTTGGAGCACTGAGCTCAGGGGCAGAGGATTGTGCAGGACAGTCGGTGAGGGAGAGAAGTGGAGCACTGAGCTTAGGGGCAGAGGATCGTACAGGACAGTCAGTGAGTGAGAGAGGTGGAGCACTGAGCTCAGGGGCAGAGGATCGTACAGGACAGTCGGTGAGAGAGAGAGGTGAAGCACTGAGCTTAGGGGCAGAGGATCGTACAGTACAGTCAGTGAGGGAGAGAGGTGGAGCACTGAGCTTAGGGGCAGAGGTTCGTACAGGACAGTCAGTGAGTGAGAGAGGTGGAGAACTGAGCTCGGGGGCAGGGGATCGTTCAGGACAGTCAGTGAGGGAGAGAGGTGGAGCACTGAGCTCAGGGGCAGAGGTTCGTACAGGACAGTCGGTGAGGGAGAGAAATGGAGCACTGAGCTTAGGGGCAGAGGATCGTACAGGACAGTCAGTGAGGGAGAGAGGTGGAGCACTGAGTTCAGGGGCAGAGGTCAGGGAGGGAGGGAGGACAGTACTGCTGCTGCAGCATAAACAAGCTGTCAGTGGGGGAGATGAGATCGGACAGGAGATGGAGCTGAATCAAACCAGACTGCACAGTGTATGCACAGTATGACATTGGGGAAGATAAAGGCTGGTTTTACAGGAGCAGTAGGGCCCCCTCCCCCTGCCAGTCATTGTGGTAGAAATTAAGACTTTTAAAGGGAAAGTGACACCATTAAAAAAAATTGTATTATAAAGTTATTATAGTTTATGAAAGTTTCTGGTTGCAGGGCATCTGGCTGCTGGAACCCCCACAATCTCCTGTACAGCGCCCCGGCTCTACTCATGTATGGAGCAGCGTTGTCACACCACTCCATGCATTCTCTATGGGAGCGCTGGTGATACTGTAGCGCTGTACTCGACACTTAGACGGAGATTTATCAAGCTCCGTCGTAGTTTTTTTTTGCGTAAAAAAGTTTCATGTAATTGCGTACATCGTCACTATTTATGAAGAAAAAAGTAGCATCTCCATTTAAAGGCGCATATCTATTTCAGGTCCAACCTGGCTTACAGAAAGTGCATATGTCTGCAGAAAAGGACATTAACACCCACTTTAACACTGTTCTTGTTCTGCATTAATGTTAATGTTAATTATAACACATTTAACAAAGTTAATACATTTTCTGAATGTCATTTTGAATACTTTAAGGGGTGCAGTTTTAATAACGGGGTCCATTATAGGGTATTTATAACATAAAGACCCCCAAGTTCACTTTGAAACTGAACTGCTCCCTGAAAAATTCCAATTTTGAAATCTTCATGAAAAATTGGAAAATTGCTGCTAAACTAAAAAGCCCTATAATGTCTTCAAAAAGTAAAAACATGTCAACTTTGTGATGCAAACACAAATTAGACATATTGCATAGGTGAATCAGCATATCATTTATTTGGAATATCCACTTTCATTACAAGCAGAGAGCTTCAAAGTTCGAAAAATGCAACATTTTCAAATTTTTCATGAAATTTGGGATTTTTTCACCAAGAAATGATGCAAGTATCGACAAAAAATTTACCACTAACATAAAGTAGAATATGTCACACAAAAAACAATATCAGAATCAAATTCATAAGTTAAAGCATCCCAGAGTTATTAATGCTTAAAATGACAGTGGTCAGATTTGCAAAAAACAGCTGAGTCCTTAAGGTCAAAATGGGCTGCGTCCTTAAGGGGTTAATGACAAAGATGTTGTTACTACTGCTCAGTGGCCATCAGGGTGTAACCCTTAGCACTCTCCCTGTGTAGAGCTGAATGATGAGGGCCACCCAGTTGACAGTCTAATCTTCCATTAACATAGTGGGCATCAATAGCCAGTGAGCACCTGAATCTGTGGCATTGGTGCTCCACATTGGTGGTGCTGCCTATGTAATTGGGAGATGCCCCAGGTCCTTTTATTGACCAGTGGTCCAACAGATAGGAGTCAGAACAGTGTTTGTACAGAGGCAAATGAATCTTTGAAAGTTTCAGGGTTTACTTCAGACACAGCTCACTACAAGACACAACTCTAAAACTGCTCTGTATCTTTAACCCCTTGGGGACCAAGCCCATTTTGACCCTAAGGATCAGAGCATTTTTTGCAATTCTGACCACTGTCACTTTAAGCATCAATAACTCTGGGGGGCTTGTACTTACGGATTTGATTCAGAGATAGTTTTTTTGTGACATATTCAACTTTATGTTAGTGGTAAATTTTCGTTGATACTTGCATCATTTTTTGGTAAAAAAATTCCAACATTTCATGAAAAATTAGAAAATGTAGCATTTTTATAACTTTGAAGCTCTCTGCTTGTAAGGAAAATAGACATTCCAAATAAATTATATATTGATTCATATATACAATATGTCTACTTTATGTTGGCATCATAAAGTTGACATGTTTTTACTTTTTGAAGACATCAGAGGGCTTGCAGCAATTTTCCAATTTTTCAGGTAAATTTCAAAATCTGAATTTTTCAGGGACCAGTTCAGTTTTGAAGTGAATTTGAGGGTCTTTATGTTAGAAATACCCCATAATGGACCCCATTATGAAAACTGCACCCCTCAAAATATTAGAAATGACATTCAGAAAGTTTGTTAACCCTTTAGGTGTTTCACAGGAATAGCACAAAAGGGGAGGCAAAAATTCAAAATCTTAATTTTTTACACTAACATGTTCTTGTAGACCCATTTATTTTTATTTTTACAAGGGGTAAAAGGAGAAAAAAGCCCCCAAAATATGTAACCAAAATTCTCTCAAGTAAGGAAATACCTCATATGTTGATGTAAAGTGATATGTGTGCGCACTAGAGGGCTCAGAAGAGAAGGAGCAACAATGGGATTTTGGAGAGCGAATTTTGCTGAAATGGTTTTTGGGGGGCATGTTGCATTTAGGAAGCCCCTTTGGGGCCAGAACAGCAAAAAACACCTCACAAGGCATACTATTTGGGAAACTCCACCCATCAAGGAACCTAACAAGTGGTACAGTGAGCCTTAACACCCCACAGGTGTTTGACGACTTTGCATTGAAGTTGGACGTGAAAATGAAAATTGTCATTTTTTTTGACTAAAATGCTGATGTTACCCCAAATGTTTCATTTTCACAAGGGGTAATAGGTGAAAATGTCCCTCAAAATTTTAAACCACATTTCTCTCGAGTAAGGAAATACCTCATATGTGGATGTAAAGTGATCTGCGGGTGCACTAGAGGGCTCAAAAGGGAGGGAGCGACATTTGGCTTTTGGAAAGCGAATTTTGCTGAATTTTTGGGGGGCATGTCACATTTAGGAAGCCCCATGGTGCCAGAACAGTGAAAAACACCCAACATGGCACACTATTTGGGAAACTAAACTCCTCAAGGAACGTAACAAGGGGTGCAGTGAGCATTTACACCCCACCGGCGTTTGACAGATCTTTGTAACAGTGGGCTGTGTAAATAAAAAATAAAAATTTTCATTTTCACGGACCACTGTTTCAAAAAATCTGTCAGATATCTGTGGGGTGTTAAGGCTTACTATACCCCTTGTTACATTCCGTGAGGGGTTTCCAAAATGGGGTCACATGTGGGTATTTATTTATTTTGCATTTATGTCAGAACCGCTGTAACCAGCAGCCACCCCTGTGCAAATCACCAGTTTAGGCCTCAAATGTACATGGCACTCTCTCTCCTGAGCCTTGTTATGCGTCCGCAGAGCATTTTACGTCCATATATGGGGTATTTCTGTACTTTTGGGAGAAATTGTTTACAAATTTTGCGGGTCTATATTTCCTTTTACCTCTTATGAAAATGAAAAGTATGGGGCAACACCAGCATGTTAGTGTAAAAAATAAAAAATGTTTACAGTTACAGGCTGGTGTAGACCCCAACTTTACCTTTTCATAAGGGGTAAAAGTCCCCCAAAATTTGTAGTGTGATTAATCCCGAGTATGGAGTATGTGTGGCCCTAAACTGTTGCCTTGAAATAAGACAGGGCTCTGAAGTGAGAGAGCGCCATGCGCATTTGAGGCCTAAATTAGGGATTTTCATAGGGTAATACCCGGATGCAAGCATTTCACTTGCCTCCTCCACCAAAAATACTGTACGTCAGTTTTCCCCAAACAGGGTGCCTCCAGCTGTTGCAAAACTCACCACATGCCTGGACAGTCAATGGCTGTCCGGCAATGCTGGGAGATGTTATTTTGCAACAGCTGGAGGCTCCGTTTTGGAAAAACTGACGTACATTTTTATTTGGGGGGGGGGGGCACAGTGTAAGGGTGTAGCATATATGTAGTGTTTTACTCTTTATTTAGGGTTAGTGTAGTTTAGTGTTTTTAGGGTACATCTCAAACTTGAAGCGGTAAGCTTGCTGCAAACCCCCGCCCATGTGAATGTAGACCATGTATGCTGGGAGTTGTAGTTATGCAACAGCTAGAGGCACACTGGTTGGGATTGGGAAACACTGAGTTAGGTAACAGACTACCGCTGTGTTTCCGAGCTACTGTCTGTTTCCTAACTCAGTGTTTCCCAACCTATGTGCCTCCAGCTGTTGCAAAACTACAACTCACAGCATGCATGGTCTGTCAGTGCATGCTGGGAATTATAGTTTTGTAACAACAGGAGGCACACGGATTGGGAAACACTGAGTTAGGAAACAGACAATGTTTTCCAACCAGTGTGCCTCCAGTTGTTGCAATACTACAACTACCAGCATCCCCAGACAGCTGAAGGGCATGTTGGGAGTTGTACTTATGCAACAACTGGAGGAGAACAATTTAGAGACCACTGTGTAGTGGTCTCCAAATTGTAGCCCTCCAGATGTTGCAAGACTTCAACTCCAAGCATGCCCAGACTGCCCAGGCATACTGGGAGTTGTAGTTCGTCAACATCTGAAGGGCCAGATGTTGTCAAACTACAACTCCCAGCATGCCTGGACAGTCTCGGCATGCTTTGAATTGACATCTGGAGCGCTACAGTTTGGACACCACTGTATAGTTGTCTCCAAACAGTGCTCTTCCAGATGTTGCTAAACTACAACTCCCTGCATGCTGAGACTGTCCAAGCATGTTGGGAGTTGTAGTTCTGCAACATCTGAAGGGCCAGATGTTACAGAACTACAACTCCCAACGTTGCTGGACAGTCTGGGCATGCTGAGATTTGTAGTTTTGCAACATCTGGAAGGACAGTGGTCTCCAAACTGTGGCCCTCCAGATGTTGCAAAACTATAACTCCCAGCATGCCCAGACAGCCAAAGACTGTCTGGGCATGCTGGGATTTGTAGTTTTGAAACTCCTAGATATGGCAATCTTCACTGCTGCATCTGGGTAATCGCCCCCGCTGCCTCCACTTGCCTGCACCTCCTCTCAGCCACGGGTCCATCGCCACTATCTTCCCCCGCTCTGTCCCGATATCCAGGGGCGTGGCAGGGAAATGAACGTCCCCCCTCCCCCCGTCTCTGACCTGCGATTTGCCGATCAGTCCTGATCGGCCAATCGCGGGGGATAGGAGGAGGTGGCTCCTCTCCTTTAGGATGATCGGGGCCTTCTCTGACAGCTCCGATCATCCCTATTTTCTGGGCTATGGGGTCATCAGAGACCCGATCAGCCCAGAATCGCCATGAATTTGCAGCAATCGCCAACATGGCATTTGCACGGGATGCCTGCTGAAAGATTTCAGTTCAGTACAGTTACGCCCTTGGTCCTTAAGTACCAGAACGCAAGGGCGTATCCATACACTCGTGGTCCCCAACAGGTTAATACACCAGGTACCATGGCCAGAACAGATTTTGATCCCTTGGGATAGAGAAGATAATGGCCCTGATTTACTATTGTAAACCTGACATGTTGAGTTGTGCGCCAAAATTTGCACCAGAATTGAAAAAAAAAAAAAAAAACACCTGACCAACTCTCCATTTTACTAGGAAAACCTGAGAAAGGGGGCGTGTCTCGTACATTTCCAGAAAAACACAACATATTTACTAACGTTTCCACAGAAAATGTGGTGGATTTGAGCTGAGGAAAACCCTACAGGTCAGAGAATGTGTAAAAAAAAAAAGAAAAAAAAAAAGAAAAATGTAGGGAAACCTTAGTAAATACCGTGGAAAAAAAATTGCAGGGAATTAAAACCCATGAAGAAAACTACACAACACTCTTAGTAAATCAGGGCCAAAGTGTCTTCTTGAGGGGACAAAACTGGCATGTGATGATTTATAGACTATATAATGCTCCACAGGAAAAAGATATGCCAAATAGCTCTCCATAAGGAAGAGCTTACTGTATAGTGAAACCTATTGGAAGTAGCTTCCCTCCAGTCAATACTTGACCCCTAACACAACTGGCGATTAATAGTCAGGCAGGAATCTCATCCAAAAAGAAGAGTTACCCATCTGTACAGCTATTGAGACTCTCTGCTAGCCAGCCAGCAACCTACTCTGTTCTAATGAAGTGCAAGACCCCCCAAAACAGTTGTAACTCTTCCCTATGAAGGAGATTCTGGCTTGGCTAATAATGCCCAGTTATGTTTCAAGGCTTTTAAAGAGATCGAGCATTGACTTGCTAAAGTACTTTGCATATCCCCTGGGAGAAAACACTTTCTGGCACCAGTTGATTTAAAAAAAAAAAAAAATTTTCACCGGAGTACCCCTTTAAAAACTTAAGGTCCAATACAAGTAAACCTGTACGCTCCTGAAAGACCAGACCTGTTTTTTCAAATCGGGGATGTCTGACTTTATTAGCGAATAACTCTGGTAAGGTTTTGCCAATCACGATAATTCTGACATTGTTTTTTTGTAACAAGTTGTCCTTCATGTACATAGTAAAAGTAAGCCGATATCATTTGTAGTTTTTGTTTTAGGCTGGGTTCACACTACGTTTTCTCCCATACTGGAGCGCATACGGTAGGGGGGAGCTAAAACCTTGCGCTCCCGTATGCCTTCGTATGCGCTCCCGTATGTCATTCATTTCAATGAGCCGGCCGGAGTGAAACATTCGGTCCGATCGGCTCATTTTTGCGCCGTATGCGCTTTGACAACCGGACCTAAAACCGTGGTTGACCACAGTTTTAGGTCCGGTTGTAAAAGCGCATACGGCGCAAAAATGAGCCGACCGGACCGAACGTTTCACTCCGGCCGGCTCATTGAAATGAATGACATACGGGAGCTCATACGAAGGCATACGGGAGCGCGAGGTTTTAGCTCCCCCCTGCCGTATGCGCTCCCGTATGGGAGAAAACGTAGTGTGAACCCAGCCTTACAATGGAAAAAATCATGAATTAAAATAAAAAAAAAAAGATTTTTTGCTTTTTTTTAACACTAATCGTTTGCATATATTTATACTTTCTGACCAAATAGTTTATGAAACGTATACTTTCAGATGTCAACTTTATTTTGAAAGGATTTCTTTTGTTTAACATTAACATTTTAAATGAATTAGAAGCCTAACAATTTAACTTGAAATTTTGAAAATTTGAAAAGTACATCTTCTTTGTATGTGCTATGCAAGGTTGGCAGAAATTTTAAGGTGGTAGAACATAGGACCTCTCAAGGTATTCGCTAGGGGGTACAGTGAGTATTTTTACACCATAGTTTTTGGGCAGGAAATATTACAAAGTCAGTGTTAAAAATTCAAAATTAGCTTTTTTTTTCACAAATGCATAATTTGTGGGACATATCTTTTGTACATAGCTTCTGATATTGAAAGAAATGCTCCTATATTTTATTGAGCTGCTTGGCCCGTGTTTGGCAATACCCCCGCTTAGGCCATATTTGGTTCCTTGGACGCGTGGTAGGACCCAGAAGGAGAGGAGCACCATTTGGCTTTCAGGACATCATTTTAGGCCGAATGGATTATAGGCCGCACTTCATGCCTGCAAAGGATTTTAGCTGCCAGAACCATACCCCCAAAAGTGACCCCCATTTTGGAAACTGCCCCCCCTAAAGTATTCACCTAGAGCAAAAGTGAGTACTTTGAGTCCTTTTTTTTTTTAATTAACAATTATGTTTTTATTGTTTGAACATGAAAACAAACAAACCCAGTCAGAGGTCTATCAATACAAACAAAAGTTTTCACTCCATAACAAATGTAAGTATCACATAGGAATAACAGAGCAACAACAGCGATAAAGCACTTCAAGGAGGAAGCAGAGCACCCAAAGCGGGGAGCTCCATCAGTATTGAGGGGATGGGGGGGAGAGGATGTCAGATATAAATAGAGAAGAGTCACTCGTAGGCATATCAGGAGGTTAATACCCACTCTTACAGACAATTCAGAAATAAATAATGAAACAATAACAGCTTTCCTATCCCTTGAAGATAGGGCTCACCAATTGAAATTGACATGGATATGAGGGTAAAAGGATGTAAAGATGTAAAGATGCAGGGGTACTAAGAGATACTCAGAGATGGGAAGCCTCAGGCACCTCCCCGGCGACCGACAAACCTCAGCCAGGGCTCCCATGTGCGCAGGAATCAGATCAGATCTGCTGAACATCTCTTCAAATCTGCACAACTGGTGCACTTCAGATATCCATTCGGTAATAGTCGGGGGGTCCCGGCCAAGCCATTTCAAAGTAATCAGTGATTTAGCTGCCGCCAATAAATGTGTGAGTAAGGCATCTTTATGAGGGTGGAAATGTTGGGATGGTCTTCCCGAAAGCAACATAGCGGGGTCAAGAGTGATCGGTGTGGGAGAAAAGAGTTAATGGATACCTCTAGGTCCCTCCGGAAGGGCTTAATGGTGGGGCAGGCCCACCAGATGTGTGTGAAGCTTCCCCCCTGTGTCCCACAGCGCCATAAGGAACTAGAGGGAGATAAGCCATGGGCATGCAGAAACTCAGGCGTCCTGTACCATCTGGCCAACAGTTTGAAATGGGACTCCCTCAGACGCATGCATCTAGAATAGCCGTGAGAGTGAGACAGGATCTATTCAGTCTCCGAGTCGGAGCTCCTTTTCCCAAGAGGCTATATAGCCCAGTTGGGAGGAGTGTGCTGGTACAGAGCACAGTTTCCTTGCAAAGGATAGTTTATGGGAGTTTTGAGGAGGAGTGACTAAAAGTGTTTCAAAGTCTGTCAAGCCTCTCAAAGCACCCACCTTGGACAAAAACAATGTACAGCCATGTTGCATGTGTCAAATATGAAAAAAAGACAAGCGAGTGGTAGGGATGAGGATTGTAGCAGGTCGCCTGTCGGAACCCCTTCACCTTGTAGCAGCTGATTAATAGGAACATGAGATAACTTAGCCCAAATGAGGGCATACGTTGGTGTAGCACAATTCACGGTCTAAGGGATCAATGCAGAAGGTAGCAGGGGAGATATAGGAGGAGACAGTGTAGAAGAGAGAGAGGACCAGACATGAAAAATGTTTGAGAACAGGAGAGACGGGTCCAAGTGGGGGTAATGCCTCCTCCTAGTCAACCAGAGGTGTTGAAGAAAATGAGGACCAAACGCCCACTGGGACCATCCTAGTTCGGAGTTGGGGTCCGCAGAGGTGGACACTGTAGAAAGGAAAGAGCAGGTAAACCATCTAAAAAGCTGAATGGCTCTGTAGAGTTAGTATATGTCAGGTATGCCCATACCACCTCTGCTCACTGGCCTGGTGAGGAAAGCATGTACCATTCTAGGTTTCTTGTAGCGCCATAGTTTTAAAGAGAACAGCCTACGTATTGAGGAAAAGAAGGATGGGGGCAGGGCAATAGGAAGCATTTGAAGCTTATACCATATTTTAGTGACCACATACGTCTGTAAGACATTCCGCCTCCCAATCCATGAAATCAGAGGGTTATCATAGTCCTTGAGAAGAAGTTGAACGTTAGTAAGTTAGATGCTTATAGGGATGGGACAGATTTAGTAATATGTACCCCTAGGTAGTTTAACACGGTCTTCGCCCATGGAAAGGGGACAGACGGGATAATTTAGTGATACGGTCTGCGGGAATAGTGATGTTACGCAAATCCGACTTAGAGAAATTGACTTTAAAGTTGGAGAGAAGGCCGAATTCTTCAAACAGTGACACCAGGCAGGTCAGATCCAACTCAGGTTTGGTGAGAAGGAAGAGTAAGTCATCCGCAAAAGCCAAAACCTTCAGCTCACCAGATGGGGTGTGAATCCTTCGAATAGAAGGATGTTGTCGCACCCTCTGGAGTAGGGTTTCCATAACCAGTACAAAAAGGGTGGGAGAGAGCGGGCAGCCCTGCCTGGTGCCATTTGTGATATGGAATGAAGGGGAGATGAAGTCGTTGATCAGAAGTGAAGCATAAGGACAGGTGTACAGGGAGAAAATAGCGGAGTTTGGAAACCAAATTTCTGGAGGGCCTCTCTCATAAATGACCACTTGACTCTATCAAAGGCCTTCTCGGCATCAACACCGAGAAGGACCAACGGGGAGCAGGTCTGGTGAGCTCCATGGATGGAGGCTAGGAGCCGAAATGTATTGGGCCTGCCCTCTCTGCCTGGCACAAAGCCTGATTGCTCCATGGCAATTAGATGAGGGAGAAACATCTTGATCCTGTTGGAAAGAAGTTTGGCCCAAATCTTTAAATCCAAATTCAGTAGCGATATGGGCCTATGGCTTCCGCACTCAGACGGGTTTTTCCCTTCTTTAGCTGTAAGTGTAATATGTGCTTCTAGAGCCTGTGCTGGAAGTGGGTAGCCCTGCATCAGTGAGGAGCAGGAGTCTGTGAGATGTGGAAGAAGGGTCTCAAAAAATGTCTTGTAGTATGTTAGCGGAAGCCAATCCGGGCAAGGACTCTTCCCAGGCGGGAAAGATGACACCACTCCAATGACCTCCTCGGGAGATATAGGAGTCAGCAAAGACTGTATCATGGAGGGCTCCAGGGTCCATGTCGTACCCCAGGAGATTAGGATTCCCCTTATGTAAGCCTTATGGGCCTCCCAAATCATGGGAGGTGAAGGGCCAGAGTCCTTGTTGACAGAAAAATACATATCTAGATGTGTCTTTAAGTCTGCTAGCGCCAGGGGATGCTCAAGGATCCTTTCATTCAGTCTCCAAGAAGGAGAGGAAGAAGAGACAGGCGAAAGAGACAGTCAGAGAGATAGGTGCATGATCTGAGACCATGATCGTGTCAATACCTGCAGAACATAGAGACGGCAGTAAAGAGGAGTGGATCAGCAAGTAGTCCAGCCATTGGTAAGTGTCATGAACAGAGGAGTAGTGCGCGAATTCTCGGGCGGAGGGGTTCAGAGAGCGCCAGGAATCTACAAGGGATAAATCAGAGAGTTTAGAATGCAAACGGGACAAAGAACGATGTGAGAGGCCAGAAGAGGAAGAGGAAGAATCCTCACAAGGCTTCAAAGCGACATTCAAGTCAGAGCCCACAATGATCGGGCCCTCAGCAAAGGCCCTAAGGTCCAATAAGGTGGATATGAGCCATGGTATCTGGGCGTGATTCGGGGCATAAATATTGGCTATAGTGTATGGGGAGTTATAAAGTTGGAGGCGCAGGAATAAAGCCCTGCCTTCAGAGTCTGAGTGCTGTTGAACAATTTTAACAGGCAGGGAGCGATGAATTTCAATAGAGACTCCTTTCGATGCTGAGGTGCCATGGCATGAGTGGAACCACTGGGAGTATTGTTTAGTAGGAAGTTTAGGTATTTTATCCTGCTTGATGTGGGTCTCCTGGAGCAACACAATAGAGGCCTTGGTTCTCCCAGGAGAGTAAAAACATGTTTGCGCTTTTTCGGGGTATTTAAACCTCTAACATTGAAGGACACTACAGTCAAATCCGACATTAGAAACCGGGGTGGGGGGGGGAGAGTCAAGTGGAGAGGAGCATACAAGAAAGAAAGGGGAAGAGAGAAAGAGCAAGTGCAATGAGAGCTGAGGAAGTGAAAGGAGAGAGAGAGAGGGGGGAGGGGGGAGAAAAGAAGGGGGGCAAGGGGGGGGTAGTGAGATGTACCAGGGGACCAGAGTGGGATGGAAAGAGGCGGGGAAGAGGAGGAAAGGAGGGGAGGGGAGAAGGGGGGGGGGTTGGGGAGTGAGAAAATATGAGGAAATAAGTAGGAAGGGTAGGCCAGCTCCAACCTGTCTCAAAGGAGGAGTAGAGGGAAGCAGAAATGACATCCCCAGAAAGCACAGTCGATCAGAGAGGCATAGTGTAGCATATGAAAATAACCACACATTCATATAAAATATACAAACAGATGTATGACAGCTGAACCGTGGATCCTTAGCGATCTTCTTAGGCGCAGCAGACCAGCAGCGTCCAGAGGAGAGACATTCAGCGGGTCGCTGGCACAGAAGTGAGGGGGGGAGGTGAATGCATTGTAGGTAAATAGGTCATGAACCACAGGGAACATGGTTGAAATCTGCTGTCCGAGGTGAGGGTGAGGGGGGGTGTAGGCGACAGCAGGATGGTGCAGGAAGGGGTGAGCAATGTTTGCAGCCACAGTCACAAACCATAGTCTGCTACAATTCAGGGGAGGATGAGGGAGGCGATGATAAAGCACATGAGAAGCAGAACAGAGTCTCTTGTCTGGGTCACCGATCTCAGTGGCTTGGATTGCAATGGAGATGGAAGGGGGGGGGAGAAAAGAAAGGCAGAAGGGGGGGTGCAAGTGTCCAGGGTAATAAGCCGAAGGCATTAAGATGATCCAGGGGATTAGAGGGAATAAAGTCTCTGGTGTGCAAAACAGGGGCTACCAGTAACTGAGAACTTTAAGGGTTAAACTGTCAAACCTGGCATCTTCATCGACAGTGACGAACACACCATCATAAACTTCACATGTCCCATCGAGAGATGACATGAGATGGCCGCGTAGAAGACACAGCCGAGGGTCGGGAATCAAGCCCCTCAGCGATGAGGTGGGTTCTCCTTTAGTGGGGTGTTCTTCCGCTTGTGGCCTTGGTGCAGGAAACAAGGGTCCAGTCAACCATCTTCGGCAACAGGGGTAGGGGTTTCAGGTCCAGAGCCGGCAGCCAGGACGGGATCTCTATAGGCTGTATGTCCAGCGCGGGGCTAGGTCTGCCGGAGTCTTGACCGTGATGCGGCGGTTACCGTGAGATATGGAGAGGCCAAATGGGAACAACCAGGCGTATTGGAGGCCCATGCTTCTCAGCTGCTCTAGGACTGGGCGCAGCATGCGTTTCTTGGCGAGGGTGGTCGGGGCAATATCCTGGTATAAGGCGATGTCGGAATCCCCGTAGGGGATAGGCCTCTTCTCCCTTGCAGCCTGCAAGATGGCAGGTATCAACGTAGGAGAGAAGTCCACAGATAACATCTCTCGGAGGGTCGGTGGGTGGGCAGCACAGGGGAACCGAACTTTAACCCCCCCGCCCCCGATCTGCTATTGGGCTGTCGCTTCTGACCGACCAATAGCAGGGATAGGAGGGGTGGCACCCCTGCCACCTCACTCCGATCCCTTCAGGTGGATCGGGGGTGTCCAAGACACCCCCGATCCCCCTTATTTTCCGGGTCACCGGAGACCCGTATGACCCAGAATTGCCGCAGATTTAGGACCCCCCTCAGCAAAGTGCCGGTATTCCTGCTGAATGACTTCAGCAGGCATCCCTATCCGGTCCTCGACTGGCTAGCGGCAGGGACCGGAATTCTCACGGACTTACCTGTATGCCCTATGTCCTTAAAGGGGTACTCCGGCGCTTAGACATCTTATCCCCTATCCAAAGTATAGGGGATAAGATGCCTGATCACGGGGGTCCCGCCGCTGGGAACCCACATGATCTTGCACGCAGCACCCCGTTTAAAATCAGTCCCCGGAGCGTGTTCGTTCCGGGTCTGCTTACTGTCGATCACGGGGCCAGAGCGTTGTGACGTCAAGGCTCCGCCCCATGAGATGTCATGCTCCGCCCCCCTCAATGCAAGCCTATGGGAGGGGGCGTGACAGCTACGTCCTGAAGAGGTTAAAGTTTCCTATTGAATGACAATAAACAATGATCCTGAAAGGTGAAGAAATTATACAAAAAGTATTTCAGAAAAATGATATATTGGGCAGACTAGATGGGCTGAATGGTTCTTATCTGCCGACACATTGTATGCTTCTCTTACTTTCTATTGTAAAAAAGTATAAGCTTTTTTTTATTTTTATTTTTTGCAAATTATTATTTACTAAAATGCAATTTCCCTTTAAAAGTGCAGCAATAAAAATCTAAACTAGTAACTAAAGTTGTTTTTTTTATCAGAGGAAACATGATAGGACAGAAAGTAAGAATTTACTAAAATGAATTTACCAATGAAACTGCTTTGCCGATGATGATTCCGATTCTACAAGCCCAGAAGAAAATTGAATACCTTGTAATAAATGATGAGCCTGAAATCATAAATCCAGACCATAACATTAACCATTACAGGAATGGCCTAATTTAAAAGAGTCAAACCCTGAGCCGTATTCATTGTTTGCTTTAAGTAGTACAATCAGAAGTCGCTACTTACAAGGAAAACAATAATTCAAACCGTTCTCAGATTGTTCGCATTGTCAACAAAAGAACATTAGAATTCATGCAACACTTGACACCATGTGGGAGCACAAACCTCTCTACCTGTATCCTCCGTATAATGGGAAAATAAATTGCTATTTCTCAATCTGTCAGAAAGAGGAAATTTTAAAACATAAGTTTTATTAGATTCAATTTCCAAAGTGACATAAAGGAAATAAGAAGCGACATAATAGATATCTTGATTCCGGTGGCAGGTTATCCAGATGTCCAGTCCAGTGATCATTCATAATACAGAACCAGAAATGAGTTACGATACATAATACATTTCTTTCTGTAACTTGCACCGGAAATGTACAGTAGGGTAATATGCTGTCAAAACTGGTTGAATGTAACATGGCTGGCTTATTTGGTTTTGATCAGATCTTATGACTTTTGTGGGTAAAATACTAAAACAAAGGCTTAGTAACAGGAAATATGTAAATGCTTTACCTCATTTTTGTTACAAAACCAGATACTTATTTTCTTTTATTCATATTTGCTTTTCTTTATTGATAATTGATTATTTTTATTCTATTTTTTGTACATTAGAGGGCAGCCATCTTGTCTTTGCTACTTTTAACAGCATTAGGAGATGTGATTTAGCAAGATTTTTTAGCAAGCAATACCCATATTTAGACTATGAAAATGGTAATTGAAATGTGTCAACTTGTGTTCCACAGTGTGATGTATCCCCTATTTTCATTTTTAAGAAATTTTCAGGCTCAAATTTCCTCTTTCTGTGCATCATGTTCTATGCCTATGGATATGGCACTGCACTCACAGATGATCGGTATGCCTGCTGCCAAAGGGAGTTATGTGGTGTTAAGCTGATACATATATTTTAGGAATAGTCTAGAGGTGAATAATTGACATTAGTGACAGTGTTTTCTAGGCATGCTGTGTGACCTGTGCAGAGGTCGGTGTGCAGGGAGGGGGAGGAGGGAAGCTGTGACTATTACCAATTATGAACAGTGGATCCACTGTTATCTATATTCACAGATGTAGCCATAATTATCTTGAACGCATTAACACGACAGTCATACAAATGTACCAAGGAAGCTATAATGGTAAAAATATAATAATAATAATAATAATAATAATAATAATAATAATCTCTGATGCATTAGGATATCCCAACAGGTTACTGAGGTAGTCCCATTTAGGAAAATGTATCTTCTATCCAAATGATAGAGGATAAGTGTCTGATCATCAGGGGAACAACAGCTGGGACCCCCTGCAATCTATATGGTGCTTCGACTCTCCTCATGCATGTAGAGGGAGTCGACACACACCCTCCATGTATCTCCATGCACTCATGCTTGTGTATCTTAGGCTCTGCCATAGAGATTGATGGAGGGGGCTTGTTGACCCAGTGCTCAGACCCAACACGATCAGACACTTATGCCCTATCCTTTGGATAGAGGAGAAATTTTCCTTAGCAGAACTACCAGAAAAATCATAATGCACCAGAGATTATTATTATAATTTTTTTTTTCCATTTTTTACTATTATAGCTCCCTCGGTGCCAGTTAAAATTAGGTTTGTGCAATGGGTTAGGATAACTTATCTCAACTTCAGGAGTGCAGTAGAATATCTTATTGCATCAGGGTCAAGAAGACGCTGGCTACATCTGTAGATGTTATTGCTCAATATGCTGTCCATGATGACAACGAGGAGACTGTTGCAAAGTTTTGTCTATAAAACAGGATGGGTCAGCCTCATTTTCGGCTTAGTGGCGTCACACTTTTCTAATGGCAATTTCCCTTTAAGATTAAATTTTTCCACATAGCAAACACAAAAGAGAGTGGACCATGTCACAAAAAAAAAAAAATTGGGCCCCCCCCCATTATGTCGTCATGCATTACCACCCATAACAAAGCAACTGAAGTCCTCCTCTATATCTCTTCCATTAGCATCTACAAAGTGCACTTGCTCTTTGGCAAGCATGCCACAACCATGCATTACACAATGTACACATTGGGGATCTGTAATGGCTTTCTACAAAGCCATACATGTGTAGAAATTCAACTAAATTACAGCCCATTTTTGAAAGCAAATAAATGTTCTATAAAAAAAGTAAAAAAAAAAAACTTTTAGAATCCTTAATATTTCCATGCTCTTTAGAACAGATCTTTATTCTCATTTTTTCCACTGCTGGAAATGTTTGGGTATAAAAAGCTATATTTTGTATGTGACTCCAATACCCAGTGTGAAGCTCTGTCCTATTGTACTCTGTTAACAAATCCCATTTACAGTATTGTAAAGACCATTAGTCACTCAGAATTTTTTTATTAAATGTTTTCGTCAGAAAGCTATTCTATAATTCCCTCCTTTTAAAGTGCAAAGTAACAGCTTAGAAATGTTAACATTTTTGTGGAATAAATTGTTCTCTATTTACGTTTTACAGAACATTTTCTTTTCTTTGCTTAGCAGCTTCGTCTTCATAGTATTTCATGAATATTATTAGGATATAAAGTGTTTGTAATAACAAGGGGGTCCCGCTGGGTGCTGCTTTAAGGAGGGTTCATGCATAGTGCGCCTTATTTGATTATCCGTGTAACAAGGTCACCGGATGTTACCCCATGCATTGTAATTCCAAATACAGACATTCTATTATGTCCTTGGTAATAGATTGAGCTATACACACAAATGCACTTTTATAAAATAACCCTGGCTAGGAAATTCATTTTAGAAGTAAATGACATGTAAGAAATAGAGTATCTCAGAAAGCTGTTAGTGTGGATGGTAAAAGGTATTTAAAGGGCTCAGTAAATGAAGTGTTTGCCCATAGGCACAATTCTGTACAGGTACTTTTTGTACCAGACTGTCCCGGTGATGACCCATATGGGGCTGCGTTCCCATTGGACAGTTGTGTTCTGCAGCAGATGTTATTGAGGTTGTTAGTGCTAATTTTACCTTGAATTTTGACAGATTTAGAGATTAATTAGATTTTCTTCATGTTGTCCTGTGAATGTCTGAAAATGACTTAAAAAATTTGACAAAAAAAACCCAAAGATCTTTTTTTGCATAAAGAATACTGCTGCAGATTTACTACTGCAAATGCACCAGAATTCTGGCATCATTTGTGCCAAAAAAAAGTCTTACATGACCTGTGTCACATTTATTTTGATGAGTTTTAGACACTCCATAGACACTCTCACATCTTGAAAAGGGCTAAGACCTTGGCAAAAGGGGACGTGGCTTCAGTAAAAGGGCATAGCTTAAGATGCATCTTTCCAGAATTCTGGAGCAGCTTAGCCCAATTAATGGTTGTTAAAATACAACCAATCTAACACTTCATCATCACTTCGATATCTATCACACATCATCACTTTGATAAATCTGGTGCAGTTTTAGACTGTCTACTCTAAGTCTATGCTAAGAATTAGACAGTTCTAGTAAATCTGGGTTATAGACCTGCAATCAGAAGTTTAATGTGTACAGATGTAGCCAGTTAGTCTTGTCAAAGGAAGCCCCTGCTCCTGTAGGCATTGCGCTATAGAGCTGTCAGGCATACACCATATGCCTGACCGACCACTTACTGTAACATTCACTGGGTCAGTTGTTCAGCATTTTGCATGTAGTGAGTAAGCAATGATACATAGAACATCACCAATTGCATCTGGGCCACCTTACATATTCAAGCGGATGTATAATAGTGACTGAGGGGCGATGTATATGTTTTGCAGCTCATGTACACATGCCTCTGTAATATTACAGGTGTTATCTAGGAATAGAAAAACAGAGCTAATTTCTTTCAAAAAACGCTCCCTGTCTGTCTTCAGGTTGGCAGTGGTTCTGCAGCTCAGTTTCAGTGAATGGAGCCAAGTTGTAAAACCACACCCAATCTGGAAACAAATGGGGAGCAGTTTTTGAAAGAAATTAGCTCTTTTTTTCTATTCCTGGATAATTCCTTTCAGATAGAACCTGTAAACCTGTTATATATAGAGATAATTTTTTTTCTCTAATAAAAAATATTATAAAGTTTCTTATGTTCACTTTCACTTGTATTATTCATTTATTCAAAGTTTGTTGGAAGTTTAAAAAAAGCATTAGTTAGAGCATGACAGATATACCATGCCGTGTAACATTATTGCAATCATACAGTATCTCTTCTCTGCTCAGAATTTTATCATCTTGTCTGCAGCTGTCAATCACATGACATCACTTCCAGCCTTGTCTGCTAACAGATCTAACTGTTGTGGCCAGGGACTGCCTGAAGTTCCCAAGCGAAAATCTCTGAACTTCTTCTCTTGTTGTCACATAAAACTAAAGATACCACTCTGCTTTTTGCAAAAAAAAAAAAAGGGGGGGGGCTCAACACTACTTTTTACACCTCAATTTGCATGAAATACGAAGGTGCCCTACTTCACAGGATAGTTTCCACTGTACAATAAAAAAAAAAAAAAAGAAAAGGGAAGGTTATGACACTCACCAGAAACACATTTTATCTGTTATTGAATCAATAAAGCTTTAAATAAAAATTATTGCGTGCCAAAAACAAACAGTTTTTTTTTTTTTTTTTTTTTTTTTTTTTAATACCATTCTGATATTCCAGAAAAGAATATGCCAGTGTCTCTTAGGCTTGGTTCACACTATGATTTGTAACTACAGTTCCGTATACAGCTGGGAGGAGGGGGGGGGCTTAATCGCGGCGCCCGCACTCAGCCATATAGGGAAACCGTATTTAACCCCTTAAGGACGTACCGGTACGTCCTTGGTCCTGCTCTCCTGATATAATGCGGGGTTACACAGTAACCCTGCATCATATTACAGCGGGCCCGGCGTCATAGTGAAGCCGGGACCCGCCTCTAATAGCGCGCAGCGCCGATCGCGGCGCCGCACGCTATTAATCCTTTACCCGCCCTCAGAGCTGAGCCGCGCGGCTAAAACCGAAATATGAAAGTTGCCGGCTAGCTCAGTGGGCTGTTCGGGATAGCCGCGGCGGAATCGCGGCATCCCGAACAGCTTACAGGACAGCGGGAGGGCCCCTACCTGCTTCCTCGCTGTCCGATCGCCGAATGACTGCTCAGTGCCTGAGATCCAGGCATGAGCAGTCATGCGGCAGAATCGTCGATCACTGGTTTCCTATGAGAAACCAGTGATCAATGATGAAGATCAGTATGTGCAGTGTTATAGGTCCCTATGGGAGCTATAACACTGCAAAAATAAGTGAAAAAAAAAGTGAATACAGATCATTTAACTCCTCCCCTATTAAAAGTTTGAATCACCCCCCTTTTCCAATAAAAAAAAAAACACAGTGTAAATAAAAATAAACATATATGGTATCACCGCGTGTGGAAATGTCCAAATTATAAAAATATATCATTAATTAAACCGCTCGGTCAATGGCGTGCGCGCAAAAAAATTCCAAAGTCCAAAATAGTGCATTTTTGGTCACTTTTTATATCATTTAAAAATGATCAATAAGTCCTATCAATGCAAAAATGGTACCGTTAAAAACTTCAGATCACGTCGCAAAAAATGAGCCCTCATACCACCCCATACACGGAAAAATAAAAAAGTTATAGGGGTCAGAAGATGACAATTTTAAATGTATTAATTTTCCTGCATGTAGTTATGATTTTTTCCAGAAGTCCGACAAAATCAAACCTATATAAGTAGGGTATCATTTTAATCGTATGGACCTACAGAATAAAGATAAGCTGTCATTTTTACCAAAAAATGTACCACGTAGAAACGGAAGCCCCCAAAATTTACAAAACAGCGTTTTGTCGCACAATGATTTTTTTTTTCGTTTCACCGTAGATTTTTGGGCAAAATGACTGACGTGATTACAAAGTAAAATTGGTGGCGCAAAAAATAAGCCATCATATGGATTTTTAGGTGCAAAATTGAAAGAGTTATGATTTTTTAAAGGGGAGGAGCAAAAAACGAAAATGCAAAAACGGAAAAAACCCCGGTCCTTAAGGGGTTAATGCATGTCTATGAGCCGACCGGAGTGAACCGCAGCCTCCGGTCGGCTGCATTTTCGGCCATATGCGGTTTCCCGACCGCGTTTTTGCCTACGGTCGGGAAACCGCATACGGCTGAAAAAGGTTTTTGTTTAACCCGATAAAGACCACGGATGAATATAGACATCCAGGTTGGCGGCCGTTCCCGCATCTGGACGTCTATACTCGTCCATTATTCTCGTGGGTGCTGCCCAGTGCACCCACGAGATCGCGGCAGGGACTCGGCTGTATCACACAGCCGGGACCCTGCTGCACTGCCAGGACCGAAGTAAACTTCGGTCCCGGGAGTTTTAACCCTTACAGCCGCGGTCGGAAGTGACTGCAGGCTGTAAGTGTTATGACAGAGGGAGGGGGTTACCTCTGTCTCCTCTGCAGCACCCCGCATTGCGATCGCGGGGTGCTATGTGTGGCCGCGGCTGGCCGGGACCTGCCGCACCGCCGGGAGTGAAGTTCCCTCTGTCTCTCCTGCAGCACCCCGGAGCATCGCGGGGTGCTACTGCATAGCTGGGCAGCCGGGGGTCCTACAAAGACCCCCAGGTCTGCCCTGGGTATTGCCTGTACGACGTGCCAGAGGCACGTACTGATATGCTGCCTGCTAGTGAAAACTGGCAGGCAGCATATAACTAAGTACTAAATACTAAGTATTCCAAAGCATTAAAAAGTGTAAAAATAAATAAGTAAATAAAATAAAAGTGTAAAAATAAATAAAAATGTAATAAAAGTGTAATAAAAAAATATATATATATATATATATATATATATTAAAAATAAATTTATTAAATGAATCTAATAAAAAAAAATGCATAATGTGTAGGATCGCATTGGCGGACATCTGCAGCATGTAATATGCTGCGGATGTCCACCATGTGATCCTACACATTATGCAGCAGTCACGGTAATGAGCTCGCTGCTGCGGCTGGGTAGCTTTGTGCGTCCACTCTTAGCAGCGGATGTTCCGCCAGCAGTCATGAGCGGACACACTGAGCTACCCAGCCGCAGCAGTGATGGATATATTCGCCATGAGCGGGTGCTTATTCCCACAACATGGCGGATATATCCATCAGGAGCCTTAACTGTCACAGACAGACGCGTTATACTGCCAGCCGACCAAGGACCAATCAGAGAGATCCCTGGTCCAGCCAATAACTTGTAGGGGTGCAGTATATAAATGGGGTCACTTGTGGGGGGTGGGGGTACTGTTCTGCCCTGAAAGCCAAATGGCGCTCCTTTCCTTCTGAGTCCTACCACGCGGCCAAGGAACCATATATGGCCAAAGCGGGGTAATTTCCGAACATGGGACAAGCAGCTTAATAAAATATAGGGTGCATTTCTTTCAATATCAGAAGTGATGTACAAAAAATATGCCCCCCAAATGATGCATTTGTGAAAAATTGCAAATTTCGAATTTTTAACACGGACTTTGTAATAATTCCTGCCAAAAAACTATGGTGTTAAAATACTCACTGTACCCCCTAGTGAATACCTTGAGGGGTCTAGTTTTTAAAATGGGGTCATTTGGAGGGGTGTTCCTATGTTCTACTACCTTTTAATTTCTGTAAACCTTGCATAGCAGATAAAAAAAGATGTACTTTTCAAATTTTCAAAATTTTCTAAATTTCAAGTTAAATTGTTAGGCTTCTAACTAATTAAAAATGTTAATTAAAAACAGAAAAATGACGTCAAAATAAAGTAGACATCTGAAAGTATAAGTTTCATAAACTATTTGGTCAGTATGTATAAATATATGCAACCTATTAGTGTTAAAATAGCAAAAAATCAAAAATTTTTGTAAAAATTTCATGATTTTTTACATTTTAAAATAAAACTACAAATGATATCGGCTTACTTTTACTATGTACATGAAGGACAACTTGTGACAAAAAAACAATGTCAGAATTATCGTGATTGGCAAAACTTTACCAGAGTTATTCTCTAATAAAGACAGACATCCTCGATTTGAAAAAACAGGCCTGGTCTTTCAGGGGTGTACAGGTTTATTTGTATTGGTCCTTAAGGGGTTAAAGTTTAAAGTCGAGGTTTTGTTTAAAGTTCCATGCAAATCAATGGGAAATGTATTTTCCCACATAACTTCCGTATGGCTGGAGATATTTCAATAATTCCTGGTACACATATTACGGGTCGGATATGAGGACAGGATATGAGGTCCGGATAGGAGGTCGGGATAGGAGGTCGGGATAGGAGGTCGAGATAGGAGGATGGTATATGAGGACGGGATAGGAGGTCGGGAAAGGAGGTAGAGATATGAGGACGGGAAAGGAGGACAGGATAGGAGGTCGGGATAGGAGGTCGAGATAGGAAGTTGAGATAGGAGGACAGGATATGAGGACGGGATATGAGGACAAGATAGGAGGACGGGATAGGAGGTCGGGATAGGAGGTCAAGATAGAAGGTCGAGATAGGAGGACAGGATAGAAGGACGGGATAGGAGGTCAGGATAGGAGGTCGAGATAGGAAATCGATATATGAGGACGGGATGGGAGGACGGGATAGGAGGTTGGGATAGGAGGTCGAGATAGGAGGTTGGGATAGGAGGACGGGATAGGAGGACAGGATATGAGGTCGGGATGGGAGGTCGAGATAGGAGGTTGGGATATGGGGTTGGGATATGACAACAATATATGAGGACAGGATATGAAGTCAACAGCTTCCTCTGTTGATTTTCCTCCACATCAAGGATTAGGAAGGAAAAACTGGGCAATGCCGGGTACTCAACTAGTATAGTATAAACAGTATGGTAATAATGAAGCAGGGCTGACGTTTTTCACAAAAAAATCATTGATAAATCAAGACTTTTTCCTTCAGATTTTATCCTTCCATTTGAGCTCTATGGATGCTATTGTGATAATTCTAGTGCCAAATTCCATCACTTTTTTAATATTAGGTTACCTAACAATAGTTTCTGTTTTCTGTAGGTGACAGATGCACTATAAGAATGACTTGTTGCAAGCAATCCCCCCCTAAGAGATGCACATAGAGGGTTGGACTAGGTCAGTGTAATCCAAACTTCATTATATACTGTATTTCTGTGAATGCAGCATCCTGAAAATGTAACATTAATACTAAAAGTGTCTCAAGGCCTTCACCTATAACAACTAAAGAAATAACTTTTATTGTGAATCTGGACCAGAAAGCTATCTGGGAAGTCTTCCTAAATGTCTGCCCTTTGGTGGTGAATTAACCCAAACACATTTCTTTTTGAGCTGAGTCATAGAAGAATATTTTCATTATTTTCTATAGAAAAAGTACAACTACCGATACATAAAGATGAAGCACATTATACACTGAAAAGCCACATCTGTGTTTGTAGATTACTCAAATATGTCATGGGACAGCTGCTTCTTTATCTGTGATCTGTGGAAGTTTTTGTGAGTGAATTGATTTCAATAGGAGGATATTTTAGTCTTTAGGTTTTGCAAATACTGTCATGAGCCATCCAAAATTATGGACTCTCAACTGGGCGTCGATCCCTGTACTTAACTAAATGCCGGGTAGAACACTGTCAAAACCCTCAAAACAAAGTCAAATAATCAGGGAACAAAGTCAAACAAACAATAGTAAAAAGCAAAAATAGACCAAACTGGACAATAAGGATCCACTAGAGAAAAACAAACACAATCTCAGGTCAGGCTAACAAGGGTCAATAACAGAAGGAGCAAAGAGGTACCAAATCAGCAGGCTAAAAAATGGTCACGAAATAGGCAGGAGGTCAGAGAAACTAATGCAGAAATAACAGGCTTGAACGCTGCTGAGGGAGTGAACACCAATGAAGAGCAGAGGAAATGTTTAAAATCTACAGCAGATATACATTTATGTTTACCTTTGCAACCAGTTTTAATTGTTTTAAAGTATTCTTCTAGTTCTAGAGTGAGGCATTTGGATAGATTCCTAATTCTGCAGTCAGCTGTTACTTTCTTTCTGCTGCCCCATCTTCTGGATCACCTACAGACAGTTCAAGAGAAGCAGACATAATGGTTAATTTATCACTTCAGGGTCAGAATACACAAAGTTTGTTTGTAGTCTGCAAACTGTAGAAATAAAACAACAGTATATTTTTATTTCAGACTACTTTTTAAAAGTCGTCTGACTTATTTAACTCTTTAATGGTGTTGGGTTGTTTTGGCATTAGTGACCAGCCAATTTTTGCTTTTGAGTTTAGATTTTTTTTCTCCTCGCCTCTTAAATTTTTTCACCTACAGACATATATGAGGTCTTGTTTTATGTGAGACAAAATGTACTTTGTAATGACATCATTCATTTTATCACAAAATCGGCAAGGCCAGAATAAAACCATTTGTGCAGAGGAAGGGGGTAAAAAACTATTTTGCAATTTGGAGGATTTAATTTCTACGCAGTGCACTGTGCAGTTAAAATGATTTGTTATTTTCATTTTGGGGGTCAATTCGATTACAACGAAATCCAATTCATAAAGATTTTGTTTTATTTTACTACATTTTGAAAATTATTACTTTTTGTAAAAAAATGGTGGCCCTGATTTACTAAGTGGAGTGTAGGGTTTGTTGTGTTTTTTGTTGTTCTGACCTTTTTTTTCCATGGTATTTACTAATTTAATACACTTTTGGAAACTTTATACATGCTTTAAAGTGTAGGGTTTTCTTCCCAGAAAATTCACATGATTTTCAGAGTGGTTTTCAGAAACCACGCCCATTTTATAGGGTTTTTATTTTTACTCTGAGTGTTTCTGTTTCTGTCGTGTTTTTTCTGTTGCATACTTAGAATTTACACAGAATTTAGGCGCACAACCAGACAAAAAGAGTCGGAATGCTGTTAGTAAATGAGGGCCAGTATGTTTAAAATTGTCCTCTTCTGATCCTTATAACTTTTTTAATTTTTCATTTATTTGGCTTTATAAGGGCAATTTTTTTGTGCTGGGATCTGTAGTTACTGTTGGCACCATTTTATATTGACAAGGTCTTTTCATTGATTTCAATTCATTTATTTCTGGTATATGAAGTGACTAAAAATCAGCAATTCTGATTTTTTTTTTGTGCAATGGCTTCCTGTATACCTGGAGCACCGACTGAGGGAACAGCATAGGGTAAGTATCATTCTAGCTTGTGGGCACCCCGAAATTACCTTGTGGCAGTCCCAATCAGCCCCCCCCCCCCCAACCCATCAGCCCCAGAAATGTAACCTTTTACAAAGTTGATTGCAGGATCTAGGCATGGTTACAATCGCCATTGCCCAGCATTAGTGGTGAGTCTTGACTGCTGATAGCAGCTGTCTATGAAGTGATTTCCGCTTGACAGAGCATAAAAACCACAGCATGTATATATATATATATATATATATATATATATATATATATATAAATGTCCTATCACATTAAATTGCCTGTAAAACATGTCAAAGCTACGGCCAATCACTGGTCTCAGTGCTAAACGGCAGAAGACCGCTAAGGCCAGTGATTGGCTGCAGTGGAGACATGGGTCTATGGGCACATCGTCTATGAAGCCATGGAGACCAATGGAGAGGACTGGAGTGGCAGCACTGCACATGGTGAGGATTAAATTGGTGAGTGTTATTTGGTTTGTTATTTTATCATACACCAAAGCAATGGAGAAATATTTAAATAAGTTGAAAAGCTCTGTTAAATACGATAAAGCAATAAAAGAAAATTGGTTGCAAAGGTGTACATTAGCATTTAAGCTATGTGGCATATCACCTGCTAGTAATTACTTATTAAGTACTATAGACGCAATAGTGTAGGAGATGGGAAATATCTTATAGGAGATATGAAAACAAAGGACATTTTCAATTCTATTAGATGATGTCTTTTTTTAGTATTTTTTTTTTATGAGCTACGTCCTGAATTTCTGTTTCCTACACCTATACAGCCGCTCCACTCGGTTCTGTTTCCCCTGTGCCTTCTTGAGTGGAGTACAATGATTAAATGGTTATTATGGGTTTAATGGATTTAGTTGTCAGATTTCTTCATGAACAAGTCACAAAGGTGAGTCCAGGTCCTTATGAATGTGCACAAACTGGCTCCTTGAGATAATCCTTATTGGTTGAGGCATTTAGCACACTTTTCTAACTATTTAATATTTTATCTTTTGTAACTTTTTAGCTTGCTGAGTACTCATCTAATATCTGTCTGCTCTCCCAGGTTACAGGATATAAGTCCTAGTCTCTGCATTGGTGTTCTAGGGGTCAGAACATCTGGTCTTAGGATAAGCAATAGCTCTGAGGCTGCATAAATCCTTTGTTGACACAGTTTTATACAGAAAGTCCCATTATGCTGACGCTTAAGTAGTATTGACAGCTTACCTTCCCCATAATGTGATATTGAGAAACTGACTGCAAAATACATGCAATAATCCAAAGGTACTTGGTGGTGGAAAAAACAATATACATATTCTGTATTACTTAAAGGGTGTCTGCAAAGCAAAAGCTAAGACTTTGCAATGAAAATATAATAATTATAAAAATGTAATAAAAAAAAAAAAATATTTGTAATACAGTGTTGAAATACAGTGTCACCTCAATCACTGCGGCACTCCAAGGTGGTGAGTAAAGCGAGTAGCACATGGCAACGTTTCAGCTGCTCCAATGCAGCCTTTCTCAAGCAAGATACATAATGCAAGCGACCCAATTTATAAAGCATAGGAAGTGATGTCATACATTCATATGGCAGTGATCCAGTTATAAACATCAGTGCAATAATAATAATATTCAATGTTTCATGTTATAAACATCTTAATAAAGTGCATATATAATGGAATACATTAGTGTACAGTGACAGATGACATAAAAACGCTTACAGAGGCGGAGATATGGGCGGGCACTACATGCTGGCATAAACAAACACACGCCGATGGCGGCATAATGCATACATGCCGCACACCAGCCAGAAGTGGCAGGGATGATACGCAGACCTGGAAGGTGCTTACAAGTGCGGGACAGGCTTGCGCAAGCTCACATCAATCATGAGTGACGTGCGGCCTTGTACATATACATTGGCCTTTGTACATTTTGGAACAATTATTGCAGTGACAGCAGGGAAATGATCCTCTGCTTTACACTGTGAAATACCGTTGCCCATCACCGACTTTGGTGGAAACGTCGGCTTTGACTAACTTATCCCTAAGGTTTGGTCCCACCTATAGGACAAAAGAGGGGCTTTTTGGAATTCAGAAATGTTTGGAAATGCTTGTTTGATCATGTGGCAGTGTTGGTTAATAGAACGAGAAGTATGGGTGTATTGATCATTGAATGTGGAAACAAAAGCAATACGGTTCTGAGATTAAAACATCACAGAACCGTATTGCTTTTGCATTCCCCTGGTGTTGTATCATGAATCAAGTTTTCCTGTCCAAAGCCAGTACACTGGATTTACACTGTGTAACTAATTTTCTGGGATACCCCCAGGATTTCCGCACTGACATGCACCCAGCTCCAGTTCATCCCTCAGTAGCGCTGTTACCTTCTCTCTCTTTTAGATAGATAGATACTTTTTGCATCCTTTCTATTATTCAGATAGCATAAACTAAGACCAGGCAGTCTGAAGATTCATCAAATGTATCAAAGAATTTAGGTTTATACTACATATAATATTTATATACAATATAGCACCAACATATTCTGCAGCAATTTTCATCAGCAGGTAATACTATTTCAGTCATAGCCATATGCATATGTTAAACATTGTATAGTTCTACACCTCTTTGAGAAGACCACCTCCTTATCCAGACAAGATTTTGCAGACCACTCGCCATAGAAGTCTACTTTTCAATGCAATTTTCAGTGCTATCTTGAAAGAGATATAACTGTACATTAAATGGGCACTGTCAGATCCCAAAACTTTGTTTTGTTACTGATGAAAATGAAAGACCTTTTGTAATATGGTTTGTTACATTTATTTATTTGTTTTTAATTAAGAAAACAGCCCTTGAAAATCTGACCACTAGGGGTCCCCATACCTACTGGGAAACTAACCAGTCCTGCAGCACCATCAGGCTCGTCCATGAGTCAGAGACAAGAGATGACTCATGGACAAGGCTGCATAAACAGACACACCAATCAAACAAAGGAGGGACACACCCCCTTCCCCTGAGAGAATTTCTAACACTGTGAGCTAATGAAAAGAGGTATTTTTAAAGTAAATATAGGTGATAGAGGCATACAAATGTAGATGTACATGACCAGGATTAGGTACTGAGTAACATATTATTATTATTATTTTTATTTTTAGATCTGACAGGTGTTCTTTAGGAGCATTTCATTTATTCAAAACATTTAATACATTTATTGAGGAAACAATTAAATAGCCCAAGGTTTAGATATGAAATACTGATTTAATTACCTAGAAACAATTAAACTACAGTATTTTTTTCTATTTATCTTGTCGGCATATGACTTTGCTGCCAAAGAATATTAATTGTTCATCTCTCCATTACAGCCGGACATCTATATGGGAGCATAGCGCATTATGGTGCATAGTATATTTCATAGAAACTGCGGACTCATGAGCTCACTGTAACGGGTCACGGCAGGTATTGGATCCACTGGCCCTGTGTGGATGATGACATGAGCCGTGCCAGGGAGTGGAGTCTAAGGTGCCGCTGGTTGTCCCCAGAGGCCGCCGCAAAGTGGGATGCACTTGCTGTGGCAGACAGCAGCCAGGTCACTACCCCTGGCACGACTCGTCCACACAGGTTGCTGGGATGTGGCATGGCACAAAATGAAACTGGCAAGACGTGGTCAAGGTAGCATTAGGTCAGGGCAGGCGGCACAGGTGCAGGGTCAGGTAACGGAACAAGGAACAGGTACACAGATATCAGGAACACAGAAACACAGTAGCTCTCTCTAGGGCACAATGGCAACAAAGATACGGCAGGGATGCAAGGGAGGAGCAAGTACTTATAACAAGAGCACAGGTGAATACACTTAATTAAATGAGTACTGGCCCTTTAAATTTAAGAGCTCCGGCGCACGCATGCCCTAGGAGGCAGGGGCACACGCGCCGGGGCTGTGGGAACAGTAAGACCAGGGAGGTGAGTGACGGCTGGGATTCGCATGTGAGCGCTTCCTGCAATGCGAATCCCAGCCCCGCCAGCAGTGGGGACATGACAAGAGAGCGCTCACAGCCAGCATGTCTGGCCGGTGCGCAGATGTTACACTCACATATTGTCATGCATTTTGATTGATCCCCAAAAATGAATCACTATGTTTTAATATGCTTCATAGAATAATAGCATGATGTCAGCCATTTTTGCGTATAATCAAAATTGGCCAATTTCTAAAGTTCCATCTTCTCTGTATCTATAAATGCCAATCTGGGGATACAATGCTCCTTGTATCTTCTGTTTATTTATGATGTTTAGGGACTGATAGGGGGTCTGGTTACAATCTTTAGACATCACTACTAAAATGTACCCAAGTAAAGGGGGGTGAGATAACAACTAGTGGAGTATTCCTAAGACTTTGTGAATGTTATTCTGTTTAACAGTTAATTACCTATTTGACAGGAGATAAACATTCACACATCTGTGTCGAGAATCATCCATTGTATTTCTTATCTGTCCAATAAGTTAAAATGTCTATTGGTGACCATAAGTCTACGAGAATTCAGGGTTGATTACTTTATAGATGTCAAAAGTAAGACCTGTTCGTTAATTATGGCTCCACATTTCAAATGTGGAATCTTGGTGTAAGACCAATTATTGACAGTTAACCCTTAATGGTAATGATGCTAATTGCTTATACAATAGCAACCCCAAGTGTATGGGTTGGTGACATTACACTGACAGGAAAGGCATTATGGGTGATATGCTCAATGCATTCTGGGTAGTATAGTGATGTCATAGTCATTACCATATGTACACGCCCAACCTACATTCATTGGGGAATTCCAATTTAGGAGGGTGTGTCTAACTAATTAAAAAGTCTGGTAAACTAGATGTTAGGGGAGACACTCTCTGACACTGAACAATGAAAGCTGATACTGAAGGGACTGAAAGCTGATACTGAAGGCTGAGCTGAACTGAACTCGGTACTCTAGAGAAGACAAAGGAAAGAGGTCCATACGATGGATGCCATGGAAGCCATGTGAGATTCCAGATGCCGGACTGATCACACGGTACCGACCCAATGGCTGTCCCTGACGATGAGATGGACCGTTCAGTGTTCCACAGAGCAGAAGTAAGATTCTTACAGAGTTTTCGTAAGAGACACAAAAATGGTATTCGATTTAATTAAGATTAATTGGGATAATGTGGATGGAATTATACCATTTAGATTGGCGACTAAATTAATAAAATAAAATAATTAATTATCTCGATATTGAGATTATAGTTTTAGGCTATTGTGAGATTTCATTCTACCTGCAGAAGAATCAAGGCTCATAATCTATCAAAGCATTAAATAATTGCTTATACATAATGATAGAATTCCTACTCACCAAACTAGGTGTTATAAGTTTATTTCCCACACAGGAAACTTGTTTCAAGTTCTTCCTCCTAAAATATAGAGCGAGATCATATATCTCGGCTAATTGTCTTAATGTCTTACCCAGATCTTGTATAGAAAATAGTCCAGAATGGGGGAAGGTATATAATAGTTCTTCCATAATTTTATATCCTTATAGGGATTTTCCCATTCTTGGAGTCATGTGATTTGTAGTTGGTTAGAAGGGGGCGGAGTGTATAAAGCATTCCATATTGATTTCTATGATTAGTATATGGCCCATCTTAATATCATGAGGTTCCTCTGAATAGAGTGATATGTAACCTTCTTATATGATATTCTAACCTAGTAGCTTTTATTTATTTTAACAAGTTACTTACTACCCACATGTATTGTTCTACTTTTATATAGTCAAGTAACAATCTTGTACTGTTTACTAATATCTAATTGATATTCATTTGCATATATCATTGTGTTTATTACTCATTTATGTTTATAATCTTATAACCAATAAATCTGCATACTTTTATAATACCTGTGTATTATTGTATATTGCAAAACTACATCCTTAAGCGTAACTGTCATCCCGTCATAAAAAGAACTTGTTAATATCTGAGGAAATAGTCAGACTCAGATGTGAATTGTATTGATTAGCTTTGTCTACAATTCACCAGGTCATAATTTTGATATTTTTAATAATTTTCATTTTTTATTTTTCATAATTAATAATAATTTTATGACCATATTCATAATTCACAATTGAGTTATTACCGCACGGCAATATGCATGCTGCAGACTATTGCTTGGCATTATTATTTAATTTTTATAGGTGGTGATATAAGTGTACATAGGTATTTACCATATTTTTATCTATTGTTTTATTCATTGCTAATTTGAGTTATCCACATGGGCCCTGTGGCTTACCTGTTATCGAAATACATCTGTCGAATACATAAAAAAATGGATATTTCATTTTTAGATTTAGTGTGATCTCAATGTCCAGTTAACCAGCAATAGCAATGTCCAGCGTCAATTCCTCCAGCGTCAATTTAATTATTGGAATAAAATGTTATAAATCTGTTGGTTCATGAGAGGTCACATTTCTTACACAAAGCCCATACAGTTTTCTTAAACATGAAAAACAAAAAACGAAAAAAAAAAAATTGCTCAAAATTGAGAAAAGGTTGCGCAAAAATTGTGGGCCTTTTATCTGGTACTTCTCAATATGTCTAAGTATAACTTACCTACTCCATATTCCAGTCCTTGGATCAGGTAGCTCTACTGATTACTAGACACCTACAAAACTCGTTCAAGCATTGCCTTGCAAGATCAAATTAATATGTCAAAACTTTTGATTGTCCGGGGCCTCATGGTTGATTCCCCCACTGGTCTCTAGATTTCGGTGATGGGCTTCATTATACATTTTTCTATTTCTCAAAAATGCCCAGGGGATAGTGCTGGGGTAATAAGATACAAAAAAATCCAAACGCCACACCTAGAATAAATTTAAGGTGGGGGTGCAAAACTTCTTTAAAGTGCACCCTCCCTTTAAAACTTCACTTTTATTATATTATCTATAAATGATCAAACTTATGAGGAAAAATTTAAAGCCCAGCAGCTGTTGCCACACTCTTATTTTTTATAGATGGGCCTCCAACTGGAGGTCTGTGCAGAGCCCTGTGCCTGCGGTGCTACAGGGCCACATGGATGAGGACACTGCTGTTATTAAAACCATAGATAACCTGCCTCCCTTACATGTTTCGTGACACCGGTCATATCATCAGGGGTATCTGAGTCATCTGGGGTATCTGAGGCATGCCTCAGATAACCCTGATGACATGACTGGTATTATTAAACAGATAGGGGAGTAAGGTTATGTATTGTTTTAATAACAGCAGTGTCCTCATCCATGTGGCCCTATAGCACTGCAGGCACAGGGCTCTGCACAGACTTCCAATTAGAAGCCAATCTATAAAAATAAGAGTGTGGCAACAGCTGCTGGGCTTTTAACCATTTTTCTTCATGAGTTTGATCATTTTAAAGATAATATAATAAAACTGAAGTTTTAAAAGGCTCCATTATACATCTACAGAGCCTAACTCCTGCAATGAGATGGACTCTTTGCTGAGCAGAGAAGCTGCATTCTTCTCCTTGCTATGTTTTGAGATCACTGGGGGTCTCATTGCTGAGACCCCCAGTGATTTGACCTCAACTGAACAAATATTTTGACGTATGAAATGACAGTGCCAGTAAGGACTGATTAATGAAATGTGACTTGCTTCCATTAGTATTTATTAAAACAATATTGCTGGACAGATCCGTGTATGTTCTGGTTGTTTCATATTTGGGTTGGGCTCTTTCTAGTTTTTGTAGTAATTGTATCCTTTCATATATTTATTTTATTGGACCACATGCTGCTTTTTAGCCAGCAGGGATCTTAAAACGTTTGTGTGTATTAGACATGTTGTGTTTTTGTGCAGCCAAGAATAAGCCCACTCATATTTTGCATTACAACATGAAGAGCTATCCTTCCAGTAGGTCTAATTAGAAAAAGATAAGTACCAGCTGCCGACATCGAAATTTTGCCATGAAAAAGAGGGCAAAGCGAAGGGTCTCAATTAAAGCACAGACTATAACAACCCATTTCACTAAGAACATCTGTGACTGCCCAAACACATATCAGGAGCCATTTAGACTTTGCAGACTTATCAATATGATTCAGCCATAAACTTTCTCTCAAATTCTGTCTTTATGAGCCTCATAAATCAAAACCGTTATTAGTAATGTAACATTATACTGTTTGTAAGAGCACTTTATAATATACATATATATATATGTTTTGGAAAGGTACCCTTACATTGCAGATTTTTGTTAGCAGTGTACACCATTAATGGACTATGTCTATCCATTATAAATTATAGAAATAATTTTAGACTTCTCGCAGCACAGCACGGGCATACCTCCATTGTCCTCACCACCAGTCCTTAAGGAAGCAGGGCGTATGGATACGCCCGTGGGAATTCCGGTACCCGCCGCTAGCCAGTTGGGGACCGGATCGGGATGCCTGCTGAAATCATTCAGCAGGCACCCCGGCACATCGCCCAGGGGGGTCCTGAGAAACCCCCCCCCCCCATGTCGGCGATCGGAGAAAATCGCATGTCAATTCAGACATGCGATTTTCTCCAATTCTGGGCTGATCGGGTCTCTGGTGACCTGATCGCCCGGAAAATAGGGAGGATCGGAGTTGTCAGTGACAGCCCCGATCAGCCTAAAGGGATAGGAGTGGGGTCGCAGTGCTGCGATCTCCTCCTATCCCCTGCCATTAGTCAGAACTGAGTGTTCTGACCAATGGCAGCGCAAGACAGGGGGTTACCATGGAAACCCCCCGTTCTGCCCACCCCTGGATGTCGGGCAGAACGGGGGAGAAGAGGAAGTCCTGTACCTGAGGAGAAGATGCGTGGGGCCCGGTGATCTTCGCAGACATCCAGCGGAGATCATGGCTCAGGTAGGGACTCGTCGTGGGGGGGAGAAATGAAAGTGAAAGTAATGTGATCTTTACTGTGGCAACCAGTAGGAAGGCCGGACTGCAACTCCCAACATCTGGAGGGTCACAGTTTGGTGACCAATGTTACAGTGGTGCCCAAACGGTAGCCCTCCAGATGTTGCCAAACTAAAACTCTCAGCATGCCTAGACCACCCAGGCATGCTGGGAGTTGTAGTTCTGTAACATCTGTCCCTTCAGATTTTGCAATTTTCATGAGATTTTTGAAAATTGCTGCTCTAATCTGAAGCCCTCAAATTTTTTCAAAAAGTAAAAATATGTCCATTTTATGATGCCAACATAAAGTGGACATATTGTATTTGTGAAGAAAAATAAAATTTATTTGGAATATCCATTTTCCTTACAAGTAGAGAGCTTCAAAGTTCGAAAAATGCAAAATTTTCAAAATTTTCATGACATTTGGGGATTTTTCACCAAGAAAGGATTCAAGTAACGCCAAAAATTTACCACCAAAATTAAGTAGAATATGTCATGAAAAAACAATCTCAGAATCAGAATATTCGGTAAAAACGTTTTAGAGTTATTAACACTTAAAGTGACGGTGGTCAGAATTGCGAAAAAGGGCTCAGTCCTTAAGGTGAAAAAGGGCTCAGTCCTTAAGGGGTTAAAGGGATACTCTGCTGCCTGTGTTGTTTTTTGACCATGTCCCCTTGTTTCTCCTAGCTATGTGTAAGCCTGTGTTTGGTTTCATTATTGCTGAGGGTTTAGTGAGAATCCTACCTTAATTTTTGGCCGAATGTTTGGTAGTTCTGTTTAGACCACTTTACTGGCGACCACTTTTTTTTTTTTTTGCTTGTCCTCCATGTTGCGCTCGTCACGTGGTTTTCCTGGTTTGTGACGTGCATTGCGCCGTCCCACCACATGATTAATTCTGCTCTGCCCCCTCTTGAATATTCATTTGTTATTACGCTTATCTCCTCCTTTCTTTTGCCCGTCACTACCTTCTCAACCAATCAGGTAGTTGCTGTGATGCAGGCACGCGTCTGCATCACAGTGTCTTTTCTTCCTGTGTAGTTAGGTTGGCCTGAGTGTTCTCGCCACGATCCTGCAGATGCGATTGCTTTAGTTTGCGCATGCGCACACCATGTTCCTCGGCTTCATGACAGTACGTTACTGTCGGTAGGTGTGCACACAATAGCAGGAGGATGACACAGCCTTAACGGTTCCGTGATTGGCCCACGCCTCACAGACTTCAGTGCTAGCAGGTTAGACTGCAATTAACCTGTTGAATGCCAGAGGGAAAAAAGGGACATGTCCCTAAGGATATTGAAATAAGCAAAGGAGGCAAGGTTACACAAAGGAGGAAGGGTGTATAGGGGGCGAAGAAAGAGAAATGGAGGGCAGAAAACAACAAGCAAAGGGGCAGATTTTACAAAGACACCAGGACCGCAAAGACTACAGGGAAATGTAGTTTCAATAGGAAAAGAGACAGGAAGTAACAGCAGAAAGCACAAACGAGCATAACACAATGGGGAAGCTACACAGCAGTGTGTACAGCCCAGGTCACAACGGAAGGATAAGGTAAGCTACAATATAGAAACTTGGGGCACAAAAAACCCTGTCAGTATATAAATGAGGCATAAGTGCCCAATTAGCATGCCCCGCCATGGCAAGAGCCCAAGTAAGTCCGGTCCATGCCAATGCACTATTACTGCCTAGTGTCCCACTTGCTTCTTACTACCTAGTTTGCCTGACAGCCGCTAGACAAACAGAGCACGGGCTGGACTAGCTTGGGCTTTTGTCATACTGGGGGACGCCCTCTGGAGACTTTAGCCTCATTTGCATATAACCAGAAATTAGTTATTTTATAGTCTTTAGAGATGAGCGAAAATTTGATTCGCAAGGAATGACAATATTGCTGCGATTCTATTGCGCGAATCACTTAATTAAACTGCATTTACTGCAGTCCAGGCTCCAGGGCATCTAAAATGGCGGATCCACATGTCAGTACATGGGGTAAGGTATGCTGGGAAGGCAAGGCGGGAAGGGAAGTAGGCAGGATGACCCTGAATCACATGCAGGATGCAGCCTATCAGCAGCCAGGCACACCTGTGATGTATCAGCCCTATATATTCGGCAGCCATTTTGCGACTCGTCATATCATTCATTACACTGCATAGAGATTGGATGGACAGCCTGTGTGTGTGTTACACAGAAAAGTTCTTTCCAGCAGCATTTCACCTCTGGTGGACAGAGAACAGTGTTTTTTTTCTCTGAAAAGGATTTTTACTGCTGCCATTAACCTCCCAGTCACTTTCTACAGCATTGTATTACAGATCGGGGCAGAGAGCTGTGTGTTGCCTCATACATTTCAACAAGCTGCCTCAACTTTATAAACCTTAGCAGAGGAGGCAGGAATAATTTTTCAACACAATTCTCTGTCTTTGTTCCACAACAAATCATCTGCTGGTTATACTAGTCTGTAGACGGTATAATACGCAGCAGTCCATTCCTAATAGTCTTTGACAGAGTGCAATTTTGTGTTTAGTACACAGTTTTTTGTGCTGCAGCATTGTTGTGTACTGCTGGTGTTGTGTAAAAATACATTTTTTTAAGCATACTGTACCACATTTTTCTGCCCTCATAAGTGCATACCACATACCGCAAAAGTAATCACCGGCTGGTATTTTACTAAAATACGTTTTGTTAAGCGTACTGACCGCATTTTTCTGCCCTCATAAGTACATACCACATACCTACATCTAAGTGGTGTACTATTGTGTGCCTATTAATCTGTCAAGGGCCTAAATGCTGTGAAAGGACAGCCAAAAGTTATCATTAGCTGGTGTATTACTCCAATACATTTATTAAGTGTACTGCAGCGCATTTTTCTGCCCTCATAAGTGCATACCACATACCTACATCTAAGTAGACATGTGCAGAAAAACATTTTTTTTTTTTTTCGTTTTGTTTTTTCGTTTTTTATAAAATTTTCGGTTCAGTAATATTTTAAGTTTTGATTTTCAGATACATTCGGTATTCGGGTGTCCAGGTTTCATTTTTTTTCGGATACATTCGGTATTCGGGAGTCCGGTGGGTTAATTTTTTCGGATACATTCGGTATACGGGTGTCCGGGACTCATTTTTTTCGGATACATTCGGTATTCGGGTGTCTGGGTTTGATTTTTTTCGGATACATTCGTATTCGGGTGGGTTTGATTTTTCGTATACATTCGGTATTCGGGTACATTCGGGTAAATCTTTTTTAAGCAGGGCACCATTATCGGGAGTGTGTGCAGGAAAAGAGGGCAGCTGCAGAGATCGGAACATTGGAAGACAGGTAAGATAATATAATTTTATGTGATTTATATTAATACATAATGTAATGTTGAATGAATGAATGAATGAATAAATGAATGCTGTATGAATGATTGATGTGTTTGATCGATGTGTTTGATTTTCGGTTGATTTATGTGTAACATGATGTTATACATAAATCACCCGACAATCAAACACATCGATCAAACTGTTACAAAACTACAACACCCACCCAGCATGCGGCTGTATGGGCATGCTGGGAGTTGTAGTTTTGCAACAGCTGGAGGCATACTTTGGCAAACACACGCATTCACGCAATGCTTTTTAATTAATTTTCAAATTCCGCTGGCTTTTGTCAGAAATGGGTTACCAGGTCAATGACATGCATAGTAATTGCCGTGGGAACATTTTTCATTCATAGAACCGCAGACTTAATTGGATAATTTCAGTGTAGAATGTTTGGTGTCCTAAGCGTTCTACACGGCAATTATCCAATTAAGCCTGTGGTTTTATGAATGAAAAATGTTCCCACGGCAATTACTATGCATGTCATCGACCTCAAATACCCGACGATCAAACACATCAATCATTCATACAGCATTCATTCATTCATTTACTCATTCATTCAACATTTCATAATGTATTAATAAATTATTAATACATACAGAAATGTTGAATGAATGAGTAAATGAATGAATGAATGCTGTATGAATGATTGATGTGTTTGATCGATGTGTTTGATTGTCGGGTGATTTAAGTATAACATGATGTTATACATAAATCACCCGACAATCAAACGCATCGATCAAACTGTTGCAAAACTACAACACCCACCCAGCATGCGGCTGTATGGGCATGCTGGGAGTTGTAGTTTTGCAACAGCTGGAGGCATACTTTGGCAAAAACACGCATTCGCGCAATGCTTTTTAATAAATTTTCAAATTCTGCTGGCTTTTGTCAGAAATGGGTTACCAGGTCAATGACATGCATAATAATTGCCGTGGGAACATTTTTCATTCATAAAACCGCAGACTTAATTGGATAATTTCAGTGTAGAATGTTTGGTGTCCTAAGCGTTCTACACGGCAATTATCCAATTAAGCCTGCAGTTTTATGAATGAAAAATGTTCCCACGGCAATTACTATGCATGTCATTGACCTCAATCACCCGACGATCAAACACATCAATCATTCATACAGCATTCATTCATTCATTTACTCATTCATTCAACATTACATTATGTATTAATAAATTATTAATACATACAGAAATGTTGAATGAATGAGTAAATGAATAATGCTGCATGAATGATTGATGTGTTTGATCGATGTGTTTGATTGTCGGGTGATTGAGGTCAATGACATGCATAGTAATTGCCGTGGGAACAAAAAAAACACAGACTTCATAACACCGCAGACTTAATTGGATAATTGCAGTGTAGAATGTTTGGTGTCCTAAGCGTTCTACACGGCAATTATCCAATTAAGCCTGCAGTTTTATGAATGAAAAATGTTCCCACGGCAATTACTATGCATGTCATTGACCTCAATCACCCGACGATCAAACACATCAATCATTCATACCGCATTCATTCATTCATTCATTTACTCATTCATTCAACATTACATTATGTATTAATAAATTATTAATACATACAGAAATGTTGAATGAATGAATGAGTAAATGAATGAATGCTGTATGAATGATTGATGTGTTTGATCGATGTGTTTGATTGTCGGGTGATTGAGGTCAATGACATGCATAGTAATTGCCGTGGGAACATTTTTCATTCATAAAACCGCAGACTTAATTGGATAATTGCAGTGTAGAATGTTTGGTGTCCTAAGCAATCTACATGGCAATTATCCAATTAAGTACCGCATTTTAATGCCCTCATAAGTGCATACCACATACCTACATCTAAGTAGTGTAATATATTGTACCTGTTAATTGTTCAAGGGCCTAAATACTGTGAAAGCCCAGGCAAAAGTACTCCCTGGCTGGTGTTTTTACTCAGATACTTAAGTGTACTGTGGCGCATTTTTTTGCCTTCATAAGTGCATAGCGCATATGTGCATCTAAGTAGTGTTCTATTTTGTACCTGTTAATCTGTCAAGGACCTACATACTGTGAAAGGACAGCCAAAAGTAATCACCGGACGGTGTTTTACTCCAATACGTTTATTAAGCGTACTGTAGTGCATTTTTCTGCCCTTATAAGTGCATACAACATACCAACATCTAAGTACTGTTCTATTTTAAACCTGTTAATCTGTCAAGGTCCTAGATACTGTAAAAGTCCAGGCAAAAGTACTTAAAAGCTGGTGTTTTTACTCAGATACTTTTTTAAGCCTACTGTAGCACATTTTTCTGCCCTAATAAGTACATATCACATACGTACATCTAAGTAGTGTACTATTTTGTACCTGTCAGTCTGTCAAGGGCCTAGATACTGTGAAAGTCCAGGCAAAAGTACACACCTGCTGCTGTTCTAAACAAATACTGTTTTAAGCATAGTGAAGCGTATTGTACTCCCCTCATATACGCACTTAGTATGTCGGGCAGAGAAGTGCCAGGACATGCACAGTGGCAGAGGCCTATATTCATCAGGCAGAGGTCGCAGCAGACTAGGGGCGAGTGGCACCAGGAGTCGCAGAGAGAGGCCTGAGCTCCCAGTATCAGCTAGCGGTCATGTCTTGACCAGCAACACACATGCCGTCATCGATTGGTTAACACGGTCATCCACTTCATCACAAGTGATATCTGATACCCCAGTAAAAAGTCGGTGTGTTCCTCAGACACAACCCTCAGTTGGCATGGCGCAGGAGCAGTCCCTGTCCTCCCATTGCCTCTGTCCTATGCTGTTCCCTCTCCTACAGAAGTATCTTATGCTGTGGGTTCAGCTCTAATATTCACTGAGGACGATCTAATAGAGGACAGTCAGCAGCTACTGCCCAGCCAACAAGTGGAGGAGACATCCGCCGCTTCCTCAGCTAGGCTTGCAACTAGTGATGAGGAGAGTGACATCGGAGGCAGTGTTGCCAGGGTTCAGGGTCCTGAAGCAGACACTGTTCAGGAACCTGAGGAGGACATCAGTGACGTGCAGACACCTTTTGATGATGATAAAGCCTTGAGCCAAACGTGCCTGGGGAAGACCATCTGCTTTGCGGCAGCCTACCTACCCAGGAGGTAGTGGAACAGGGGTTCCTGGAGATGGCAGCAGTAAGAGTAATTAGTGTGGACTGTTGGTGGGAAAATCAGCTACTCGGCGTTGTGGCAGTTTTTTATCAAGCATCCGGAGGAGATTAACATAGCCACATGCAAGATATGTCGGCAGAAGGTGAAGCGTGGCCAGGGTCCCAATGTTGGCACCACGGCCCTGCGTCAACATATGCTTCGCCACCATAAAGTGGCCTGGGAGAACCGTGGCTCCGATGTAGTGGTTCAGCCTGCTGCATCACCCAGTCGCACGACGCTCACTCTTTCAGCCAGCCAAGGCTCCACCACCTCAGCCGAATGGAGCTGTGTGTCATACCCTCCTTCTGTAGCTCCCGATGCTCTTGCTCCTTCTACTTTAGGTCAGCCATTCCGCCAACAATCCATCGGCGAAGCCATGTTCAAGAGGCAACAGTATGCGCCCACTCATCCAATGGCGCAGAAGCTGAATGTGCTCCTGTCCAAGTTGCTGGTGCTGCAGTCGCTCCCTTTTCAATTGGTGGACTCTGCACCTTTCAGAGAACTGATGGCTTGTGCCGAACTGAGGTGGAGAGTGCCAAGCCATCATTTCTTTTGGAAGAAGGCAGTACCAGCCCTGCACGATTTTGAGGAAGAGAAGGTGGGCCAGTCCTTGTTGGTGTGTCCCATAGTACACGGCTGCACCGATATCTGGAGCTGTAACTATGGTCAGGGACAATACATGTTCTTTACGGCTCACTGGGTGAATGTGGTACCTGCACAGCCACAACACCAACTTGGACAGGTCACGCGGCTTCCTCCTCCATGCTCTCAGACCGTTGGTCCTGTGACAGTGTGCGACTGCGCCTCCTCATCCTCCACCGTGTCCTCAGCCTCCACTGCCTAGACAAGTCTCAGCGGCCCTTCAGCTTACCATGTGTGCAGGGCACGGTGGTGTGCCTTGGCAAAAAGAGTCACACAGGGGAGGAACTGCTAAATGTCATTCGTAAAGAAATTGAAGCATGGCTTACTCCACGAAAACTGGTATTGGGAACCATGGTAACTGACAACGGGAAGAACATTTTGCATGCGCTGTGACTGGGAAGGCTGAGCCATGCACCCTACATGGCATACGTGTTCAATCTGGTTGTGAAGCAGTTCCTGAAGTGTTCCCCCCATTTGCAAGACATCCTAACAATGGGAAGGAAACTTTGCATGCACTTCAGCCACTTGTACACTGCAAAGCACACCCTCCTTGTGCTGCAGCGTCAGAACAGTATCCCCCCCTCATAGCCTGATTTGTGACGTTATATATAACCTAGAAAAGTCCTATACAAATGGCTCATAATAAAATGTTCAAAAAAGGGGTCAACAAAAAAGAAAGAAAGACCAATATGATAATGATTTGTGACTTTGCCACACAATGGAATTCCACCCTCCATATGTTGACCGACTGTACGAACAGAAAAAAACCATCACTGATTTCTTGATGATCCAAGTGGATAGGGGTACTCCCCTGTGTAACTTCAATGTGAATCAGTGGCAGCTCATACGTGCCACCTGCCGTTTGCTCAGGCCCTTTGAGGAAGCCACATTATTAGTAAATCGCCAGGATTACGGGATGAACAACGTCATTCCACTGCTTCATTTCTTACAACACGTGTTGGAAACGATGGCTGGTCAGGGTACTGGAGACATGGTGCCTACATCTCACAGCCACATGAGCCCTTTGGGGACAGAACTGGAGGATGAGGAGGAGGGGGAGGGGCACAGTGGAGCACAGTTTAGGTTTTGCCAAATGGGCATTTTTTCGAGTAATCTGACAGGAGAGGAAAACTATATGGTCTCCTTATGCTGCCAACACCTCAAGGCTGTGCCATTCATCCAATAAATGGTGTACAGATGCTTCAGCCACCTCCAGGCTGTGCCGTTCATCCAATATATGGTTTACTGATGCTTCAGCCAGCTCCAGGCTGTGTCATTCATCAACTACATGGTTTAATGATGCTGTTGGGCCTAGGACATTACCTATATATGTTTATGGTAGCACTAGGTACCATACATCTTCAATGGAAATTTCAAAATTCCTCTTTTATTCTTAGAGATTGTGAGTCCCTATTGTCTCCTCATCTGCCGCCAACCCCAGGCTGTGCCATTCAGCCACTATATGGTGTTCTCATGCTTCAGCCAACTCCAGGCTGTGCCATTCATTCACTATATGATCTGCTCATTCTTCAGCCACCTCCAGGCTGTGCCATTCAGCCACTATATGTTCTCTTCATGCTGCCACAAACTCCAGGCTGGGCCATTCAGCCACTATATGGTCTCCTCATGCTTCAGCCGCCTCCAGCCTGTGTCATTCAGACACTATATGGTCTCCTCATGCTTCAGCCACTTCCATACTGTGCCATTCAGACACTATATGGTCTTCTCATGTTTTAGCCACCTCCAGGCTGTGCCATTCAGACACTATATGGTCTGCTCATGCTTCAGCTACCTCCAGGCTGTGCCATTCAGACACTATATGGTCTCCTCATGCTGCCAATACCTCCATGCTGTGTCATTCAGCCACTATATGGTTTACTGATGCTGCTGGGACTGGGCCTACATTTTTTTATGGTAGCAGTAGCTAGCCCTAGTGTCTACTCATGCTGCTGCAAGGTCCAGGCTGTGTCATTCAGCAACTATATGGTCTCCTTATACTGCCAATACCTCCAGGCTGTGTCATTCAGCCACTATATAGTCTCCTCATGCTTCAGCCACATCCAGACTGTGTCATTCAGTCACTATATGGTATCTTCATGCTGCTAACACCTCCATGCTGTGTCATTCAGCCAATATATGGCTTTCTGATGCTGCTGGGCCTGGGCCTAAATTTTTTTATGGTAGCAGTAGCTAGCATAAATTTTTAATTTAAATTTAAAAATTCATCTTTTATTTAATCTTAGTGATTGTGAAGCCCTAGTGTCTCCTCATGCTGCTAACACCTCCACGCTGGTTCATTCAGCCACTATATGTCTCCTCATGCTTCAGCCATATCCAAGCTGTGTCATTGAGCCACTATATGGTCTCCTCATGCTGCCAACACCTCCACGCTGTGTCATTTAGCCACTATATGGTCTCCTCATGCTGCCAAAACCTCCACGCTGTGTCATTCAGCCACTATATGGTCTCCTCATACTGATGCCACCTCCAGGCTCTGTCATTCAGCCACTATATGGTCTACTCATGCTGTCAAAACCTCCACGCTGTGTTATTCAGCCACTATATGGTCTCTTCATACTGATGCCACCTCCACGCTGTGTCATTCAGCCACTATATGGTCTCCTCATGCTGCCAAAACCTCCACACTGTGTCATTCATCCACTATGTGGTCTCCTCATACTGATGCCACCTCCAGGCTCTGTCATTGTGCCACTCTGCAGCAATGATGCGAAAAGAGATGCAGCACACTCCATATGCGTGTTAGAACAAAGCAAAGTGTTCTACACCCCTATTGATGCTCTCTGTAGTCCATAAATAGCCGTTTTTCATATAGATTCGCCGTGAATAAATTCGTATCGAACCAAGTTTTTTTGAAAAATCTGGCGAATCGAATTTTTCAAAGGTTCGCTCATCTCTTTATTTCTGAGTCCCCTGAAGAAGGAGCTGCTCTTTTTTTTATTAGGTTCTAATAAAAAAGAGCAAGTTGTGATGTCTGTATAATGTCCATGTGCCCTAATATGCACAGCCCCTTTAACTGAACAAAACAGTTTCCCAAAGAATATATAGATGACACCATAAACCATATAAATGTGCTTTTTAATTATGCGAATAGAGTTTACAAAACCTCATGGGGGTTCTTTGCTTTGATCAAAATTGCTGGATTTTAGGCTGAACTAGATGTCATTTATCAAGCTTACTACCTTCATACCTTTTGCAAAGGAGAGAAGAAAAGGGCACTAGCACCTAAAAAAAAGTTTTGGGTCAAAGGTTTTGATCTGTCAGGGTCTGACTGTTCAGACCCTTACCAATCGCTAGAACTATCTGGGAGAAGAGTGTGCTAACAAGACAAAATTATAACGGAATTGTCTTGGTAAGCATGTGGTTATTATCTTGCCCATTCCAGAGCACTCAGACCCCGATCAATCAAAACTTTTGACTTTTCCCTAAGTTTAGTAAAGCTACAGGTACACTCTAATCCCTAAAGCCTGGTTAGTCTTGAGATTCTGGTGGGGGCAAACTTGAGGGAGTTTCACAGCAAGCACATTCATTTTAAATACTTTCACAACTATTTTAAAGATACAAAGTTAGTTTAAAAAAAATTCTATTCTGAGTTGGGAGGATGTGATTCATTGTATCTCTGGTTAATTATAATTACTTCTGAATTTCTGTCAAACTGAGAAACTTTTCCAAAACTTTGTTTCCAAATGATACTTTAATTGCTGTTTCTGAAACCGATAGTGATAGACAGAGCTGCAGGGATTCCAGGGTTATGGTAACTGCTTTAGAAATAATAGACAATGAGCTGTCTTATGTTTGAATGCAGAATGTTAATTGTTCAATGCCCATGCTATGAGTTACACTACAGAGCCGACTTTAGTATATCCCAGAAAATACAGCTCAATATACTTCTCTATTGTTTATAGCATTAAGATTTTATCAAAACAAAAACACCACTAATGGGCAAGTTTTATAGTGGGCTATCTAAAGAGTTTTCCAATCCTTTTTAATTGATCTGATAGGTGGCATGCCAACACTTGGCCTCCCCATCGATCAGCTTTTTGGCAGAGCCCCTGAGCCTGGGCTGTTGGGCTCAACTGTGAATCTATTGGGCACATCTCCTGTGCTGGGACCCCCGCAATCTCCCCCACAGGGCCCAACTGCTCTGCTAGTGTGAGTTTCATACTCAGCATGTCAGCTGGTCAAAACACGCCCCCTCCAGTCATCTCTATGAGAGAGGCAGAGACCGACAAATGCTGTGTCTCCGCCTCTCTCAAACAGATGAATGGAGGTGGGCGTATTTAAACCGACGAGCAGGGTGAAAAATGTCATATACAGAAGCAGAGCTCAGGCCAAGCTGGGGCCCCATATGGGAGATTGTGAGGGGGGGGGAGTGTCTGGATAGGGGATACATTTTGTACTGCTGGACACTTTCTTTAAGCCATACATACCAAGAATCCTGTTTGCTGTACATTATCTCATTGGTAAACTGCAAGCAGAGATCTTCAGAAATAGTAAGGAATTGATTCAAACACAATACTAGGAAATATTATTACTTTACCTTGTATAAAAAATAACATTCATATACTAAAAACAGACTACTGACTTAAAAATAGTGAACAAGATACTTGAATCACTTGACAGTTTTTGCCAAAGGCTCAACTCCGATCCACATTCTTAATCCTTAGGTCATATTGCTAAGTACATTTCACTACCACAACTAAAAATAAAGGCAAAACCATGTTGGCTTCTTTCTAAAGCTCACATGCCATGTCAATCTCTAATGATTCAGTGTTTGCACAAAGTATGCTCTCACGTTTGATTGTAATAAATGTACTGTAGTATTGTATAATATAGTACAGAAGTCACGTTTAGAAACAACTATGCAGTAAAGGGTGTGAAAGAATCTTAAAGGGCTATTCCAGGCAAAACATTTTATCCCCTATCCAAAGGATAGGGGATAAGATGTCTGATCGCGGGGGGCATGACATGAATTGAGGGGGCGTGGCGTGACATCACATCTCCAGTCCCGGAAACCCGGAGTTTTCCGAAACTGGAGATGCAGCACCCGCATAGAATGCGCTTGCTGCAGGAAGATCGCGGGGGGTCCCAGTGGTGGGCCCCTGGCGATCAGACAATTTATCCCCTATTCTTTGGATAGGGGATAAAAAAAAATTGCACGGAATACCCCTTTAACTAAAAAGTTTAAAAAGTCAGAGCTGACAAAGGAGGCAGCACTGTGGTAATGACCACTGCAGCCTATAATGCTGAAAAGCTTTGCCTTTTAAGTGATGCCACCACGAATAGACCCCTTTCACATAATCCTACCATCAAAACTCTTAATCAGCTTAGAACCTTTCTAAGAGTCAGCTGTGAGAAAGGAGTCATCTCCAAAAAGACTGCTGAGAAACTCCTTCCTACCTCCCCACGTCATGCTAAGTGCTATATACTGCCGAAGGTACACAAGTCGCAGATCCGACCCGCCCCATCATGGCAGGGATCGGCTCTGCGACCGAATACCTTTCGCAGTATATCGAATGGTTACTGAAACCCCTATTACCATCTACTCCCACTTACATTAAGGATATTGGAGCCCTTTTGTCTGCACTCGAGGACTTCCACTGGCACGGGTCCATATCGACTCGCCTCAGTGGATGTCGAAAGCCTGTACACCCTCATCCCCCACGATGCAGGTGTACAGGCAATCCGGGAGTTTCTCTCTGAGACTGAAAAGATGGAAGAGTTCACCTCTTTCATCTGCCAGGCCCTCCTATTTAGCCTGACCCACAATGAATTCAAGGATGGCGAGGATTGGTACAGGCAGGAGACCGGCACAGCTATGGGCACGCAGGTCTCTTGCACTTATGCCAGTTTGTTCCTCGCCATCTCTGAACGCAGGTACGTCTTCTCTCATACAAAACCCTTCTGCAAATACAGCACACTCTTCCTCCAGTATGTCGATGACATACTGGTGGTTTGAGATTCCTCGAAAGAAGAATTTTTCAAATTCGTCACTCATCTCAATAAATTTAATAAAGAGAATATGCTCTATACCGCAGTATTTTGGGGCCATAAACTCGACTCGACTTTCTGGATGTTAAACTGAAAGTGGTTTACCATGCCCTCACCACTGAAGGATTTTGCAAACCTACTGCTAAGAACGCACTTTTTCACTATTTGAGTTGTCACCCCCAGCACGTGAAAAAGAGCATTCCGTTCTCCCAATTTCTCCGCCTTCAGAGGATCAACAGTACAGATCAATCGTTTGAGAATCAAGCTCAGGACCTTAAAATACATTTACTTACCAGGCAGTATCCTGAAAACATCATTAACGACAGCCTTCTTAGAGTCAAGTCTATGAAAAGATTAGATATTCTCCAACAGAGAAAAAGATGTGATACCTCCCCTGGACGTTTTTGCTTCTCTTTAGCGAATTCCAACATGAACCAACAAGTGGCTAGTGCTATTCGCCGCAATTGGTTCATCTTGGAATCTGATCCTGACCTTCATGAAATGACCCAACACCTCCCTCTTGTCACCTACAGGAAAAGCACCACTATAGGTGACAAACTTAAGAGGACACTGAGCACCAGTACACACCACAACCCAAATAGTAACTGGCTATCCCAACACTCCCCCACAGGTGTTAGGATTCGGCTAGCTGGATGTGGATCCTCTGTGTCAGCGAGGAATTGGCGTGGACCGTGTCGGTGGACCGGTTCTAGGTTGCTACTGGTTTTCACCAGAGCCCGCCGCAAAGCGGGATGGTCTTGCTGCGGCGGTAGCAACCAGGTCGTATCCACCGGCAACGGCTCAACCTCGCTGACTACTGAGAAGGCGTGGGACAGAAGGACTAGGCAGAGGCAAAGTCAGACGTAGCAGAAGGTCAGAGCAGGCGGCAAGTTTCGTAGTCAATGGCAATAGCAGAAGATCTGGAAACACAGGCTTTGGACAACACTAAACGCTTTCTCTGGCACAACGCAACAAGATCCGGCAAGGAAGGAAAGGGGAAGTGAGGTTATATACACAGGGAGCAGGTGGAAGCTAATTAGACTGATTGGGCCAGGTACCAATCACTGGTGCACTGGCCCTTTAAATCTTAGAGAGCTGGCGCGCGCGCGCCCTAGAGAGCGGAGCCGCGCGCGCCAGAACATGAAAGCCGGGACCGGGACGGGTAAGTGGCTTGGGATGCAATTCGCGAGCGGGCGCGTCCCGCTATGCGAATCGCATCCCCATCGTGAATGTCAGTGCAGCGCTCCCGGTCAGCGGGTCTTACCGGGGCGCTGCAGAAAGGAGAACGCCGCGAGCACTCCGGGGACAAGTAGGGACCCGGAGCGCTCGGCGTAACAGTACCCCCCCTTAGGTCTCCCCCTCTCTTTGTCTCCTTGTCCCTTTAACTGAGAAGAGAACATAGGGGGCACCTCTTGAGTTTCCTTCCGGAACAAAAAAAAGTCCTGGGTAGCTACATCAGCGGCCGGTAATCCAGAAGAAGTGGGAAAGGGGAGGGGGGGGGCAGAGGGTGAAGCTTGTCACGGGGCAGAGTGTCACCAGGACGGGGGCTATGAGGAGGCACTGCACAGTCCTGATAGGCCTTGGGGAGACCAGGCACAGGAGGAGACACTGAGGCCCGACAGACGGGACTGGGAGAAGACGTGAGGCATTTCTTGCGGCAAGCAGGACCCCAATTCTTGATCTCCCCGGTGGTCCAGTCAAAGGTGGGAGAATGATGCTGGAGCAATGGCAGACCGAGGAGGACTTCAGAGGTGCAGTTGGGCAGGACGAAAAATTCAATTCTCTCGTGATGCAGTCCAATGCTCATAAGCAAGGGCTCTGTGCGGTAACGCACAGTGCAGTCCAACTTCACTCCGTTGACAGAAGAAATGCAGAGCGGCTTGACGAGACGGGTCACCGGGATGCAGAAGCTATTCACCAAAGAGGCCAGAATAAAATTTCCAGAAGAACCAGAGTCCAAGAAGGCCACGGCTGAGAAGGAGGAGTTGGCAGAAGGAGAAATCCGCATGGGCACAGCGAGACGTGGAGAAGCAGACTTCGTACCAAGAGACGCCACACCCACGTGAGCTGGGTGCGTGCGTTTCCCAGACGTGGAGGACGAATAGGGCAATCCACCAAGAAATGTTCGGTACTAGCGCAGTACAGACTCAAATTTTTATCCCTACGGCGAGTCCTCTCTTCATGGGTCAGGCGAGACCGATCCACCTGCATAGCCTCCTCGGCGGGAGGCACAGGGGTAGATTGCAAAGGATACTGTGAGAGAGGTGCCCAGAGATCAAGGTCTTTTTCCTGGCGGAGCTCCTGGTGTCTTTCAGAAAAACGCATGTCAATGCGGGTGGCCAAATGGATAAGTTCTTGCAGGTTGGCAGGAATCTCTTGTGCGGCCAGCACATCCTTGATGTTACTGGATAGGCCTTTTTTAAAGGTCGCGCAGAGAGCCTCGTTATTCCAAGATAATTCGGAGGCGAGAGTACGAAATTGGATGGCGTACTCGCCTACTGAAGAATTACCCTGGGCCAGGTTCAGCAGGGCAGTCTCGGCAGCAGAAGCTCGGGCTGGTTCCTCGAAGACACTACGGACTTCAATGAAGAAGGACTGGACTGTGGCTGTGGCAGGATCATTGCGGTCCCAGAGAGGTGTGGCCCAAGACAAGGCCTTTCCAGACAGAAGACTCACTACGAACGCCACCTTAGACCGTTCTGTAGGAAATTGGTCCGACAACATCTCCATATGTAGGGAACATTGAGACAGGAAGCCACAGCAGAGTCTAGAGTCCCCATCAAATTTGTCCAGCAGGGACAAGCGGAGGCTAGGAGCGGCCACTCGCTGCGGAGAAGGTGCAGGAGCTGGCAGAGGAGATGGTTGCTGCTGTAGCAGTGGCAGAAGTTGCTGTAACATGGCGGTCAACTGCGACAGCTGCTGTCCTTGTTGGGAAATTTGCTGCGATTGCTGGGCGACCACCGTGGATAGGTCAGCGAGACTTGGCAGCGGCACCTCAGCGGGATCCATGGCCGGATCTACTGTTAGGATTCGGCTAGCTGGATGTGGATCCTCTGTGTCAGCGAGGGATTGGCGTGGACCGTGTCGGTGGACCGGTTCTAGGTTGCTACTGGTTTTCACCAGAGCCCGCCACAAAGCGGGATGGTTTTGCTGCGGCGGTAGCAACCAGGTCGTATCCCCCGGCAATGGCTCAACCTCGCTGACTGCTGAGAAGGCGTGGGACAGAAGGACTAGGCAGAGGCAAGGTCAGACGTAGCAGAAGGTCGGGGCAGGTGGCAAGGTTCGTAGTCAATGGCAATAGCAGAAGGTCTGGAAACACAGGCTTTGGACAACACTAAACGCTTTCTCTGGCACAAGGCAACAAGATCCGGCAAGGAAGGAAAGGGGAAGTGAGGTTATATACACAGGGAGCAGGTGGAAGCTAATTAGACTGATTGGGCCAGGCACCAACCACTGGTGCACTGGCCCTTTAAATCTTAGAGAGCTGGCGCGCGCGCCCTAGAGAGCGGAGCCGCGCGCGCCAGAACATGATAGCCGGGGACCGGGACGGGTAAGTGGCTTGGGATGCGATTCGCGAGCGGGTGCGTCCCGCTATGCGAATCGCATTCCCATCGTGAATGTCAGTGCAGCGCTCCCGGTCAGCGGGTCTGACCGGGGCGCTGCAGAAAGGAGAACGCCGCGAGCGCTCCGGGGAGGAGCAGGGACCCGGATCCCTCGGCGTAATAACAGGCAACTATCTCTGTAGATCCTGCCCACATTGCACTCATTAAAAGGCAGGTAACACCGTAAAGATAGGAGGTTGGCACCACCAGTTAGTTATCTGAACTAATTACCTGCAGATCTAAATACGTCATGTATGCTTTGATTTGCCCTTGTGGCAGGTTTTATGTGGGTAAGACCATTAGGCAGCTCCAGGTCCAGTTCCGTGCGCATGTTCGCTCCATTCGAACCCGTTCTGGCATTCCCAGGCTCATTGCCCACATGAATCACTTGCACAATGGTAACTGTGATAGCCTCAAATTCCTAGGCCTTGAAAGAATTCTTCCACTCCATAATGGAAGAGATCGGGGCCAGGTCCTGCTACAGCGTGAAGCCCTCTGGATAGCACGACTGAATGCCACAGGTAATTTTGGGTTAAATGACCGTAATGAGTTTGGCTCCTTCCTCTAGATATTATATATGTTTAATGTGATGCTTAATATGCCTTCCTTTTTACTCTTTTTGATACGTCTTTTATGCTCTGTTCATTTGTATTGTTTTTGTTATTATCACATGACTAAACACCCAGTTACCTGACCAGAGTGTTAACCAGGTTGCTAGGTGACCGCTGGACCCCGCCGCTCTATATATAGTTAGGCGGAGCCAGCAGACGTCATCCAGGCTAGAGGAAGTGTGCTAGTCGCATGAAACAGCTTGTTCCCGTCTCCCCCGTCCTTCACCACATCTCCCCCACCTGCTGCCTATTGTATGCCTTCAAGACCCGAATAAAGACCTGGTTTGGTGAGTGCGGCCTTCTTCTTTGTTCTTCGCTCTCTGCTTTATGTGATGCTTGCTTGGCTCTGCACCTCCGCTACAGGCTTCCAGTGAGTCATGTCCTGTGTTATCCTGTGCTCCACTCAATGCTTAGTCTCATATGTGCCAACCTCCTGCTCTTGCTTGCCTACTACAGACAGTCACTTGTGACACCAGGGTAGTGTTAACCACCACACTCCAAGGTACAGCAGTTCTCCTGGGCCAAGCACTGGACAATAACAACTCCAGATGCAAGGTTATGGAAAACTGCTTTTACTGAGGTTCAGGATAGATGTAATCCTTAACAATGCAGATCAGAGCAGGGGAGATGCAAAGTAACCTAATGTATCCTTTTGCCTTGCTGGGACTTGACATAGACTTCCATTCTGACTTTTATCGCCTTCTATCGCCTGCTATCTTAGACTTTCAGACTGGACCTGGGCAGCAGGGCACTTGTTGATGCATGGTTACAGGCTTTTGACTTCTCCACAGGACTCCTTCAGGTTACCACAAACTTTTCCTAACTCCTCTCCACACTGTTACCTCAGCTCTATCTACCTTACTACTCCCCCCACACTACTTAAGGCACAGGCTATGGTGCAACCCATTGAGCATAAGGATTACATGGATTTTCTGCTTTAAGCACAATAACATTTAATACAGGTAACATAACACTTACATTAGAAATTGCAGCACAGTAAATTAGAGCACATTACAATACAGCAGCCTGAGCAGTGGGGCCCAGCACAGGCACATGAGGCAGTATTTACCGGACTGGGCCATATCCTGTACTAGGACACCACACACACAAAAGGGGATCCTGTTTCTCCATATCACTATCGCACACCCTCAGAAGCAGCAGCATGGAGGATAGAACAGTCTTAAGCAGAAATGAGGTGAGATCTAATACTCACTGCAAGCTTTTGTATAGTATCTCTGTTTTATTTAGGTTTCTCCAGTTACTTTTTATCCCATCATCCTCCTGCAAGACACCCCCCCCCCCCCCTAGTCTGCTAGTCTGTCTTTACATTGATCTGAGCTATTTATTAGAGGGAATGATGAGAGAGAAATTGGAGTATTAAAAGAGACATTTTACTCAAATTAGATAAACTACAAAGCTTCTTATATTTTCTTGTACTGGTGATTTATGCAATGTTTGCTGAAACAACACAGCCTTTTCAAGTGCCATAAACAGGGCTGTGGTAATGCCTTTGGGGGACAAGGCAAAAAGGGGCACAAACTCATAGTAGACAGTCCCCTTTCGATAGCGGATAAGATGTCTTAGGGCCGGAGTACCCCTTTAACTATGAGTGCCCTGATCTATATTATATTAAATCTATATTATATGATACCAAATGATATATGACTGTATGAAAGTGGGGAATAAGAGCATGATATAGTATTTACTATATTAAAAATTACATTTTACGTACCACTCCATAGACGGTTATAGAAAGACCCCATCATTTCTTGGCCTTTACAGGAACTTTTTCCATAATACATGGTTTCATAATTATTAGAAAAATAGACTGGCATATAATACAGTAAGGTAAATCAATGATTGATATATATATATATATATATATATATATATATATATATACACTGTATATATACCATTAATTTATCTGACCGTATATAAAATATATTTTATAAAATGCTGCAGGCTGGATTTAACTCTGGCCCATTGAATTATGGTGTAGAGTTAGTGAGCTGTGTAACAGTTGTCTGACTTTAAATATTGTATTTTAATGTATGGTTTATCGTCAAAGCCTTAGCGATAAGGTTGGTCTGTAATTCTCAGTAATGTCTATTAGATTAAAAGACTGTTCAGGGAAGCCAAAAGACCAAAGCAGTACCAGGAAGTGCTGGCCCTTATCAGAGGATGTGCCATTGTCCATGACAGATCTGACCACTCATGCTCAAATTGTCAATTAATTTGAAGAAAAAAAAACCAGCTTGGTTCTGTTGGCAGGAGCAGACATGCCACCTGCGTATTCCATGACAAACTATCTTCTAAGCTCATCAATGTTAATCCCCTGTTGCAAAGTGCATGCTCTGGCCTCTAAAAGAGGATGGTAGGATTCAGGACAGATCTGGGCTGCATGTTGGGGGCATCTGTTACTTTAATCTAATATGTGATGAGTAGCTGAATAATTATAAATGAATAAATATCGGAATAAAAGGAACATTTAAAGGTTACAGCACAATATATGTGTGGCAGCCCAAGGGGAACGGGAACCTGTAGTTCCATGTATGTTACAGCAACTGTCATACGGGTCACACCAGCACAAGGGCCTCCAGAGGGTATGCCCACCCTCCACCCTCCGGCTGTAACAGTGATGAGGGTGCTGCACCGTAGACAGGGCTGCCATCAGAAATTTGGGGGCCCTTACACCGCTTTAGGCCTGCCCCCCCCCCCCCCCATGCTTTTTTGTCTGTACATGTCCCCTTTCTATTGTACTGTACTGAAAAGTTCAGCAGAATACTGTATGTTGGCACATAATAAATAAACATCTTTGCATCACCATACAAAGTACTGCAGTGTTGTCCCATCCAAGTGAACTGGGCACTGCTGAACTTCCTTGCATTACCGCTGCAAATACTATGGCAATACAAGGACAAGCAGAAGTAAACACTAAAGGGAACTGTACGGGCCCCTTAAACAGCTGAACAGTGGGGGTATCTGGAGTTGGACATCTGCCTATCTAATATTGATAGGCCATCAATTTTATAAGACTAGATAAGATGTTTAAAGGATGAGGCCTAAAGAATACATCATACGCCTAGCTATATATTTAGTTTTTAAAGGGGTACTCCCCGACCCAAGCATTCTGAAAATTTTGTGCGGACTGCGGGGGCTGTGACATCACGGCCATGCCCCTTGTGACGTCACGTCTTGTCCCCTCAATGCAAGTCTATAGGAGGGGGCGTGGCAGCCGCTACGCCCCCTACCATAGACTTGCATTGAGGGGACGTGACGTCACAAGGGGCGTGACATGATGCCCGCATCCGGCATTTGGAACAAAATGTTCCGAATGCTTGGGCAGTCGAGTACCCCTTTAAGAATAGTTTTCTGTTTGCATATTTAATGAATATATTGACGTTTTAATAGTTTTTCTCTGTCCTCCTCTGACTCCTCATTTATTAACAAATCGAGCTCTGATCTCGATTCCAGGAAACCTCTGGGTCGTGGCCCAGTTAATAAATAAAATATCAATTATTCTTCGAGTATCTCTTGGGATTAATCTGTTACTTACCACAATAGAATGAACACTTCTATTGCATCCTTCCAATCCTCCAGGTATATCTAAAAACATAACGCATCGCTATTCTATTGCAAAGTTTGCTTACAGACTCTTTTAAAGGGGTATTCCCCTGGCAAACATTTTTTTTTTTTTTTTTTAATCAACTGGTGCCAAAAAGTTAACCAGATTTGTAAATTACTTCCATTTAAAAATCTTAACCCTTCCAGTACCTAGCAGCTGCTGTATACTCCACAGGAAGTTATTTTCTTTTCGAATTTCCTTTCTGTCTGACCACAATGCTCTCTGCTGACACCTCTGTCCATTTTAGGAACTGTCCTGAGCAGGATAGGTTTGCTATGGGGATTTGCTCCTACTCTGGACAGTTCCTAAAATGGACAGATGTGTCAGAAGAGAGCACTGTGGTCAGACAGAAAGGAATTAAAAAAAAAAAAAAACTGCCTCTGGAACATACAGCAGCTGATAAGTACTGGAAGGGTTAATATTTTTAAATAGAAGTAATTTACAAATCTGTTTAACTTTCTGGAACCAGTTGATTAAAACATTTTTTTTCCAGTGGAGTACCCCTTTAACAAATAGAGGAGTAGATAGTTTACACTCTGTTCTATTCAGCAAAACAGTCAGGGACGAGGCTTAATATTCTACAAGCAACACAATGCACCCTGCACTGGCGCTGATATATGCTGTGAATACCAGACAGTTTGATCAAACCTTGATTGGCATTAGGCAGCCAACTTGGTGACACGGTGTGATAGCTATTCACTTTCACCGGTGTGTAGCAGCCAGCAGCCTGGAACATTATGCATGCACTGTACTGTGATCCCAAGCCCACGGAGCGATAAAAAAAAAGTGCATTAAAGTCCAAGAGGCCTGTGCATCCAGGAGATCAGAAAGACCAGAATAATTGTATGTATAAGAGGTAAGATGTGTATGTGACTTATAGAGTGTGACCCTGTGGACCTAGCGTGTAATATGTTTTTGCATTATGTCCACTACACTTTTATAATAACAATTATAACTTGTATTTATTTAACGGATTTCTCCCAGTCGGACTTAAATCATGTTTTACCACACACTCTCTCTCAATTAGCAAGGAAAAGAAGAGTTTCCAGCTCGAAGTTCCATATAAAACTTGACATTTATTTGTAAATCCATAAACACAATAGTTCACCAACACATAGGTACAAAAAACGCTGTGGATTTGAGACATTTCGGTCTAGCCGACCTTAATCAGATCTAGCCACACATCCATAGGTCGATGCTCCCCTAGGTCCTCCCCCCCTCCTCCTACCTTACCCCGGTATCTTTCCTTTAGAGATTGGTTATCCTGGACTCTGCCTATATGTAAGTCTCCAAAACATTTGAGCATGTTCATTACAACGTATTGTTTGCTTTGATTTAAGCACGTCGCATCATGTCAGAGCTATAATCAATTGTGTTATTTTTGGTGGTAGATAACCACTATATTGGTTTATTAGTATTGGTCCTTTTTGCATTTCGATTTGAGTGGTTTGTATTAAATGTTAAATTGTAGTGTCTTGCTGTGATACGATTTTTGGTTTACACTATTTACATATTATTTAGTCTGTGACATCACTCCCGATACTCAGTTCCTTGTTTCTTGTCACCTGCACCTCAAAAACATCTTCAAACTCTGCTTGATTTTCACTACTAAAATCTCATTATTGCTCTCATACATTCGCACTTTGACTATTGTAACACTTTAATAACAGGCCTTCCCTTCCCCTAACTCTCCCCTCTACAGTCCTTAAAGGGTACCTCTCATCAAATAAACTTTTGATATATTTTAGATTAATGAATGTTGAATAACTTTCCAATAGCATGTTAATGAAAATATGCTTCTTTCTATTGTATTTTTCCCGATCAGTCCTGTCAGCAAGCATTTCTGACTCATGCTGGAGTCCTAAACACTCAGAGTTGCCAGCCTGCTTTGTTCACAGCCAAACAGGCTGTGAACAAAGCAGGCTCGCAGCTCTGAGTGTTCTCCTTTGTGAACAAAGCAGACTGGCAGCTCGTAGTGTTTAGGACTCCAGCATGAGTCTGAAATGCTTGCTGCCAGGACTGGTAGGGAGACCCCTAGTAGTCATTTCTTCAAAGTGGAAAATTAAATAGAAAGAAGCATATTTTTTAATAACATGCAATTGTAAAGTTATTCTGCATACATTAATCTATAATATATCCAAAAAAATTTGATGAGAGGTACCCTTTAAATGTTTGAACCAAACTCATCTTCCTCTCCAGCCGTTACACCGATTTCTAACTTTTGTCTCAACCATATTCCAGTAGTCTGTAATCTCACTCCTTCAGTTTGAATGTAATGTCTGATGCTTGTCTTTATTTGAACCCTCAAAATTGTAAATTGCTAGTGCTATATAAATAAATTATTATCCTAATCAGGTGCTGAAAATTAATTTTCATTATTAACCACTTTATTGGTACCCATTGACCGACCACTGAAGGAAGAAGGAGTGAGTTGGCCCAGCCAGGATTCAAACCTGCGACCCTGAGGTTTGAACATATGTTGGCTGCAGATCAGTCCCATTTATTTTAATGCTATATTGGTGGGATGTTGAGTATAAGGCTACACTGTTTTCATGCTGTGCTTTTATGAAATAAAACTTTTAAAAAATGCTATTAGTTATTTTAATTGTTTTAAATAGATTTTTATTTTATTTTTTTGGAGGGGGAGGGGGAGGGGGAGAGGGGTTGTTCAAATTGTTAATGAACCATAGTTTTCAATACAGTGACCTCTAAACTTAAAGTCCCCATACACTTTATTCAATAGTTCTCCAAACCCATCAACTTTGGAGTGACCGACGTAATGTCTAAAGCAGTGTAAAACTACAACTCCCAGCATGTTCCCCATTCCATGCACAAATTCCAGTCCGTACATGGCGTGGTTTACTGCAAGTTTCATAATTGTGGAAAATCTGCAATATTTTCACAGTGAGTACAGAAAGTCGTGGTAAAAACACTGCAGTACCGCAACAGTATGGAAATAGTACCGCAAATAAAATGTGCAAACATCCTAAAAAATAAATAAAAAATAGACAAATATTTCACTTACCTCCTCAATATGCATAACTTTTTAGGGGGGTATTTAACATTTTTGGGCTTTTTTTTAAGAAGGCACGTTCTCGTCCACATTATAATTGGATTCAGATTCTGATGTTTTACAGGAATCTCCTTTGGTGGACTGTTTTTTTTTTTGGGGTTCTTTCCTTATCTGCTTTTGCCATTTTTTGTAGATTACACTGGTAGAAGTTTTCTGAGCATTGCTGCCATATGAGCGGGACGTGCTAAATAGATTTCTCTTTAACCATCTTTTAAGGCTGTGTTCACATGTGGCGTTTTATAAGCGGTACTGTCACAGTTTTATCACCACAATTTTTCAAAATCCTTGATAAAATTGTGCCATTGTACTGTGATTATGCAAATTGTGGTAAAACATGGCCTTTTTACAGCAATTTTGATAATTTTTTACACAATTTTTATTTCTTTACAAAAAGCAGCAAATTTCCACCTGGTACCGTTACAGTACCGCAACACTCCACAATTATGTACATAAAAAGGCTTATGGGGCTTTCATCTATGAAAATGTATTTTAACCCCTTAAGTACATTGGCCATTTTGGTGTTAACCCCTTAAGGACCAAGCCCATTTTAACCTTAAGAACCAGGACAATTTTATTTTTGCGTTTTCGTTTTTTCCTCCTCGCCTTCTAAAATCCTTAACTTTTTATATTTCCATCTACAGACCCATATAAGGGCTTGTTTTTTGCGTGACCAATTGTGCTTTGTAATAAAACCTCTCATTTTACCATAAAATGTACAGCGAACCCAAAAAAATATTTTTTTAGGAAACAAATTTAAATGAAAACCACACTTTTGCACATTTTGGAGGGTTTTGTTTTCACACTATATACTTTACGGTAAAAATTATATGTGTTCTTTATTCTGTGAGTCAATACGACTAAAATGTTACCCATGGCTAGATACTTTTATATTTTTGTAGCGCTTAAAAAAAATCTAAAACTTTTTGTGCAAAATCACTAATCTAAAATTGCCCTATTTTGACCACCTATAACTTTTTCATTTTTCCATATATAGGGCAGTATTAGGGCTCAATTTTTGCGCCGTGATCTGTAATTTTTAGCGATACTACATTTGCATATATAAAACGTTTTATAATTTTTGGGGGGAAATAAAATGTGACAAAAAAGCAGCATTCTTGTAATGTTTTTTTTACGTTTACGCCATTCACCGTACGGGATCAGTAACATTATATTTTGATAGTTCGGACATTTACGCACAAAGCAATACCAAATATGTTTATAAAAAAAAACATTTTAGGCTTTTTGGGGGTAAAATGGGAAAAACTGACAATTTTCCTTTTTATTGGGGGAGGGGATTTTTCCCCTTTTTTGTACACTTTTTATGTCCCCATAGGGGACTATCTATAGCACACATTTGATTGCTAATACTGTTCAGTGCTGTACATAGAGCATAGCACTGATCAGTATTATCGGTGATCTTCTGCTCTGGTCGGTTCGATCTCAGACCAGAGCAGGAGACGCTGGGAGACAGACGGAGGCAGGTGAATGGACCTCCGTCCGCCATTACAGATGATCGGCTGCTGCTAGCAGCCATAACCTGCCGTGTATGATGCGAGCACCGCTCCGATGCTAGCGGTCATACACAGGATGTAAATGTACGTCCTGGTGCACGAAATTCTGCCAAACCAGGACATACATTTAAGTCCGTGGTCGTTAAGGACTGAGCATTTTTCAGTTTTTGCACATTTTTTTCCTCCTTACCTTTTAAAAATCATAACCCTTTCAATTTTGCACCTAAAAATCCATATGATGGCTTATTTTTTGCGCCACAAATTCTACTTTGTAATGACTTCAGTCATTTTACCCAAAAATCTATGGCGAAACGGAAAGAAAAATCATTGTGCGACAAAATTGAAGAAAAAACACCATTTAGTATTTTGGGGGCTTCCATTTCTACGCGGTACATTTTTCTGTAAAAATGACACATAATCTTCTGTAGGTTCATACGATTAAAATGATACCCTACTTCTATAGGGTTGATTTTTTAACCCTAGCTGATCAGGACATCCCGATTTAACCACGATGGTCCCAATCAGCCCGACTGAGCTGTTGGGGGTGCATTTTTACAACTTTAGACACGACGATCAACTTTGAATGCCGCATCTAAAGGGTTAATAACGTGCTGCATCACGATCGGTGACGCGTGCTATTAACCATGGCCTCCGGCCGTTGTTAGAGGCTGGTCCCGACCCGCTATGACGTGTTATAGAAAGGGAGCGGACTCAGTGCATATATGTACGCCCTTGGTCCTTAAGGGGTTAGAGAGTACCTGTCACATAAAACTTTTAATATAGTGTTTCTTGTGTAATTAGCAGACACTTTCCCATTCGCTTAGTTTTAAAATGATCAACATAAATATGTTTAAAATGTTATATAAAAAACGGCCACTAGGTGGCTCTGTTCTGTTCCCTGCAACAATTAATACAGTGAGTTCGGTCTCAACCCGGCCTGGCAGTAGACCAAACTCAGGATGTGCTTCTGGCTGCACTGAGCTTGATTGACAGCTGCACAGAAAGTGAAAATTCCACAGATTCTCACAGAAAGCTGCACAGGCTGAAGACTGCAGGAGAGCCTTGCTGATAGCAACACAGACTGAAACATGTACAGAGCTTGAGGTCTTCTATTCATCACAGCACTGCAACCATGTGAGGGTGGAAGTGGTCCCCCAGCAGGCTTCAGTGATGCCTGCTGAAAAATGTCCACTTTCTCCTGCTGGGAAAATGCACTATGTGAGCCAGAAAAAAGGTATGATGCAAAGCTTAGTTTTTAAGGGCAGAAGGGGTGTTAGGAGTAGTTAGGGAACATAACCTGAGGTAGTTGAGAACAGTTTATTTGGTGACAGGTACTTTTTAAGGACATTGCCAAATATTGCAAATCTGACCTGTGTCACTATGCATTAATAACTCTGGGATGCTTTTACTTATGATTTTGAATCTGAAAATGATTTTTCGGAACATATGCTACTTATAGTGGTAAATTTTTGTCCATACTTGCATAATTTCTTCATCAAAATAGCCCAAATTTAATTCGGATTTCGAAATGCTTGTAAGATAAATGGTCATGCCAAATAAATCACATAATAATTAACAAATTTAAAATGTCTACTTCTTGTTGGCATCATAAGGTCAACATGTTTTTACTTTTTGAAGACATTACAGGGCTTCAAAGTTTAGCAGAAATTTTCCAAATTTTCAGTAAAAAAAAAAATTATAATTCAGGGACCAGTACAGTTTGACGTGGATTTGAGGGTCCTTTATCCCCTTATAAATTACCCCTTTATAAAAACTTCACCCCTCAAAGTATTTAAAATTACATTCCAAACATTTGTTAACCCTTTGGTCTTTCACAGTAATAACAGCAAATTGGAGGAGAAAAGTCCCAAATTTCCATTTTTTACACTAACATGTTGTTGGAGCCCCAAATTTTTCCTTTTCACAAGGGGTAAAAGGAGAAAAGGGCCCTAAAAAATTTGTAACCCAATTTCTCCCGAAAACAGAAATACTGCATATGTGGATATAAAATGCAGTTCAGGCACATGCCAGGGCTCAGAAGGAAAGAAGCAACATTTGGCTTTTAGAGAGAATTTTGCTGTAAAAGTTTTTAGGTGCCATGTCTCATTTACAAAGCCCCCATGATGCCAGGACAGTGGAAACCCGCCACATGTGAATCCATTTTGAAAACTACACCCCTCGGAATGACGTAAGGGTTATAGTGAGCATTTGGACATCACAGGTGTCCAACAAATTTATGGAATAGAGGGACATAAAAATGAAAACTTTAATTTTTAATGCTAACATGTTGGTGTAGCCCCAAACTTTTTATTTTTAAAAGGGGTAAAATGAGAAAAAGCACCCCCAAAATGTGTTACACAATTTCTCCGATGCACAGAAATACCCCATATGTGGATGTAAAGTTCTCTGTGGAAGCACTGTATAGCTCAGAAGGGAAGGAACGCTATTCGGCTTTTTGAGAGAGAATTTGGCTGTAATGGAAGACGGGGTCATGTTGCATTTATAAAGCCCTCATGGTGCCAAAACAGTAGAAACCCCCTCATCTGACCCCATTTTGGAAACTACACCCCTAAAGGAGCGTAACAAGGGGTGCAATGAACATTTACATCCCACAGGTGTCTGACAGATTTTTGGATCAGTGGGCTGTGAATATGAAAAATAAATTCCGTACTGCATTACACTTTTTTTTTCTCCTTGTACCTCTTAAAATACAGGGCAACACAACATTTTTGTGTAAAATATATAACTTCTTTACACTAACATGCTGGTGTAGCCCCCAAGTTTTCCTTTTTATAAAGGGTAAAAGGAGTAGAAGGCTCCCCAAAATTTGTAGCGCAATTTCTACTGAGCACAGAAATACCACATATGTGGCCCTAAACTGTTTCCTTAAAATACGACAGAGCTCCGGAGGGAGAGCGCACCATGTGCATTTGAGATCAAAATTAGGGATTTGCATAGGGGCAGCTCACAGTTGCAGATATTGAGAGGGTCCTGCATGGAGGGGGTGTACCAATGTATCTCCTGTACCAACCCACCAGATGGAAAAACAGGTTGAACAGGGAGAAAATATAAAGATTAGCCAGAGATGGAGAATCCTTTGACCTGAAAAAACTTTGTTTATTAAAACAAAAAAAATTATGCTGCAGCAAAAATTGTAAAACTTGTAGCATGTATTCCTGTAGGTCCAGGTCCTGTTCTCCTTGTCCAACCTATTTTTCCATCTGGTGGGTTGGGACAGGAGATACATAGATGACCTCCTCCTAGTATGGAAGGGCACTCCCACCGTGGCACAAGATTTCATTTTTTTTTCTTAATAATAATCAGATTGCCCTATCTTTCACCATGACACTTAATAAAGATCAAATAGATTTTTAAGATGTCACTTTAAGAGACGATGAGGTCAAAAATGGTATACATACCGGCTTGTATCGTAAGCCGTGTTCAGGGAACAGTCTCCTTCATGCAGGGAGCTGTTACCCTGATCATGTAACCAAGAATTTGCCAATAGGTGAATTTGTGAGAGCCAGGAGGGCTTTGTCTACTGATTTTGCACAATGCCTGTTAGGAAATCTGTGCACATCTAAAAGAGTGGGGTTACAATGCCCATTTAGTAGCAAAAGCTGAGGGTATAGTTAAAACCCCCAGATTATTATCTATGGGACATGTCAGTACAAATTATCACTCATAACTCTGCCCCCACATTTACCACATCATATTCACATCAATTTAAGGATATAAAAAAGATTATTCTTACACATCTCCCTGTTTTGAAATATGATGACACCATGTCAAAAATTATAGAGTCAGATATAAGAATAGTTTCCCGTAATGCACGGTCCTTATGAAATCAATTATCCTCCAGTGACTTCAATAATAAATCCTACATGGTTATCCAGTAAGGGTAGTTATCGATGCAGCCACACGAGATGTGGCACCTGTAAATATATGGCCAATGCTACCTCTTTTGTTTCATGCAGCGCAGGACAAGAGTATAATATCAAGAGTTTTATTAACTGTCAAACACATCATATAGTTTACACTATGATATGCAAAGTTTGTAATGTGCAATATATTGGGTGCACCACCAGGAAATTAAAAACCAGGATCCAGGAACATCTTAACGCAAATAGAATTATCATCAAATCCATGTCTGGTTTCACCAAACACGTAGTGGATAAGCATTCAGGTATCATTCCCAAAATTAAGGTGAGCGGCATAGAAAGAGTCTGTCCACCCTGGAGGGGGGGTGATTGGAGAAAACTTGTATTCAGGCGGAAGCGTTTTGGATATTATGTATAGACACTCGCTTCCCGTCTGGATTAAACTATAAACATGATTTGTCATACATCTATTGAAGATTTTTAGCCAGCAGAAAATAAGAATATCATTGATTGTCACTTTTTATTTTGTATTGCGGGCTTCAATAATACATGTGTATCATATGGACTTATGTTTTGACAAATGTTTTATATGTTTTCGTATATGCCGCTCTACTTTTATCTGTATTTTCATTTATTCTTTTTTCTTCCCTTTTTTCCCTATTCTTTTCTCCTCCCTTTTCCTTTCTTTTTTTTTCTTCTTCCCCTTCCTGTCCTCCTGTGGGCGTAACATCACAGGTATGATCAGGTATTTATGACTGCATTGTACAGTTATTCAGTGCCATGACTAAGACTTGTTAGCAAGTTAAAACGCGTTGGTGCGTTTCTTTTTTTTTTTCCTTGTTACACTTGGATTTTAAGGATGTCGGAATAAAGCCTTGGATTTTACCTGCTGGGAACCAGAAGTTCACTTGTGTCCCAGCATGCACAGACAGTCAAACGGTATGCTAGGAGTTTAAGTTTTGCAACAGCTGGAGGAACAGTGGTTATAAAACACTGCGCAGTGTGCCTCCAGCTGTTTTTATAACTACAACTCCCAGCATGTCCTTTTGGTGCATGCTGGAAGTTGTAGTTTTGCCACAGCTGGAGGCACTCTGGTTTGGAAATACTGACTTAGGGCAGTGTTTCTCAATTAAAGTGCCTCCAGCTGTTGTAAAGATACAACTTCCTGCATGCACACAGTCAAAGGGCATGCTAGGAGTTGTAGATATAAAAACAGCTGAAGGCACACTTTATTCTTCTATTTTTTACATACCTAACATCCCTGCCTAACCCCATTTGTCCCTTACCAAGCTTTCGGACTTCTGTTACAATCACGGCACCCGCTCTGCTCCCTGTTCGGACCAGGATAGAGTGCGCAGAGCAGGTGCAGTGATTTGAATCACCTGCGAGACGCTGCTATTGGTCGGTCGGTCCGACCAACCAATAGCAGTGATCGGGAGGTGGCACTCTTGCAATCGCAGGGAAAGGGGGGGGGGGGCAGGACAATAGAACGTTTTAGTAAAAAAAAATGTATTTTGGCACAAAATGGAAAAAAGTTATTTGAAGCCAAAACCTTACATAGGTTTAAAGCAATGCAAGTAAGTCAGCTATGAGAATGTGACAAGAAAAAAAGGTGTGATTAATATTAATGTAACATTACACAGGTTTTTTAATATTGCCCCCTCCATGTATAATGATGAACATTTTCCATAGACTTTAACAGAAACAAATGATCTGATTTGAAAACAGAACTTCATTTTTGGTATAACCATACACTCTCTGAACCAAGCCTGAAAGTGTAAAAAAATAAAAAAGGAACACTGCACAGCTCAAATAGTAAAGCTCAAAAGGAGACAAAAAGAATAAAATCTACAAAATAAAACACATAGTCAGTTTCCTTTATGTCTCCAAAAGGAAAAAAAAAGAAATCTTTTAGTATATCTGAAACTGTGTCATTGAAGTTTACACACTGAAGGATCATTCATTTCTGTCTTGAAAACATTGTATTGGATTATCCTCCAACTAAATATCGCAATGTAACTTTTAAAAGGTTTCACAAGCTTTTTATTGTTGTTTAGTTTCTTTTCTATCCTCTTATTAACCCCTTAAGGACCGGGGGTTTTTCCGTTTTTGCATTTTCATTTTTTACTCCTTGCCTTTAAAAATCATAACTCTTTCAATTTTGCACCTAAAAATCCATATGTTGCTTATTTTTTGCGCCACCAATTCTACTTTGTAATGACATCAGTAATTTTGTCCAAGAATCTACAGTGAAACGGAAAATAAAATCATTGTGAGACAAAATTGAAAAAAAAAAAAAACGCTGTTTTGTAGCTTTTGGGTGCTTCTGTTTCTACACAGTACATTTTTCGGTAAAAATTACACCTTATCTTTATTCTGTAGGTCCATATGATTAAAATGATACCCTACTTATATAGGTTTGATTTTGTCGTACTTCTGGAAAAAATCATAACTACATGCAGGAAAATTAATACGTTTAAAATTGTCATCTTCTGACCCCTATAACTTTTTTATTTTTCCGTGTATGGGGCAGTATGAGGGCTCAATTTTTTTTGCGCTGTGATCTGAAGTTTTTAACGGTACCATTTTTGTATTGATAGGACTTATTGATCGCTTTTTATTCATTTTTTCATGATATAAAAAGTGACCAAAAATGCACTATTTTGGACTTTGGAATGTTTTTGCGCGTACGCCATTGACCGCGCAGTTTAATTAATGATATATATTTATAATTCGGACATTTCTGCATGTGGTGATACCACATATGTTTATTTTTATTTTTATTTACACTGTGGTTTTTTATGGGAAAAGGGGGATGATTCAAACTTTTAATAGGGAAGGGGTTAAATAATCTTTATTCACTTTTTTTTCACTTTTTTTTGCAGTGTTATAGCTCCCATAGGGACCTATAACACTGCACACACTGATCTTTATCATTGATCACTGGTTTCTCATAGGAAACCAGTGATCGATGATTCTGCCGCTTGACTGCTCATGCCTGGATCTCAGGCACTGAGCAGTCATTCGGCGATCGGACTGCGAGGAGGCAGATAGGGACCCTCCAGCTGTCCTGTAAGCTGTTCGGGATGCCGCGATTTCACCGCGGCTATCCCGAACAGTTCCCTGAGCTAACCGGCATGGTTTCACTTTCACTTCAGACGCAGCGTTCAACTTTGAACGCCGCGTCTAAAGGGTTAATAGCGCACAACACCGCGATCAATGCCGCGCGCTATTAGCCACGGGTCCCAAATGTTGTTAGAGGCCGGGCCCGACCCGCTAAGACGCGGGGCCACGCCGTGGCCCCGCGTTATAGATCGGGAGCGGACACATGACGTTCCAGTACGTCATGTGTCCTTAAGGGGTTCAAGGGCAACTGTAGTGCAGTATATAAAAGTATTGCTCTACAGTTGTCCTTTAAAGTAATATTTAATTGATCTTTTACAAACAATAGAGGCAACTACATATGTAATAAAATAATACACCTGTGACAGCCCATAATAACATAAATATTGTCATTATCTCTGCGGTCTTGAGGTTTTTTTTTCACCATTGACTGAATGTATTGGTCACATGGTAGAAATGCACACAATTGCTGCAGAGACCAGTGACAGACCAAGGGGCTGTAGTCATTGGAGCAGCAGTTGATTTAACAAATAAATGTCTAATTTTGTTATTTTAGCACATATAGAGTGAATCATTCAGATGTTTGTAGGCAATCCTCCGATGGGCCTGTACATGTGCTTTCTAGAGTGAAGGGACTTTGCAGGCACAGCAGGATTTCAGTGAGTTACCAATTGTTTTGATTGTAACTATGGTCCCAGCTACCTTGGGATCATTGACTAGATCTTGTCATGTATTTTAGGGCTTATTCCTCACTGTTCTCATGATCATTAAAGGGGTTACCACCATAAGATGATTTTAGTAAGTACCTGGCAGGCAGTAATGTACATGCTTAGGAAGGATCTGCGATTGTCTTGGGGCTAAATGGTTATGTTGTGAGATTACCATAACACTGTGTGGCTAGCTTTTGTGAACTGGCATTTCCTGTTTGACTTTTCTTTTTTTGACTACAAATCCCACAATTCCATTTTCCTCCCTTCTACAAAACCGTCACACACAGGTACAGACACTATATTATGAACTACACTAACTTTACAGCCCCTGTAACATAGTCAAATAAAAAAAATCCTGGAATACCCCTTTAAAATGCCTCAAGGTGAGATCTTGCATCGCGCCTCTATCTGAGGGAGATAGACAGTTATTTTGTGTTTCTTCCATTTCCGAATAATCGCACCATATGTTGTAAACTTCTCATCAAGCTGCTTAGCAATGGTCTTGTGGACCATTCCAGCCTTGGGCAGGTCTACAATCTTGGCCCTGCCATCCTTGGACAGCTTTTTGGTCTTGGCCATGGAAGAGAGTTTGGAATCTGATTGGCTGATTGCTTCTGTGGACAGGTGTCTTTTATACAGGTAACAAGCTGAGATTTGGAGAACTCCCTTTAAGAGAGTGCTCCTAATTTCAGTTTATTACCTGCATAATGACACCTGGGAACCAGAAATCTTGCTGATTGATTGGGAATCAAATGCAAATCAATTCATAACTTTTTGAAATGCATTTTTCTGTATTTCTTAGTGGTTTATCTGCCTCTTACTGTACAAATAAACCTACCATTAAAATTATAGACTGACCATTTCTTTGTCAGTGGGCAAACGTACAAAATAAGCAGAGGATCAAATAATTGTTTCCTTCACTGCAGGGGAAGGAATACATTTTAAACCTTTTCATCATTCCAGCGTTCTCTTCAGATGTTATATCATTTATATAACTATATATTTACACATAAAGGCATGATATCATAATATTTTATTCTGCAATTTACATTGATTTATTTTTACTTTATTATAAGAACATGTTGATGAAGTCATTAGTAGTTATATATTATGTGTATTATGGAGTGGAGGCAAGTAAAAAAGCTAAACCCATGGAATGGGTCAAACTGTTACCTGGGAAAGATGAGGTCAAGGGTCAGCAAGCCTAAAAGAGATAAAGCAATTCAGACAGAAAATTATCAATCAATGTATAGAGTAATCAATTCTAAAGCAGATGTCAGGGCAGGCGGCAATCAGGCAAGGTCAGGAGGTGCAGCCGGTCGGCTGGCGAGACTTGACACAATACAATTCTCATGGTAGTAGCTCTCAGCTGTGACCTTGAGGAAATAGACAATGGGGGAGATTCTCAAAAACAATAGTAATTTCAGTTCTAGCGATATTATTCACACCTTTTTTTCTCCTCATATTTTCATCGGTCTTTTGTGCTGCTTTGAAAATATGTAAAAACTCACTTTTGTTTTTTTTTGCAGCCATATTGGATTTTGTTGCGCCATAATTTCCGTTTTTTGCGCAAAATTTGACATCTTCGATGGTTACTCCATGGTAACTAGTGCCCAGACAAGCGATAACTGTATAAATAAAACATTTTTTAGCTTAAATGTGTGTGCAGGTGCAGTGACCAAGAAATAAATAAATATATATGCCAAGACCCACACCTATGCCTGTGCCTCCCTCTCTTTTCCCTTCTATAGTAGAAATGACTGTAGACAGGTGTGCATAAGCCTGGGATAGGAATACATCTTACAAAACCTATGGATTGAATAATTTATAACTATCCTACAAAAAAAAAACAACAACATGTTCATGTATAAATAAATATACCACAATTAGAAACACCACAACAAATATTACACAAAACAGGGATCCTTACTGAAAATCTATATTAAAATACAAATTAATAATTTATAAGTATGTGAAATAAAGGAGGAATGATTAATACTGTCTCTTTAGTGCCATCTCATTACCTGGGCACCGCTTGCGGAAATTCAGAAGTGTGAATGGGAGTGCGGAATTCCATAGAAGTCTATGGACTTTAATTGGAGGCGGAATTCCACAAGCGGAAATTCTGCCATGTGAATAGACCCTAAGGCTAGGTTCACACTGCCGAATCTCCGGGCAGAAAATTTCCGCCCAGAGATTCCGAGTGCGGCCAGCGCTGACTGAATCAGTCGGTGCTAGGACCGAGTGGACACTGCAGTCTCCAATAGACTGCAATGTGTTCCGCGAGTATTTCCGCCTGAAGAATGAGCAATGCCAGTCCTCAGGCGAAAATTTTCAAGCGGATTTTCCATTTACAAATTCCGCTTCACAATTCCGAAGTGAGAATTTGGGAACGGAAACCCCTTCACTACACTATACATTTTAGTAAGCGGAATTTCTGCCTGCAATTTCAAAGCGGAATTGCAGGCGGAAATTCCGTAGTTTGAACCTAACCTAAGTGATCCCATGAGAAGAGGACAATTCAAGTAACTTGTTGAAGTGACAGTCATCTAATCTAAAATATACAAGTCCATGCATCCAACCAGTATGTTGTTACGCCGAGCGCTCCGGGTCCCCGCTCCTCCCCGGAGCGCTCACGGCGTCTCTCTCCCTGCAGCGCCCCGGTCAGTCCCGCTGACCGGGAGCGCTGCACTGTCATGGCCGTCGGGGATGCGATTCGCACAGCGGGACGCGCCCGCTTGCGAATCGCGTCCCAAGTCACTTACCTGTCCCGGTCCCCGGCTGTCATGCTCTGGCGCGCGCGGCTCCGCTCTCTAGGGCGCGCGCGCGCCAGCTCTCTAGATTTAAAGGGCCAGTGCACCAATGATGGTGCCTGGCCCAATCTTCCCAATTAGCTTGATTAGTTTCCACCTGTGCACTCCCTACTTATACCTCACTTCCCCTGCACTCCCTTGCCGGATCTTGTTGCCCTTGTGCCTAGTGAAAGCGTTCCCTTGTTTGTTCCTAGCCCGTGTTCCAGACCTCCTGCCGTTGCCCCTGACTACGACCCTTGCTGCCTGCCCTGACCTTCTGCTACGTCCGACCTTGCTCTTGCCTTATCCCTTGTACCATGCCTATCTCAGCAGTCAGAGAGGTTGAGCCGTTGCCGGTGGATACGACCTGGTTGCTACCGCCGCTGCAAGACCATCCCGCTTTGCGGCGGGCTCTGGTGAAAACCAGTAGCTACTTAGAACCGGTCCACCGACACGGTCCTCGCCAAACCCTCTCTGACACAGAGGATCCACCTCCAGCCTGCCGATCCGTGACATATGTTCTGCTTGTTCATTTTTTTTAAAGATGTTATAGTCCAGAATAAATGGAAAACATAACAATCTTATGAATGACATATGAGTGACTCTCTGGTATGTGTCCTGACAGTATGTGATCCATGTAATCTAATAAGACCTATTCTATTTATTCCAAACAACTAGGGTGGATTCATTACACCCCCACCACCAAATCACATTTGTGTTTACCCTTGTTTTTCTGATCAATGGTCTGACAGCCTGGATAAAAAGACCTTAAAAATGATGCCCTCTTCTTCTATTATGGATGACGGTAGATCTCATATGCATAGCATGTAAGATTTTATCTGTAGTCATAAAAGGGTCAGGCTGGCATATATATATATATATATATATATATATATATATATATATATATATATATATATATATTAAAATTTATTGTTATAAAATAATAAGCTCCACCTCCTTGTCCTATCTTGACACTTGGGAAATGGAAAGAAATGACAACTCAGCCAGTCACTGACATTAGACCGCATTGGATGAGTGGGTATTACTAAGGTGCCAAGATATAACTAAAAATGTAGATCAGTGAAGACCCTGTAAGTGTCAGTACAGCAATGGCATCGGTGAGTAATGCTTATTATTTTAAAATTAGTCTGTATCTTGCTGGATCACCCCTTTTACAATCATTTTATTATACCTATAGGCTAGTGATGTGAATGTTACATAATTAGAGTATATGGACACCCTATTTTTTATTTATGTATTGCACAGCATTTTGAGCTAGTTGTTAAAATACAGCCCCCTGTGAATAATCCCCACCCTAATAACCTTTTGAATCACCCCCTTTTCCTATTTTTTTTATAAAATAATGTAATAAAAAAAATACATATTTGGTGCGTAAATGTCCGAACTATTAAAATATAAGGTTAGCTAAACCGCATGGTCAATGGCATACACGTAAAAAATACCAAAGTCCAAAATTGTGCACTTCATATATACCATAAAAATTTATAGAAAGCAATCAAAATGTATAAAAACTACAGACCATGGCACAAACAGTCTCGTTAGTTGATTGGTCAGCAGCCTAGGTGGGGGAAGAGTAGTCAAAAAATGGCACAATTGGGTGATTCTCCATAATCCCAATGGGCATGGATCCAAAATCTCCGACAATAAAGAACTAGCCATCCAATTTTGTTCATGCAAGCATTGTTTGGCACGGAATTTGCCCGCTGCTATCAATCTCTGGAAGTCCGGATCTTTCAAACCCAGAGGGAATCAAGGGCCGCCCAATATTGGCAGCATAGAGGAATTAGCTTGAAACAAATGTGCCCTCTCTGTCTGGTCTGAACATACCACCAGAGTGGGACCAATCGTAGGGTGTGCCTGCAGAAAGGGTAATTAAGAGAGAGAACACCAAGGTAAGCATAAGAGGGGTGTTTTAGTACACGCCTGTTCCAAATCAACCCATGGTTTATCCCGAGCACGCCGACACCAATCAACCCCCTAGTTAGCAGAGCCGCTTTGAAATATGACTGACTTTGGGTGACAGAGTGTTTATCTTTTCAGTCTCACTGCTTTCCCTACCCAGAAAAATTTATTTTGCAGGGAATCAAGAGCTCGAAAGAAAAAAGATGGAATTCGTATAGGGAGACACTGAAACATGTATAAGAATTTTGGTAAAATCATCCTCTTAAATGCCTCGCATCTACCAAACCAAGTCCATGCTAAACACCTAGATTGTATTTCACGCATTAGTGGAGGAAAATTCTGCAGAAACAGTTTCCCTATGTTACTCGTAAAATGTACCCCCAAATATTTAAGAGTCTCTTGGGACCAATAAAATCCAAAAAAATTTTGCAGTGTGGCGCCCACTTCTGCGTGAAGGGATATATTCAATGCTCCCAATTTGGAGTCATTTATCTTAAAATTTGAGAGCCTGGAAAAACATTCTAATTCTTTTATGAGGACAGGGAGGGAGATCTGCGGATTGGTGACAAAAAAGAGAAGGTCGTCTGCATAAGCTTTTTTAACCTCTTAAGGATGCAGGGCATACCAGGTCGGTCCCGGTGGCTAATGACAGCTGGGACCCTGGGCTAACAGTGTGCGGCACCGATCGTTGTGCCGCACGCTATAAACCCTTTAGACGCAACGTTCAACGTTGATTTCCGCGTCTAAAATGAAAGTAAAAGCTTACCGGCAGTTCAGGTGAAATCGCGATGTCCCGATCAGCTAGAACGCGAGCAGAGTTTCAATGCACTGGGGGTCTATAACACTGCGGGAAAAAAAGTGAAAAAAAAAAAGTTAATAAAAATCATTTAACCCCTTCCCAAATAAAAGTAAGAATCACCCCCATTTTCCAATAAAAAAAAAACAGTGTAAAGAAAAATAAACATATGTGGTATCACTGCGTGCAGAAATGTCCAATCTATAAAATGATATTGTTAATTAAACTGCACGGTCAATGGCGTATGTGCAAAATAATTCCAAAGTCCAAAATAGCGTATTTTTGTTCACTTTTTATATCATGAAAAAAATTTATAAAAAGCAATCAAAAAGTCCAATCAATATAAAAATGGTACTGATAAAAAATTCAGATCACGGAAAAAAAATGAGCCCTCATACCGGTCCATACGTGGAAAAATAAAAAAGTTATAGGGGTCCGAAGATGACAATTTTAAACTTATAAATTTTCCTGCATGTAGTTATAATTTTGTTTTAGAAGTACTACAAAATCAAAACTATATAAGTAGGATATCATTTTAACCATATGGACCTACAGAAAAAGATAAGATGTAATTTTTACAGAAAAATGCACTGCGTAGAAATGGAAGCACTCAAAAGTTACTTCTTCAATTTTGTCGCACAATGAATTTTTTTTCTGCTTCGCCGTGGATATTTTGGTAAAATGACTAATGTCTCTGCAAAGCCATAATATGGAATTTTAGGTGCAAAATTTAAAGCATTTTAGAAGGTGATGAGTAAAGAATGAAAATACAAAAACGGAAAAACCTTGCGTCCTTAAGGGGTTAAACACAAATAAAACACAGAAAACGTATTTTTTTTATTAAACAAAGTACATTAGAAAGATTTTTTATTTCATCTAAGGAGTGCAATAGCAAAAATTGGTTTTAATGAGAGTGCCTATGATTCTATATTTTCTCCCTTTGCTTAGTCTGGAAAAAACATTGTGAATTAATTTAAATACTGTATTTTACTTTCATGTATTTAAGAGATGTTTCAGGTAGCCAGTGTTTAACTATTAAACAAACATTGCTTACACATTTGACATAAGACATTTTTGTGATTTGTGTATTTGTTATGACACCGATCGCCTATCCTGAGGTAAAATCTCACTCCTGTCAGAAGTCCTGAATTTATTAAAGGGGTACTTCGGCCCTGAGACATCTCATCCCCTATCCAAAGGATGCATGTGCCGTTATTTCTTCCGTCACAACTAACGGCCGTTATTCATGACTGACTATAACGGATCATAAAGGATAAACAAAAAATCCCATAGACTTTAATGGGATTGTTTAACGGCCGTTTACCAGGGCTTTTCTAACGGACGTTTGTAACGGATTAATTTTATAGTGTGAAAGCAGCCTAAGCTGCATTCAGTTGTTAAAAAAAAAGTTGGAAATTTTTGTGCAAAGTGGCTTTTTGGGGCTCCTACACTATCTGAGCCAGCTTTTTAAAAAGTGGGTGGGGCGTAATGGAAATTGGACGAGTCCTTACATGCCCAGCTGACTTATTATAATTTACACCAGTAACTAGCGTACATTAAATTAGAAACCCATGCTAGATCAGGAATGGCATAGATTTCTAAGGCTGGTACATGGAAGCCACAGATTTGCAGAATCTATTGAGAGGCGAATGCCTCCTAATAAATTTGGCACTGCTGAAAGGGGCAGGATTATTTACCCTACTCAAAAAAATAAAGGGCACACTTAAACAACACAATGTAACTCCAAGTCAATCACACTTCTGTGAAATCACACTGTCCAATCAGGAAGCAACACTGATTGACAATCAATTTCACATGCTGTTGTACAAATAGAACAGACAACTGGTGGAAATGATAAGCAATTAGCAAGACACCCCCAATAAAGGAGTGTTTCTGCAGTGGTGACCACAGACCACTTCTCAGTTCCTATGTTTCCTGGCTGATGTTTTGGATGTGAATGTAGAAAGAAAACCCGGTTCCACGGTGTGATCCACAAAGTCTGTCATATGATGGTGATAAGTAAATTAAATATATTTTTATTTAGCCAGGGTGCAACGCGTTTCGGGACATGGGATCCCCTTCATCAGGCAAATGGGCATAAGTTTATGCCCATTTGCCTGATGAAGGGGATCCCATTCCCCGAAACACATTGCACCCTGGCTAAATAAAAATATATATAATTTACTTATCACCATCATATGACAGACTTTGTGGATCGCGCCGTGGAACCGGGTTTTCTTTCTACATTCACATCCTGCTAATAATCGGCCTGCTGACCGCTGGATCCGATACCGGGAGGCTGCACCACTATCTCTATGCGTTTGTGTAGTTGTGTCATTTACACAACCGTGCCAGGTGAGAGGACCACTGAAACAATTGTCATCCTGCATCCACCTACATCTCCGTTGTCTAGAACATACTGTCCTATGAGGAGCTCTGCTTTTTGTTTTATAGATATATGAAGTGGCTGATGTTTTGGTCACTTTTGAATGCTGTTGGTGCTTTCACTCTAGTGGTAGCATGAGACGGAGTCTAAAACCCACACAAGTGGCTCAGGTAGTGCAGCTCACCCAGGATGGCACATCAATGCGAGCTGTGGCAAGAAGGTTTGCTGTGTCTGTCAGAGCAGTGTCCCGAGCATGGAGGCGCTACCAGGTGATAGACCAGTACATCAGGAGATGTGGAGGAGGCTGTAGGAGGGCAACAACCCAGCAGCAGGACCGCTACCTCCACCTTTGTGCATGGAGGAGCAGGAGAAGCACTGCCAGAGCCCTGCAAAATGACCTCCAGCAGGCCACAAATGTGCATTTGTCCACTGGTCAGAAACAGACTCCATGAGGGTGGTATGAGGGCCCAACTTCTACAGGTGGGGGGTTGTGGTTGCAGCCCAACACCGTGCAGAACGTTTGGCATTTGCCAGAGAACACCAAGATTGGCAGATTCGCCAATGGCGTTGTTACGCCTAGCGCTCCGGGTCCCCGCTCCTCCCCGGAGCGCCCACGGCGTCTCTTTCCCTGCAGCTCCCCGGTCAGTCCCGCTGACCGGGAGCGCTGCTCTCTCATGGCCGTTGGGGATGCGATTCGCACAGCGGGACGCGCCCGCTCGCGAATCGCATCCCAGGTCACTTACCCGTTCCCGTCTCCTGCGGTCATGTGCTGGCGCGCGCGGCTCCGCTCTCTAGGGCGCGCGCGCGCCAGCTCCCTGAGACTTAAAGGGCCAGTGCACCAATGATTGGTGCCTGGCCCAATTAGCTTAATTGGTTCCCACCTGTTCCCTGCTTATATCTAGTCTCCTCCCTTGCACTCCCTTGCCGGATCTTGTTGCCTTAGTGCCAGTGAAAGCGTTCTTTGTGTGTTTATACCCTGTGTACCAGAACTACTGCTATCTCCCCTGACTACGAACCTTGCCGCCTGCCCCCGACCTTCTGCTACGTCCGACTTTGCTTCTGCCTACTCCCTTGTACCTCGCCTATCTTCAGCAGCCAGAGAGGTGCCGTTGCTAGTGGATACGACCTGGTCACTACCGCCGCAGCAAGACCATCCCGCTTTGCGGCGGGCTCTGGTGAAAACCAGTAGTGTCTTAGAACCGGTCCACTAGCACGGTCCTCGCCATCCCTCTCTGGCACAGAGGATCCACCTCCTGCCAGCCGGCATCGTGATAGTAGATCCGGCCATGGATCCCGCTGAGGTTCCCCAGCAGTCCATCTCTGATCTCACCACGGTGGTCGCCCAGCAATCCCGACAGATCGCCCATCTATCCCACCGGCTGTCGGAAATGTCCACCATTGTGCACCAACTTCAGTCGCAACTGCAGCAGCAATCATCTCCTCCGCCACCTCCTGCACCCCTTCCGCAGCGAGTGGCCGCTCCTAGCCTCCGCCTGTCCTTGCCGGACAAATTTAATGGGGACTCTAAGTTTTGCCGTGGCTTTCTTTCGCAATGTTCCTTGCACTTGGAGATGATGTCGGATCAGTTTCCTACTGAAAGGTCTAGGGTGGCTTTCGTGGTCAGCCTTCTGTCTGGAAAGGCCCTGTCATGGGCCACACCGCTCTGGGACCGCGATGACCCCGTCACTGCCTCTGTACACTCCTTCTTCTCGGAAATTCGAAGCGTCTTTGAGGAACCTGCCCGAGCCTCTTCTGCTGAGACTGCCCTGCTGAACCTGGTCCAGGGTAATTCCTCCGTTGGCGAGTACGCCATACAATTCCGTACTCTTGCTTCTGAACTATCCTGGAATAATGAGGCTCTCTGCGCGACCTTTAAAAAAGGCCTATCCAGCAACATTAAAGATGTTCTGGCCGCACGAGAGACTCCTGCTAACCTGCATGAACTCATTCATCTAGCCACTCGCATTGACATGCGTTTTTCTGAGAGGCATCAAGAGCTCCGCCAGGAAAAAGACTTAGATCTCTGGACACCTCTCCCACAGTCTCCACTGCAATCTGCGCCTAGGCCTCCCGCCGAGGAGGCCATGCAAGTGGATCGGTCTCGCCTGACCCTGGAAGAGAGGAATCGCCGTAAGGAAGAGAATCTTTGTTTGTACTGTGCCAGTACTGAACATTTTCTGGTGGATTGCCCAATCCGTCCTCCACGTCTGGGAAACGCACGCTCGCACTCAGCTCTCGTGGGTGTGGCGTCTCTTGATGCCAAGTCGGCTTCTCCACGTCTCACGGTACCTGTTCGGATTTCCACTTCAGCCAGCTCTCCCCTCTCAGCCGTGGCCTGCCTGGACTCTGGAGCTTCTGGGAATTTTATTCGGGACTCCTTTGTGAATAAATTCCGGATTCCGGTGACCCGTCTTGTCAAGCCACTCCACATTTCCGCGGTCAACGGAGCCAGGTTGGACTGTACCATACGTTTCCGCACGGAGCCCCTTCTTATGAGCATCGGATCTCACCACGAGAGGATTGAACTTTTGGTCCTCCCCAATTGCACCTCGGAAATTCTCCTTGGACTTCCCTGGCTTCAACTTCATTCCCCAACCCTGGATTGGTCCACTGGGGAGATCAAGAGTTGGAGGTCCTCTTGTTCCAAGAACTGTCTAAAACCGGTTCCCAGTAACCCTTGCCGTAACTCTGTGGTTCCTCCTGTATCTGGTCCCCCTAAGGTCATTAAGGACTCTGCCTGCCACAGGAAATGCCCCGTGCCAGGTCCCGCCCTCTGCCCTCTCTCCCCATTCCTACTCCTGCGGTTCTGCCTGCCGTTGAGGAATCCCTCCATCCTTTCCCGGTGTCCTCATCCCAGGGGAGGCAGTTACCCGATAAAGAGAAGGGGAGACCTAAGGGGGGGGGTACTGTTACGCCTAGCGCTCCGGGTCCCCGCTCCTCCCCGGAGCGCCCACGGCGTCTCTTTCCCTGCAGCTCCCCGGTCAGTCCCGCTGACCGGGAGCGCTGCTCTCTCATGGCCGTTGGGGATGCGATTCGCACAGCGGGACGCGCCCGCTCGCGAATCGCATCCCAGGTCACTTACCCGTTCCCGTCTCCTGCGGTCATGTGCTGGCGCGCGCGGCTCCGCTCTCTAGGGCGCGCGCGCGCCAGCTCCCTGAGACTTAAAGGGCCAGTGCACCAATGATTGGTGCCTGGCCCAATTAGCTTAATTGGTTCCCACCTGTTCCCTGCTTATATCTAGTCTCCTCCCTTGCACTCCCTTGCCGGATCTTGTTGCCTTAGTGCCAGTGAAAGCATTCTTTGTGTGTTTATACCCTGTGTACCAGAACTACTGCTATCTCCCCTGACTACGAACCTTGCCGCCTGCCCCCGACCTTCTGCTACGTCCGACTTTGCTTCTGCCTACTCCCTTGTACCTCGCCTATCTTCAGCAGCCAGAGAGGTGCCGTTGCTAGTGGATACGACCTGGTCACTACCGCCGCAGCAAGACCATCCCGCTTTGCGGCGGGCTCTGGTGAAAACCAGTAGTGTCTTAGAACCGGTCCACTAGCACGGTCCTCGCCATCCCTCTCTGGCACAGAGGATCCACCTCCTGCCAGCCGGCATCGTGATAGGCGTCCTGTTCTCTTCACAGATGAAAACAGGTTCACACTGAGCACATGTGACAGATGTGACAGTGTCTGGAGACGCGATGGAGAACATTCTGCTGCAGCATGACCAGCATGACCAGTTTGGCGGAGGGTCAGAAATGGTGGGAGGTGGCATTTTTTGGGGGGGCCGCACAGCTATCCATGTGCTTGCCAAAGGTAGCCTGACTGCCATTAGGTACCAAGATGAGATCCTCAGACCCCTTGGGAGACCATATGCTGGTGTGGTTGGCTCTGGGTTCCTCCTAATGCAAGACAATGCTAGACCTCATGTGGCTGGAGTGTGTCAGCAGTTCCTGCCCGAAGAAAGCATTGATGCTATGAACTGGCCCGCCCATTCCCCAGATCTGAATCCGATTGAACACATGTGGGACGTCATGTCTCGCTCCGTCCACCAACGCCCACATTGCACCACAGACTTTCCAGGAGTTGGTGACCATCTGCCACCTCATCCGGAGCACACACGTGCATTGTAAGGAGGTCATTTGGGCACATGGAGGCCACACAAACACTACTGAGCTTCATTTTGACTTGTTTTAATGACATTACATCAAAGTTGGATCAGCCTATAGTGTGGTTTTCCACTTTGATTTTAAGTGTAACTCCATATCCAGACCTTCATGGGTTGATAAATTTAATTTCCATTGATAAGTGTTGTGTGATTTTGTTGCCAGCACATTCAACTATGTAAAGACGGAGGTATTTAATATGATTAGTTCATTCATTCAGATCTAGGATGTGTTATCTTAGTGTTCCCTATTTTTTTGAGCAGTGTATAAGACCAGGGTTTGAAACCTCAGACTTAGTAAATCCCCCTAAATCTCTTTTGCTATTCTTTTATCTTCTACCATCTAGACCACTGCAAATATGCCTTTTTCTATAAAAGCATTAAAAAGCCTTAGCAAATAAATGGGTATTCTGATTTAGTTAAAAAGCTAATTACAACCAGGGCAGTTAAATAAGAAACAAAAACATGGTTACCCGTTCCAACATCAGCACTTCACTCTGCTCCAGTCCTTCTTCCTACTTGCCCTGAGGATGTGCTCTCCTTGTTCTCCTGATGGCTTTACAACAAAGTGCAGATAATCAATGATGCTACAGTGGGTTTGGAACATCATATGTGGAACAGGAAGAGCACGTTATCAGAAGATAAGTGAGAGCACATCATTCGCGGAGCAGGGAAAGCACGTCATCAGCAGAGTAGTGAGAGCACGTCATCAACAGACCAGGGACAGCACATCATCAGTGGAGCAGGAATAGCACATCATCAGCAGAGCAGGGATAGCATGTCAACAGTGGAGAGGGGATAGCACATCATCAGCGGAGCAGGGAAAGCACATCATCAGTGGAGCCGGGATAGCGCATTATCAGCGGAGCAGGGAGAGCACGTCATTAGCAAAGCAGGGAGAGCACGTCATTAGCAGAGCAGGGAGAGCATATCATCAGCGGAATAGGGAGAGCATGTCATCAGCAGCAGTCATCACTATTCTTATGCTTTCTATTTACATCACTGGAGTTCGACACAGTGTTGTATTTGTGCAGTGACAATTCTGCATGAAACCATGGCATTTATACACCAGGCACATAGAGGAGAATTATTATGTACTGAAGTAAATGAGCCGACCAGATTACACACCAAATCAAGTGACATAACAATAGCAAGCAGTAAGCTTGGATTCATCAAACAGAATTTAATTGTTCTTCTGGAGAACGTTATTTTATCGACTTCATTTGTATGGAGAGATAAATATTTCCATAAATGAAGCTACTTCATCAAAATGTTGAAAATCTATAAAATATATTTGATTTATGTGCTACAGGTGAAACTCGAATAATAAGTTCATTGTTTTTCATTAAAGCAACTTAAAAGGAAAGGAAGCATGAAGTGCTCCAAAATCTCCTGGTAGACGGATGTGTTGACCCTGGACTTAATGAATCACAGTGACCAACACCAGCAGATGACATAGAAACATAGAAAGAGAACCCTGGAATGGACAGCATGGGTATTATCCTGGCTTCCTAACCAATAACAATGAGTGCCCGGAGACTGATACACTGCGAGCGGTGAGCTGGCTACATATTTTCTTTGACTTAATGCAGGAAACAGGCAAACCCTTGACAGAGTGTTTGCTCCTGGCATTGTTTTTAGTCAGGTATACACCGAACAGGAAGTCAGGCTTGTCCCCTTATGAAGTGTTGTTTGAGAGCATACCCAGACTAGTCCTGTATTTTCCTCAGCAAATGCAGCACCAACATGGAGTATTGACCTTGCATGTGCAGGCCTTACAAAAGAGACTGAAAGTAACACATGATCAAGTCTTCTCTTCTATCCCTGATCCAGATAACCTAGAGGGAACACATGACCTACATCCAGGAGACTGAGTAGTCGTCAAGAGACATGTTAGGAAATCTCTTGATCCTTGGTTTGATGGTCCATTTCAAGTCCTGCTGACCAATGCCACTTCAGTGAAGCTTGAAGGAAAGCCCAACTGGATTTACGCGTCACATCGCAAAAAGGTTTTGATGCCTGAGGAGGAATGAAGTTGTCATCCATATAGTACTCATAATATGGCTAGTCTCACTGTCCACCTCATGGACACCAGCGGTCCCAGTCAAAGAGGAGAAGGGGAAAACAAAAGTAGTGGTGGAAAAATAACACCAAGTCCCAAACTGAAGGGAATTATACATGTCCACAGGTAATGGCACAATACAAGGGCTTGATGGGGTATATAGGATAAAAATGGGAAAATACATGATAATGACTAAATCAAATGTCACTATAACTTTTAATTGGACAACAAATATAACCCTGAATGTATAATTGCATGAATCAGAGTGCCACTGTTAACCGTACTTCCTTTGTGTTCAACTTACATATAATTAAAATAGAGCCTCCCACCTTTAACACTTCTGTACTAATACCCTCTCCTCGCACCTGTATTAATGTCTCTATAAGTCAACAATCTTTAATCTTTCTTTTCCTGACATTCCAAAGTGCCCCTGGGTAAAAAGAGAATGGTATCACACTCTACTAGGAGGGGCAGGAACTGAGATGGGAATAATGAATGGTATACAGATGGAGACTATACAGAATAAGTGGATGAAGGAGGGAGGTCACATAAGTGATGCATTAGTAATATCAAGTAAATGACATCCAACAAGCATTAATATGCATCAGCAGCCGCTACAAATAGAAGATCGTGGGTTAACAATGTTTAATGTGTCTGTAATTACTGCTTTGGATTTATGGAATACTTCTGCTTACTTTATTAATCAAACTATATGTTCTCTAAATATCTTGCATTATCACACACAAAAGACAAAAGCTCAAATGGCTTTAATGTGTTACACAATGCGCTCCCACCTCACACGCTGGCATGGTCCCTTTACCTTCTGCTGCCGACGGGGCTGGGACTTGCATCGCGGGACGCGCCCGCATACGAGCTCCAGTCCTTCACTCTCCAGGTGTTTCTCCTGCCTCTGCCTCCACCTCTCTTCTCCGGCGCGCATGTCCCCGTCGCTTAGGGCGTGCGTGCACCGAAGCTTTAAGATTTAAAGGGCCAGTACGCTCATTAGTGTAACCACCTGTGGCTTGTTTATAAATTCCTTCACCCTCCTCAGTTCTCTGCCGGATCTTTGTTGACTTGTGCCCTAGAGAAAGCTTTCCATTGTATTGCCTTGCCGTGTACCAGATCTCCTGCTCTTGTGACTTGACCTTGCTCCTCTGCCGCCTGCCTATTGAACTCCTGCTACATCCTAACTACGATACTGTGCCGCCAGCCCTGACCTACTGCTATCCAGACTACGAGTTGCCTCACCGCTCCTTTGCCTCGCATCTCCTGTGCCGCCTGTGTGGTCGAGCTGTGCCAGGGGTAGCGACCTGGGTGTCGCCTGCAGCTGCAAGCCCATCCTGCTTTTGGCGGGCTCTGGTGAAGACCAGCGGCACCTTAGACTCCGCTCCCTGGTACTGTCTGAGTCATCTGCCACACAGGTCCAGCGAATCCACATACACCGGAGTTCCTGTCTTCAGAAACGTGAGTGTTACATAATGTCTGGAAATTATAATGAATGTTCTAAATACTTTCCACATTTGAGTAAATTGGATATCTGGTTTGAAACACATGATAAATATGTCATTGTGAAGATAGGTGGTGTGCAGGACACTTTGAGGCCTACTGTTACGCCGAGCGCTCCGGGTCCCCGCTCCTCCCCGGAGCGCTCACAGCGTTCTCCTGTTCGCAGCGTCCCGGTCAGACCCGCTGACCGGGTGCGCTGCGATAATGTCCCCAGCCGGGATGCGATTCGCGATGCGGGACGCGCCCGCTCGTGGTGCGCATCCCGACCCACTTACCAGACTCACTCCCCGTCTGTGCTGCCCCGGCGTGCGCGGCCCCGCTCCCTAGGGCGCGCGCGCCGGGTCTTTGCAATTTAAAGGGCCGGTGCACCACTGATTGGCGCATGGGTTTTAATTAGTGTCTTCACCTGTGCACTTCCCTTTATCACCTCACTTCCCCTGCACTTCCTTGCCGGATCTTGTTGCCATTGGGCCAGTGAAAGCGTTCCTTGTGTGTTCCTAGCCTGTGTTCCAGACCTCCTTGCCATTGCCCCTGACTACGATCCTTGCTGCCTGCCCTGACCTTCTGCTACGTCCGACCCTGCTCTTGTCTAATCCCTTGTACCGCGCCTATCTCTGCAGTCAGAGAGGTTGAGCCTTTGCCGGTGTATACGACCTGGTTGCTACCGCTGCTGCAAGACCATCCCGCTTTGCGGCGGGCTCTGGTGAAGACCAGTAGCAACTTAGAACCGGTCCACCGACACGGTCCACGCCAATCCCTCTCTGACACAGAGGATCCACCTCCAGCCTGCTGAGTAATGGTGAGTAATGATAATGAAACTCTCATACCCCTTAATATTACTGCTCCCTTCTCAGGGTGCATATCAGTAGTGTTGCTCACGAATATTAGCAATTCGAATATTATTCGCGAATATCGCATATTCGCGAATTCGCGAATTTCACGAATATAGCGCTATATATTCGTAATTACGAATATTCGTTTTTTTTTTTTCACAGTACACATCACAGTGATCATCCCTCTCTGCTTCCAGCTTGTGTGGTGTAAAGAAGGCTGTAATACTACTGTGTGAGACTGGCGTGCGAAAATTCGCATATGCGAAAATTAGCATATGCTAATTTTCGCAAATGCGAATTTTCGCGTATGCTAATTTTGTATATGCTAATATTCACATATGTTAATTTTCGCATACGCGCATTTTCGCATATGCGAAAATAAAACGAGAATATAACGAATATGCGAATATTCGCGAATATATGGCGAATATTCGTCCATATATTCACGAATATTCGCGAATTCGAATATGGCCTATGCCGCTCAACACTACATATCAGGTGTTCATGTACTGCATTGGGAAAACGTGACTTTCTTGTTTGAAAATGATATACACTTGTTTATGCTCGAAAACATAACTCTTCCCTCCTTTATTGAATTACCTGCATATATCTACAACTTATCTAAATTGCATAATTCGTTAAAAGATGCTGAACATTTAAGAAGACACATAAATAAATATGATCACACCTTACAGGATAGCTTAGTGTCTGCATATATAGACAAAGATTAGGTTCTAGGATTAGCTTCATCTATTAAGGATGAAACTGCACACCACTGGTATGACATATTTAGAGGTTGGCCACCAACGGCTACTAAAATCGTCCATTTCCTGTTTGGCCCCATGACTATATTATTCTTGCTTTTTGTCCTTCTGTGTTTTATTAATATATTGGTCTATTGTAGGTTAAAACCTCAAGTAAGACGCCTACCCCTGTATTTCAAGTAATGCTTGTCTCTTTATATTTCAGAAGCTAAAGGAAAATGGAACAGTGGTGGGAATCCGGTGAAGTACCAAAGCATGTAATCCGAAAGTCTGGCAGATGGCGGTTTAGAGCCTCTGAAGTACCTTTAATATAAACAGTGCTGCCATTTTCCAAGCTTCTAATGGGGGATTTGTGAGAGAATAAATGTTGGTTCAAGTGGTCATGACGTTCAGTGTCAACCATGATTATACTTTGTAATACCATTGTTAGCAAACTGAGATAGGATTTTTCTGGAAGGAATGCAGGGAGCCTCACAGGGTCTGAGAACATTGTTTTAACAGGATGTTCTAAGGGTGGTGGCATCTTTAGGTTTGGTAAACATCCTGTATAAGTTAAGTATTGTACCATATGTATTAGGGTTAGGTTAGGGTTAGGGTTCTAAAAGAACAGGAATCCTTTCGATATTTGGGTATTATGATCTCGGAAGACGTAAAAGATTATATAAAATTAAACATAGATCCAGTGCTGCAAAAAATAAGGGCTAAATTTAAGATTTGGTGTGGACTCCCACTGAATATGGCGGACAGAATTAGTCTAATAAAAATGATAACCTTACCACAATTGCAATATGTTCTATTAAATAGTCCAATATGGTTGTGGGAGACAGTTTTAAAAAAAATAGAATCCTTGTTGAAAGATTTAATTTGGGAGGGGAGAAGACCGAGGATAAAGTTGCAACACCTAGTTAAGGAAGAGAATAGTGGTCAGTCCCGGATTTTAGAACATATTTTGGGCTGCGCAATTGACTCACTTAATCAGATGGAAAGAAATGGACTATTTGAAAAGAGCAGTTAGGAGCAGGGGGGGGGGGAAATGTCAAAGTATATGGGAATGGTTAGAAGGAGGACAATTAAGCACTGGGGAAAAGGTTGGACAAACTTTATTAGAGTTGGCACAGAAAATATGGGAAAAAATAAAAAATATAGTAGCCCAGAAGAGAGCGACACGATATACACCAATATTTGAGAATATAAAATTGGAATAAATTACTAAAACACAAACAAAAGAATTTTGGCACAAGTATAATATACGATTTGTGGCACAAATATGGGAGGAAAAGGGGTTGAAATCATTTTATAGTTTAAGTAGAGAATATGGAATCCCTGAGAATCAGGGGTTCCGATATTTTCAGTTAAGACACACGGTGAAGAAAAGAAAAAGAGTGGTTGGTGGTACCAGAAGAACCATTAATGAAGGAGGTGATGGGGAAGAAAATTAGAAGGAAAATAACATCTAAAATGTATAAGGCATTGAGGAAGGTACAGGATGGAAGGGTGATTCATAATAGTCAATGGAAATGGGAGAATGAAGTTGGTGGTATAAGTCAAATAGAATGGGAAAGCATTTGGGGATGGGGTAAAAAAGCAATATTAAATAGAAATCACAGGGTGACACAATTTTTTATAAGTAAGAGATTATATTATGCTCCCAAACAGTTGGGGAAGATAGCAAAGAATTGACACTATGATTGTCCTAAATGTGGAGAGGAGGAAGCAGATTTTGCCCATATGTATTATAAATGTGCACAGGTTCAAGGGGTGTGGCAAAAAATGATAAAAGAAATCAAAACAAGGTTGAAAATTACAATTTCAGATAATCCCAAAATATGGCTGTTAGGAATGGTGGCTGGAAAAAACAATAGGGCACTGATGTATAAATTGATGTTTGTAATAAGATTAATGATAGCCAGAAAATGGATGAGTAAAGAAAATGCAGATATAAAGGAATACATGAACACTGTAGCAAATATAATTAATTTGGAATTATGGAATGCGACAAAAAATGGAGGGTTAAAAAAGTTCCATCAAATATGGGATAGTTGGATTGAAAACATGCCAATAGGTGAAAAAAATGAAATTACCGTATTTATCGGGGTATACCACGCACCGGCCTATAACATGCACCCTCATTTTACCAAGGATATTTGGGTAAAAAAAGTTTTTTGCCCAAATATCCATGGTAAAATGAGGGTGCGTGTGTGTGCGTGTATACCCCGATACACCCCCAGGAAAGGCAGGGGGAGAGAGGCCATCACTGCCCGCTTCTCTCCCCCTGCCTTTCCTGGGGTCTAGAGCCCTGTTGCCGCCGCTTCTCTCCCCCTGGCTATCGGCGCCGCTGCCCGTTCTGTCCCCCTGACTATCGGTGCCGGAGCCCCATTGCCGACGCCTATAGCCAGGGGGAGATAAGCGGCGCCGACAGCCAGGGGGAGAGAAGGGGCAGCGGCACCCATTGCCGGCGCCGCTGCCCTGTTGCCTCCCCCCATCCCCGGTGGCATAATTACCTGGGTCGGGTCAGCGCTGCTGCAGGCCTCCGGCGTGCGTCCCCTGCGTCGTTGCTATGCACGGCACGGCGCACTGACGTCATGCGCCGCGGCGTGCAGCGCATAGCAACGACGAAGGGGACGTATGCCGGAGGCCTGCAGCAGCGCGGACCCGACCCAGGTAATTATGCCACCAGGGATGGGGGGAGTTTTTTTTTTTTTTTATATATATTTTTTTTCCCTACTTCTTCCTTCTCTCCTTTGTTGTTAAATTGGGAGAAAGCAGTGTGAAATGAAGAAATAAATAACCTCATAAACCTCAACACCTGAAATGCCTCGCTACCCCGGCAGACCATGGTGAGTAAAATACCACCTTGGGAGGTTGGGGGGTAGTCGTCCAGAGATTGCGACCCAAAAAGTTGCAGCCTCGGGGTGGCAAGTCAGGGGAGAGAAGGGGAAAAATAAAAAGAGGTAAGGTAAGAGGAAAGGAAAAGAGAAAGAAAAGATAACAAAAGAGGAAGGTTGTATGGTGTGGTGTGTGTTTTTTATTTATTTATTTATTTTTTCCCCTTTCTTTCTTTCTCTCCCCCTTCTCTCTCTCTTCTCTTTTGCTTTCTCCCCTCTCCCCCCCCCTTGATCGAGTACCCCTTGGGAGGAGATGGTATGGCGGTGTTGTTAAAATCCGCTTGTTATTGAATTAATTTAGTTTCCTCTACTGATGTTAACATTTAGAAATAAGGGAGGGAGGGGTTAATGAAAAGGTACATATAGAAGTCACGAATGGGAGTGAGGAGGGGGGGTGGGGTGGAGAAGAGGGAGGTGATGGGAGGTACTGCAGGCCTCAAGTAGTAAGGAAGAAGGAAGATGATGTAATGGGAAGGGGTAAAAAGATAACTAATGGATATGATTTGATGGATTGTCCAACGAAACTCTCGGTAGAGAGTAGGTTTTATGCAAAATTGTAAAATGAAATGTTAATAAAAGTGTTAATAAAATATTGTACCATATGGATGACATCACCTTACTTGTTTTTCTGTTTGTAATCTATCTATATATATAAAGAACTGATCTGAACACTGCTCTTGTGTCTGTGTCATGTCATTTCTTGCGTTTATTTCTCTCTTAATTAGAAACTCTGTGACAATGCACTGAAGTCCCCTTAAATACTTCCCCAACACCCTAAAGGAGTTAACTGGTCTAGAACTTTTTTTAACATCATCCCTAGGCTGTCGGCATATAAAGCAAAAACCTAGACTTACATGCCCCCAATCTCTCACTGCCCTGGTTTCTCTGCTCCCATCTTCCAGTGCGGTCTTCTTCCTAGTTGCCAGTAGTCGACACGTCATACTGTCATTCAGTAAATTGCCAACTGCAGCAATGTCCTGTCTTGACCTGTGATAAGCTGAGACACCAAGAAGAAGACTACTGCTGCTCAGCCCATCGATGGTCGAGGTGGGACATCACTACAGCCAGCAATTTTCTGAGCCACAATTTGACACATCGACCACTGGCAATGAGGAAAAGGACCACAGCAATGATGGGGCTCCGAGGGAGCTGCGGCAGGTAAGTCCAGTTTTATGTTTTATATGTCACCAGACTGGGGATGATGTTTAAAAATAAGTTTTACACCAGAGTCCCTTTCAAAGCGTACCTGTCAGAACCCACAAAAGAAAAAAAATATACATGTTACTCCTAATCCTAATCCTGACATGTACCTCTATGACTTCTATCACCTATATTTAATGTAAAAATCACTCTTTTCATTAGCTCACAGTGTTAGATATCCTCTCAGGAGAAGGGGGCGGGTCCTTCCTTGTGGTGGTGGGAGGTGATTGGTCTGTCTGCTGATGCAGCCTCATCCATAATTCATCTCTTGTCCATGACTCATGGACAAGCTGATGCTGTTAGTGGTTAGTGTCCCATTAGATATGGGGACCCCCTAGCTGTGGGATTTTCAGGAACTGATTTTCTTTATTAAATATTTAAAACATTTTAAACAACCACATAACAAGAGGTCTTTCATTTTCATAAGTAACAACACATAAAGTGTTTTTGGACCTGACAGTGCCCATTTAAGGGTATTATTACATGTGGCAGATTTCTTGCAGCAAGTTCTGGAAAGGAAGATCCGTTCAATTCATCTGAACAGGATTGTTTAAATGGCAAGAATGTAAATTTCTTCAAGCCCCAAATGAGCATTTCAGTTTTGCCGCAATATACTTTAAAGCAGCTCATACCGGGAGAGCTGTCAATCAATTTGTGTGGACAGAGGAAAGTAAGGCTCCATATGTAGATCTGTAGATGCAAATCTTGTTTTCAATTGAGTGATTAGAACCAGTTTGCCTTAAAGGGGTACTCCAGTGGAAAACTTTTTTTTTTTATTTTTTTAAATCAATTGATGCCAAAAAGTTAAACAGATTTGTAAATAAATTACTTCTATTAAAAAATCTTAATCCTTCCAGTACTATTAGTGGCTGTGTACTACAGAGGAAATTATTTTCTTTTTGGATTTCTTTTCTGTCACGACCAAAGTGCTCTCTGCTGACACCTCTGTCCATGTCACGAATTGTCTAGAGCAGGAGAAAATCCCCATAGCAAACCTATCCTGCTCTGGACAATTCCTAAAATGGACAGAGGTGTCAGCAGAGAGCAGTGTGGTTGTGACAGAAAAGAAATCCCAAAAGAAAAGAATTTCCTCTGTAGTACATAGCTGCTAATAAGTACTGGAAGGATGAAGAATTTTTAATAAAAGTAATTTACAAATCTGTTTAATTTCTGGCACCAGTTGATTTAAAAAAAGTTTTCCACCGGAGTACCCCTTTAAAGGGGTATTCTGGGCAAAAAACATCTTATCCCCTATCCAAAGGATAGGGGATAAGATGTCTGATCGTGGGGGGCCCACCGCCGGGACCCCCCGCGATCTCCCTGCAGCAGCCCGCATTCTATGCGTAGCTGCATCTGCAGCTTTGGAAACCGCTGGGCTTCCGAGACGGGGACGTGATGTCATGGCACGCCCCCTCCATTCATTTCTATGGGAGGGGGAGTAACGGCCGCAACGCTCCCTCCCATAGACATGAATGGAGGAGGCGTGGTGTGACATCACGTCCCCGTCTCGGAAGCCCAGCGGTTTCCGAAACTGCAGATGCAGCTATGCATAGAATGCGGGCTGCTGCAGGGAGATTTCGGGGGGTCCCAGCGGCGGACCCCCCACGATCAGACATCTTATCCCCTATCCTTTCGATAGGGGATAAGATGTTTTTGCCCGGAATACCCCTTTAAGTATATAATTCCCTACTGGCTCTTTGTGCTGGATCTGTGGCTATCACTTGGAAAATAATAGTAAGGTGTTATGTTCTTGGAAAATCAAGATGTGACAGCTAAGCTTTAGTTTCTGAGATATGACTGTCAATATAGCTGCACTCTCCTCTTGTGAAATGATCTCCACGACTGAATAGAACAATCTCAAAAAGCTTTAAGGGATATTTCAATGATTTTTTTTTTTTTTTTTTTAAATCAACTGGTACCAGAAAGTTATATAGATTTGTACATTTCTCTATTTTTAAAATGAAATCCTTTCATCATTGTAGGTGTAGGTGAAGCATTTCTGTCCTAATGTGTATGTGCACCAAATTTATTAAATGGTTGCTGGGGATTTGATAAAAATTGTGCAGGAAGACATTTTCTGGAATTTCTCTGGTTAATCCTGATGTGCTATATTTAGCAATCCTGTGTAAAAATGAGTGTGACTTTTCTACACATGCACCAAAAAGTCCTTACCACTGCAAAAGAATAACCTGTCTGTACACACTATAAAAAAAAAGTGTGAACCAAAAAGACGCAAAAAGAGCCTGGGAAGCTGCACAGCACAAACTGTGAGGCAAATTTACACAAAAAACTGCTCTAAAGGCAATGATAAATCCCCCATATATGCCCTGGAGGAGGGATAGCAATCTTTCCAATACCATTCAGCGCTCTTTGCAGCCACCTAAGTCTGTGTCAAGAACTGTCCAGAGTAGGAGCAAATCCCCATAGTAAACTACTCCTGCTCTGGACAGTTCCTGACACAGACAGAGGTGACAGTAGTGAGCACTAAGTCAGATTGGAAATAATTACATGACTTCCTCCGGACTAAGAACTGGAAGATTTCTATTTTTTTAAACAGAGATAATTTACAAATCTGTTTAGCTTTCTGGCACCAGTTCATTTGAAAACATTTTTGTTTTTCTTGTGGAATATCCTTTTAAGAAAAATAAAATATCATAACCAAACTTGGACAACTGCTCTACCCTCTCATTTATTAATATGGAGTCATTTTTAACATTTCGGATTTTCACTGTTTGACTTTCTAACTAATGATTTCATTCTCATCTCTACTATGACTGTGATCAGCATGGACACTTTATTCTGGAGAAAACTAGTTTTATTTTGCTATAATGGGAACTCTATTTTCCTATAACAAAAGATTTTGGCCCTGTGTGTAAATGCAGAGCCCAGATGATTCCCCCTAAATAAATCATTGGGATGACGGTCTAATTGAGGCCAAGGTTTTGCAGCCTTAGGCCTCGTTCAGACAGCCGTAATGTGGCCTTATTACAGCATCTGTATTACAAGCAACAAATCTTGGTCTAATAACCTGAACTTACAATATCATTTATACTTATAGTGCTGGAAATTCAGGTTATTAGACCTATGGTGGGGCCATAGTATAGAGTATTGTGGCCCCATTGCTTCCTTACACACATACTGTTCTTACATTCTAACTGGGTTATTTGTATGCGTTACCCAAATATTAACCTTTCATTTCAGTTTTCCAAATTGTACCTTGTAGCCACAATCTCAGCATTACGGGACATTAATTATCTCTAAATAAAATATAACAACAGACAGATGGGGACCTCCAGCCCATAGCAAAGGTGAAACAGAAGATTTTTAATAATTCACATAGAGAAGAATATAAAAAACAGGTTCAGATACTTTGTGAGTGAGAAAGTCATAATTGATTTAAATGATCCATTTTCAAGGAATATGTACTAAACACTGTTTAGTACATTTATAAAGCCATTTATAAAGTGATAACTTTATATCCTACTGTTCTACAGAAACATTAGAACAACAGGAGATATTAAATATGCATTATATCCCATAGATGATGTTATTATGATTATGATGAAATCATCACAACATTTTTCATTAAGGAAAAATTGAATTGAGTACTGTTATTTTCATGTTTATTTTAATTTATAATTGTATAAGTACTGTAGGGGGTCTATTTATTTATTTATTTTTCTAGAAAAATCTCCTGATCGTCACCCCAGCTCTCTTCATGCACTGACCTGAGTCGACCACAGCACAAAGCAGTGGTCAACACGCCCCACTGAGATCAATGGAAAAGGGGTTGAACTAGGGACTCTTCCCACAGCTGGTTTAGAAGTTTCTACATAGAAACTAGCCGGGAAACATCACGTGACCAAGGCATCACTCATCTGATACACAACAGTATGCAAATATGTAAACCTTACATCCTTGGAATACTTCAGTGTATGCTATTAAGGCAATATAATGTACACAACAGTTTTACAAGGTAACTTACAGTATCCCATACACAGATTTATGCAGGTAGCAGACAGTTTCTTTTGTTTGACAACTTTACATCCATGGTAGCTGGAGCAAGACCCTTTCTTTGTAAATAATACATTGAGAAAGTCTCAATCTGCTCATATACATTTGAGTAGGTGTTGCTTATGTAACCCCTGTGGAGTTGGCTGCATTATCTGAAATGCCCAGTTGATGGCGGATGGAGACCACAAATGAACTAGTATGCTGTTAATACAGACTGGAGCTGTGATCACATGATTAGCAGCCATTTCATGAGAGATAATGCTGATTGGTATAGATTTCAGTCACATTTCCTGTGCCCTGAGGATTTGCTCAGACGACTACAAGCTTAGCTAGAGAAAAGACGTGCTTCTAGCTGTGAGAGACTGCACCACAGAGACAGCACCTAGCTGAGGGAACTTGCTTCACACAGGACCACACTGGCTGAGAGAGAGACCTGCTGGCAGAGACAAGCACTGAGTCCAGACGTCTGGTGAATACAGTGAGAGGAGACTGCTGCTGGACTGACCTAGTTAATGGTGTTGTGAGGGTAAGCCTAAAGCCTCTTCCCTGTTCCACTACAGAGCATCTGTCTCCTTACTCAAAGTAAAGACTCTGAGGTTCAGTGGTGGATATTACACTGCTCAGGTGGCTTCAGTGATGCAGCAGAGGAGGACTTATAAGGGTCCCAACACTCCTATGTGCACAGCAAGGGGTGGGCTTCAGGTGTGCTTGTGGGTGGGTGAGGAAAATCCAAATTGCATTCCTATCTGTGCACACTATTTTATTATCCTATATATGTTGTTCATTTGCCACTTACTATATAAAGTTAGTTCACATTAGGCTGTGTCAGTCTCATTGTACCAAGTATGTTCCCAGTGGGACCCCACATCCCTACCCCGGATGCTCCACTGGGTGGAGGCACTGCCGCAGACATGCACCCCAGCTCCCAGATAGAGGAGGCTCAGGATCCGCCTGTCGGGCATAATGAGGTAGCTAGGGTAAAGGACCCCAGAGACACTAGGGGGCACTCAAAAATAAACTCTACATATGGAGGCACTGCTGAGATCATAAATTGGGGTACAGCCAGTGAGAATAAGTTAATTCCCCGGGCCACTCCCTCCTTTTCAACAGAGTGGGCCCAGCAACTGAATGTACCATTACAGAAACCCGTAGTATTATGCCAAGTACCACCCTGTTGTGAGATGAACCATGTCATCTTGTGTATGGAAATCATACTGGGAATAGAAATGGCGACTGTCAGGGATATCCTGCAAGATCCTGATGGCCAAACGTACATCTTAATATATTGTCATACAGATCTGAGAGACCATGAGAGGCCCATCAACATTCATTTGTATGGAGCAACAGATGAAGGATGCTTCTTAGTGTACACCCTCCCTGATTAGAAAGAAAGGGTCTCACCACAACAACCCTTTGGGTTGGACCAAAAGACTATGATGCAGAAAAGCCCCTGACTCCCATCTCTGGAAAGGCTGGGGCCATTCCTATACAAGCTGCCTGCCTTACTAGAGAACAGGGGATGATTACTCCTAAAACCGAGACTCCCCCATCTCCAGCATTACAGAAACAAGACCCTATATTGTATAGCATGTCTACAGGAAGTAGTGATGTATTTGAAATACTACAAAAGCTCTCAGAGGTCATAGTGACAGCAAACCACACCCATAGTGACCGAAAACTAAAGGTGTTTTCTGGGAATCAGCCTGTCCCTCCAGGAGAAGAGCCTTTTGAGGTCTGGAAGGATAATGCTACGCAATTGTTAGAGGAATGGCCTTGATACCATAAAGAAACAGTGGTTGGTGGAGAGTCTTCGTTTTCCCGCTACAGACATGATAAGACTGGGCAAGGGAGTGAATGGCCAAGCTACTGTGCAAGACTATCTGCAAGTTTTACAGGACGCTTATGGAAAATCAGAAGATTTTGATGATCTGTTGGTTAAGTTCCTAACCACTAAGCAGAAGGAACATGAAAAAGCCACTGACTATATCAACCGTTTACAGCTATCGCTGGGAAAGTTATTCCATAAAGGAGTAGTCACCAAGCAAATTCAGAGAGGTGGTTTGACCAATAATTCAGTTATGATTCTACTCAGAGCCAAGTTGGATGATAAAGTTCTGCCCTATTTCCCATTAATAAATACAGCCAGGAAATTGGAAGACCAGATGTGTCAACCTCCTCTACGGAAAGAGAAAGAGAAAGAGGTTACAGAACTGTCAGCCCTTAGGAAGAAGGTGGCTGAATTGGAGGTTTTATGCAAATCACCGCCAGAGAGAGCAGATCCTTCCCCTGTAAGTGGGGGGCAACAAAGAAAGACTCCGAAGCAGCTGTTTCCTGAGGATTGACCCCACCGAGGGGACAGCTTTAAATGTCGAAAGTCAGGGCATTTTCAGCGGGAGTGCCCTGCAAATTCCATGGAGGTAGATGTGGAGGTCCTTGCAACCGAGTTTGAGGAGACTCAAATGACCAGATCTTATAAGCGAAGAAAGAACAGGCCTACACATAGTCTATCCATATGGGCCAAGATTGGGCCTAAATCCTTGATACGCATGCAAGTGGAAGGAATTAATGTTTCAGCATTGCTAGATACAGGGTCTCAAGTCACCATCATCTACAAAGATTTCTATGAACATTATTTGAAACGCATTCCCATGGAACCTGCAGGAGAGTTTCAGCTATGGGGCATGGGGTCTCAAGCTCAACCAGTGGAGGGATGCATAAAAGTGACCATAACTATTCCCCTATTAAACACTGGGATGATTTGTCCTATGGAGCTGGAAGCTCTCATATGCCCTGCAGCCAAGAAAGTGCCCCAATAATCTTGGGTACTAATGCAAAGATGGCACAGGATGTATTCAGGGCCTACCTAACAGAAGTGGGAGATGTTTCCTTAGCCTGACTGATAGAGGTCAGCCCTGTACTAGGGAAAGAGTGCCAACGACTAGCCCTTGAAACCAGGGTAGTGCCACTATTCGGGGACAGAACATTGTATTTGTGAAGCCCGGTGAGACCAAAACCTTACGAGCCATAGCCTCAATGCACCGTGAAATGTTGGGGGGAACTGGACAATATCTTTTCAAGTCTCTACCTGAGGTGAAAGATTGGGGCAAGAATTGGTGTCGGAGCTTTCCTGTGATGGTACAGAACTTAACCCCCACAGAAGTCCGGATTTATCAGAAGATTGCTGTGATACACCTGTTAGATCAAGTTTCGTCCATCATGTCTGTGAGTGCAGAACAGAAGGATCATATGAAAGCACTGGAAGATTTTAATTTGAAAGATTCTCCTCTATCAAAACAGTGGAAAGACAGCCTTCGTTCTAAACTAACTACTCTAGAGGGAGTTTTTTCCAGAGCAGAAATGGACTTGGGGTGTTCTAAGAGTGCCGCCCATGCTATAAGACTTTCTGATCATGCTCCTTTCAGAGAAAAGTCAAGAAGAATACCCCCTCGAGATGTGGAAGATGTCCGGGACATACTCCAACAGATGGAAGGAGCTGGCATCATCACAGAGTCCAGGAGCCCCTATGCTTCACCCATCAAAGTAGTGAGGAAAAAGAAAAGTGCAGTTCAGCTATGTATGGACTATTGTACTCTGAACAAGAGGACTGTGCCTGATCAGTGCACCTTGCCCCGGATAGAGGATCTGCTGAACGCCCTATCTGGCAGCCAGTGGTTTAGTGTGTTCTACCTAGATCTGGGTATTATCAAGTACCCATGAAGAAGGAGGATCAGGAGAAGACAGCCTTCATCTGTCCCTTGGGGTTCTTCCAGTTTGCCAGAATGCCATAAGGAGTCACAGGAGCTCCTGCTACCTTTCAGAGGCTGATGGAGATAACTGTGGGGGATATGAATCCCAAAGAGTGTCTAGTGTATCTGGATGACCTAATTGTGTTTGGGAAGACACCAGAGGAGCACGAACAGAGGTTGTTGAAGGTGTTGGATGCACTTCAAGCAGAGGGCCTGAAGCTATCAGTGGGCAAATGCCGGTTTGCCCAGAACTCTGTCACTTACGTAGGGCACATAGTCTCTGCTGAAGAAGTAGCCACAGACCCAGCTAAAGTTGAAGCAGTGTTGAATTGGCCAAGACCCAATAACAGCGAATTACGGTCCTTCCTTTATTTCCGTAGTTACTATTGAAGGTTTCGTGAAAGACTACTCGAAGATTGCTCGAGAGTTACATGACCTGCTGAAGATTACCTCTGACATAGGGGGTGCTAAGGCACCATGTCTTAAAGATCCCTTTGGAGAGAAATGGACTTCAGGATGTGAAGAGGCTTTTCTGACATTGAAGAAGAGACTTACAGAAGCTCCTGTCTTGGTGTATGCAGACCCTGAGAAACAATATATCCTCCATGTGGATGCCAGTATGGAAGGCCTAGGGGGTGTATTGCAAGTTATCCAGAAGGATTAAGACCAGTGGCTTACATAAGTAGAAGTCTTACGGTTGCTGAGAAGAACTATCCAGTCCATAAGTTGGAATTTCTGGCACTAAAGTGGGCCGACGTGGATAAACTGCATGACTATTTGTATGGAGCAACATTTGAAGTAAGGACTGATAACAATCCACTCACCTACATTCAGACTACAGTCAAGCAGAATGCCACAGGACATAGATGGTTGGCAGCCTTGTCAAACTACAGTTCTACAGTCTGCGACATGTCTGCGCCAGTGTGCGACAGTATGCACCTGGAAAATACGACAAACCCGACATTGCACTGTGAAAAGCAGAAAAAGGGGCGTGGTCTGTTGCAAAAGGAGCATGACCGGTCTTAAAGGGAGCTTGGTTTTACAACCCAACCAATTTACTATTGAATTCACAGAAAATCCTGTGGATAAATGACTGGAAATTTCCACCTAGACAAAGCTGGTCAGAGAATTTTCCCGCAATCCTGCAAGTTTTAAACATTTCCCACACTCTTAGTAAATGAGGCCCATTATGTATGAAGCCTTACATGCACATTCAGTCAGGCAAAGTTACACACAGATGAGCAAAGAGTAAGATAATGGCAACTATTTACAGATGGATGATTCTTCCTTTTGGAGGAGAATCTGGTTTGTTCAGTATGAAATACACGTGTTCAACCCTACCATTCCTTGAACTACCTCCAATTTCATATATACACATTCAATATGTGATATACAAGAAAAAACCTAAACAGGCTGCAATACCACTGGGCGTCCACATAGAAACAGATACAGAATATACACTGAACGCTCAACAGTGTCAAGGACCAACCAGGGGTCAGAAAGAGTGAGCCCTAAACTGACCCTAAAACTGCTCTCCCTGCCTACTTACCCATCCACCCTAACCGGTGAATCAACAACTTGGCGCCAGTCCCTCTCTGAACTAAAGTGCAGGGGCCTATTAAAAACACATACTAATAAATAGTCGGTCACAAACCAGAAACATAACATGAACATAGAACTCTATAGTATAAAGTTCAGAGGACACAGATCAGTGAGCAGCACAGGGGACACTATATGAGTGGTTGTGAACAGAGGACACTATAGATAAGCTGTCATGAACAGAGCTCCAAAGATCTGACTAAAGAACTAATAAACATATAGAGGCAGATTCATCAAAAACTGTCCAGAGGAAAAGTTGTTGAGTTGCCCATAGCAACCAATCAGATCGCTTCTTTCATTTTTGAAAAGGCCCCTGAAAAATGAAAGAAGCAATCTGATTGGTTGCTATGGGCAACTCAGCAACTTTTCCTCTGGACAGGTTTTGGTAAATCTCCCCCATAGAGTTCAAAACGCCCGACAGGAAAATGGATAGGATGCCTAGAGCTTTGAACTTAAAGTGGTCCCTCCATATGGGATCCAGAAGAAACTGCCAAGTTCATTGCCAATGCAAATGAAAACCTGTCACCGAATGCATATATAGGTACACTAGTGGCCCATAGACATCTATAGGTTCTGTATTTCGGCTCCTTACAACTCAGGGATGTATGGTGCCATAATACGGACCTGTACTCGAGACCTTGGAGTGTCTGTGTTGTGGACTTTCACAGCCCAAACTAATTATGTAAGTCTGTGTTTTTTGATAAACATTTTCTGTTCCTCCATAATGCGCTGCACCACAGGACCCCGGTAATCCACTATCTTTTTAAATTGAAAAAGGGAAACAAACGCATTACCGTCTTCAAACATTTATTCTAGAAATGAGAAAAGCAAAAAAAAAAGGAGAAGCAGGAAGAAATGAAATAACACATTGCCGAGTGGTTGTGATTTCAGCAGAGAAGCTTTGTCTTTCTGCTTTGATGTCTCTTGCTGGGTTTTGTAATATTCAGAAAAGATCTTAAGTTATGAAAATCAAGGAGCAGCACTTGCAGACTGTTCCCCCTGGAAGCAAATTTATGCACAAGGGACAGAATGCATTGGCAATTGAATTCTGCAAACAATTTTTTTTTCTTTTTTAGGTAGGAGGGCAGTAACATAGGGATGGGGGCATTAAATAACTTCATCATGTAAAATAAGTCAGCACGAATATATTCAGTAGTGGGGGCTGGGAATCTCTGGAAGTCACGCTCGCTGGTCATGAACGATAACAGCACAGGATCGGTGTGTTGCCCCCCAGGCAGAGTGAGGGAACATCTTTATATATCATAGCAACTAGTCTTCCCATATTTTACAGAACGTTGACTCACACAGTTTAAATACAAGGAGAAGTAAATTTGTCATGTCATACATAATAATTAAAAATGTATTGACTCAACACCCAAAGCCCTGACAGGAAGCAATGGATTCTGGAAAAGGTAAAGAATTACTGAGCTGAGCAGTAATGTTACAAGAGGAGTACTCTACATGTCAGGCATACAGAAAGAACTGCTACATTGGAATAATAGTCATTAATATACATGTAAGACCCCATTTACATGATGTTTATGGTCTCCATCGAGGGTATACATCGGAGTACCATCAAAAAGTTAGTGTCATGTTGGAGGATGCTTGCAGTGTAGTCTTCAATAGACCCATTGACAAAGTTTCCTTCTGACTACAGATGGCCCCCTATATACCAGTATACCTTTAATTTGAGGGATAGCAAAGTGTAGACTATGCTTCTTTCTATCTCTCATATCTGTATAGTAACATAAAGCAGGCCAAATTCAGTAGATTACATTTAGTCTATTGAAGCTTATGTTGCTATTTATCATTATCTTTCCTTGAATTTAGTACAAGAGGTTTTCCAGGCTAACCCAATAGTTAACCCTATGCCTCCTTGTGCATTAAAACAACAAAAGCCAGCATACTTTCCTCACCCGCTAAGAGCATGCTCTGGCTTTTACCAAGTAAACCTACAGCTCACAGAGCAATGGTAAGGATATGCTTTAAATTGTTGTTACAATTGCTACGTTGCTACAGACCTTATAAAGTGACAACAGCATTGATGGGACACAGACAGAATACACAGTGACAGGTGATGTCTATTCTGTAATCAGGGCTCAAGTCCTGCAGGAATGTGTGGAAACTGAGTTCCTGCACTTTTTCCACAGCAACAACACCGTTCCCATTAGCAGTAGTTCTGCAGGACCAGCCCTTGAGTGCAAATCTTGGGTGATTTCCAGCACTTTTTTCCCCAGGACTTGACCCCTGTCTGTAATGGTTTCCTCCTTATTGTAGCTCACACTTTGCCCCTGAATATAATACTGCCACACACTGAATCCCTTAATATTATACTGCCACACACTATATTTGTCCCTCTGAGTATAATACTGCCACACACTGTATCACTGAATATAATACTGCCACACACTGTATCCCTGAATATAATACTGCCACACACTGTATCACTAAATATAATACTGCCACACACTGTATTGCTGAATATAATACTGCCCCACACTGTATCCCTGAATATAATACTGCCACACATTGTATCACTGAATATAATACTGCCACACACTGTATCCCTGAATATAACACTGCCACACACTGTATCACTGAATATAATACTGCCACACACTGTATTGTTGAATATAATACTGCCACACACTGTACCATCTGAATATAATACTGCCACACACTGAATCCCTTAATATAATACTGCCACACACTATATTCGTCCCTCTGAGTATAATACTGCCACACACTGTATCACTGAATATAATACTGCCACACACTGTATCCCTGAATATAATACTGCTACACACTGTATCACTGAATATAATACTGCCCCACACTATATGAGACGATAAGATCTCTTTACAGGTTAGTATTCTTTGATGTTCTCATTATTTAAAGGAGATATCCAGTGGTGACTCAGTGGTGAACAACTTATCCCCTATCCTAAGCATAGGGGATAAGTTGCAGATCGCGGGGGTCCGACCGCTCGAAGGGGGGTCGACCTCCGCACGAAGGGGCGGCCGACACGCCCCATCAGTACAACTCTATGGCAGAACCGAAGCGCTGCCTTCGGCAATCTCCGGCTTTGCCATTGAGATGTATTGAGGGGGCATGTCGGCCGCCGCTTCGTGCGGGGGTCGACACCCGCTATCTGGCCGGAGAGCCTGGCCCCCGTACAGAGAGATCGCAGGGGGCCCCAGCGGTCGGACCCCCGCAATCTCAAACTTATCCCCTATCCTTAGGATAGGGGATAAGTTTTTCACCACTGGACTACCCCTTTAATGAATCTTGTCCATTATAATAGCAATCAGTAATAGGGATGAAGTTATTCTTCATATTATCTAGTTGTTTGGGTTGTACACATTTCAGGGTATAGATATATATACATTTTATAAATTCCTTTGTCATATGGTGTAGGTTGTTATGCCATATGGTGTCCTCTAAATTATGTACTCTCACAATGGGGTTCCATTAGGCAATTCTATAAGGGTGTCTGGGGATATCTTAAGCAGCAAAGGTACCTCTACTGACAGATTGATGTGTGACCATTATATCTCTATAATGTATTGTACCGTTATTATGATACCATTATACTCTTAGTCCCATAGTATAACGACTCTTCTATAGCCACCATATTTCTCTTAATTTCTGCAGAGAAATCTATTTTCTACATTCACATATGGCCCAAACTAGAGATCCAATCACCACACAGGCAACTAGAGCCAAGGTAAGTATATATTACATTATTTTCTTTTAATTCCATTATACCCTCACAGGTCTTTCAGCTGTAATCTTGTTCTTTCCCCAAGAATCGGAAGAATGCACAAGAGAACAACCACCTCCCAATAATTTTTTCACGATCGATCCCGCTCATCCACATGGAGCCATTCCATCCCCATGGTCCTTATAAATGCAATCAGCACGGCTGTTTACCAAATATCATGTTGATTTTTTATTGTTTATTAGGTGCTATAAATTTTATGTCTCAATCTAAATAAGTGGAAAAAGAGAATCCCTTATTAAGTCCTAATAGATATCTGCTGTTCAACCGATATATCCATCTGGCCTTGAGGAGTAATTTGTCACCTTCCATGGACCTAATTTTAGTTGGCACACGCCCCAAAATTTTATCACATACAAATTATTATTGTGTACTGAATTACAGTTGACGTTCACACGGAAGCATAGCTCACTATTTATAACTCTGGTTCTGTTGTTTTTATCCCTTTTGTGTCCCTAGTGCACTGCCTAACACAGGCCTCAGAATAAAGGCACACCTTTTGGATTTTGAGGCCTACTTGGGGCCGTTCAAGCACAATCTAAGGTTTGTAGAGGCCTTCAGGTTGCAAAACACAGAAAGAAAAAAAAGAAAAACTCAAGGAATTTTTCTAGAGGGGAAATGAGGGTTTTGACCCTAAAGGTTTTTTTGTTGTTGTTTTTTTTAAATAAAATTAATGAATTCATTTATTCCAAATATATACTGTTTTAGTTACATTTTTTTCATTTGTAGAAGGGGTAATAGAAGACACACAGTTCAGACCAAATAGATAATGTGATACCAGCCATATGCATTTTTTAAGTTCTTTTCTTTTTCCTTTTTTATTCATGATGTGTGTGCAGTGCTGACTTTCTGTGTTAATATTGTGATTTGATCGTATTTAAATAGGCAATGTGCATATATACAGTTTAGACTACATTGTGGTTAACAACAGAGAGTTTTGCTTGGTTGATTTATATGCATATTTCACTACATTTAGCTACATCGCATGCATGATATAAACACTCAAGTCTATTTTTGCGCAGTTGCATGAGTTTTATTAGTTTACGTTATTTTGACGGTTGGTAGGATTGCCATTTTTTTAGGCATTGTGCACAATAGTATGAGCGCCAGAATACATCTCTTTTATACAGTACACCACCTTGTTTTTACCATTAGTAACATCTATCTGTGCCTTTCACGCATAACTTTAAGTGAGCAGTTTAAGGGTGTTATTGAATTTTTTTTCTGGATGCCACACATTACTTATATTTATACTAAGATCCTTAGGCCCCCTTGTGGAATATGTTTGCAGCACATACAGCAGTCACTTTTACCTTTTTCGTACTGCTATTTAGGGACTTCAGGGGTCTTAATTTTTTTTCTAGTTAACATTTACATTCTAGCTGTAGTCTGGTATGTTTACTTTCACACTTACACTAATTAATAATATACTTTATTTTTTATTTTATTTTATTTACAACTTAAATTGCACCCTAGAATATGCAGGCTGCTCCAGTCCTTCGTCGGGGGCCACTGACTATTTAAAGCGTACCTGTCATAGTGCAAAGAAGACAAAAAAAGGGATATGTTACTCAGTAGCTAATCTTGATCATATACACATCATTTTTATGTGTCTAGGGCCTATACATCCCTAACAAATAGCCTTTATATGTAGCTCACTTGCTTTCTTGTTCTTGCCTTCTGAAGGGTGTGTGTCTCTCTCCCTCACTGTGGATGACTCATCTGGGAGTAGCCTGGCAGTCACTGCACTCTGTAACCCTTTCTTCTTTGGGCAGTGAGCAAATTGCTGCACAGTAGTTTTTCTGCATACATTTTCTATCTGTTCTTAGTAAAGCTGGATGCTAATCAACATAGCTGTCACTATGTGTGTCATTCAGCTTTCACAGACTCCTGAATGTTTGATCAGCTGCTTTGTCATTCAGGAGTCAGAGAAAGCTTTGGCTGTTCAAGCATGCTGGGAGTTGTAGTTTTGCATTGCAACAGCTCAGGGGCGGATCCAGAGTCTAGTCTCAGGAGGGGCACTCAGAGTATCGTGCAGTTGTTGACACGCCCCCTCCCGTAGACTTGCATTGAGATGGCGTGGTGCGACGTCACAAGGGGCGTGACTGTGACGTCACAACCCCTGCAGCCCGCACCCAGATTTCGGAACAAAATTTTCCAAACACTGGGGCAGTGGAGTACCCCTTTAAGTATGCAGCATTGTTCCCCCACACTAGGTAGGCAGCATAGTTCTCCCACACTAGGTAGGCAGCATAGTTTCCCAACACTAGGAAGGCAGCATAGTTCCCCCACACTAGGTAGGCAGCATTGAGCACTGAAGTGGGGCAGTACACAGACATACAACCTCAAGCCATACACTGTATATGTGGGGGGAACTATACTGCCAACCTAATGTGGGGGGGACTATACTGCCAACCTAATGTGGGGGGGAACTACACTGACAACCTAATGTGGGGGGAACTATGCTGCCAACCTAACGTGGGGGGAACTATACTGCCAACCTAATGTGGGGGGACTACAACCTAACGGGGGGGAACTATACTGTGGACCTAATGTGGGGGGAACTATGCTGCCAACCTAATTTGAGGGGGAACTATGCTGACAACCTAATGTGGAAGAAACTATACTGCCAACCTAATGTGGGGGAACTATGTTGCCAACCTAATGTGGGTGGAACTATACTGCCAACCTAATGTGGGGGGAACTATACTGCCAACCTATTGTGGGGGAAAGTTCCATTAGGTTGACAGTATTGTTCCCCCCACATTAGGCTGGCAGTAAAGTTCCCACCAGATTAGGCACGCAGCATAGTTCCCCCACATTAGGTTGGCAGACTCCCCCCACATTAGGATGGCAATATAGTTCCCCCCACATTAGGTTGGCAGTATAGTTCCCCCCACATTAGGTTGACAGTATAGTTCCCCCACATTAGGTTGGCAGTATAGTTCCCCCACATTAGGTTGTAGTTCCCCCACATTAGGTTGGCAGTATAGTTCCCCCCACATTAGGTTGGTAGCATAGTTCCCCCCACATTGGGTTGGCAGTATAATTCTCCCCACATTAGGTTGGCAGTATAGTTCCCCCCACATTAGGCTGGCAGTATAGTTCCCCCCACATTAGGTTGGTAGTATAGTTACCCCATCGTAAGGCTGGCAGTATAGTTCCCCTCACATTAGGTTGGTAGTATATTTCCCCCCACATTAGGCTTGCAGTATAGTTTTGCCCACATAGGTTGTAGTTTCCCCACATTAGGTTGGCAGTGGCCCCCACAGACATACAGCCTTCAGCCATATACAGTGTATGGATTGAGGTTGTATGTCTGTGTACTGCCCCACTTCAGTGCTCCGTCCACTGCTCCTCCGGTCAGGGGTCATGATCTGCTGTAGGTCCCGGGACTAGAGGAGCGGTGGTCGGAGCACTGAAGATGGCGTGCCGCTGGTAACTTACCATGCACGTTTCATCCTTCTAGCTGCTCTGCACCGCTCTGCTCTGTTTCTGGGGGCACACGCACGGGATGTCAGTGATGTCCCTGCGTGCTCTACCTCCCGGCGGCCCCTGCGTTTTAAAGTAATGCAGGGTCGCAGAAAGGTAACCGGGACATCCTTGTGTCCCGAAAAGACCTTTCTGGACACAGAAATGTCCAGAATGTGACAAAGGAAATTAATCTTGGGGGGGGGGGAGGGGCAACTGCCTCGTTGCCCCCCCCCCCCCCCCCCTGGATCTGCCACTGCAACAGCTGGAGCTGCAGTGTTTATAACGCACTACATTAGAGCAGTGTTGCCTTTAGCTGTTGCCAAACTACAACTCCCAGAATGCCCACACATCCTTTGTCTGTAATTTTGCAAGAGCTGGCGGCACGCAGCTGGAGAATACACAGCTCTAAAACAGAGTTTTACAAAGATTGTACCCCCAGCTGTTGCAAACCTACAACTCCCATCATAGGAGTTGTATTTTAGGAACAGCTGAAGACTGTAGTGGTGCAATGGTGATCTCCTATACTGGATACCAACACACTTTACGGTATGCTACAAAATACAGAGTAGTCTGCCTGCATAAAGACAGATGACCCCTAGTGGTGGCTATTTTCTTTTTATTTATTTTTTATAAATGTACATTTAAAAAAGTAACCTTATCAGTAGTACTACAAAATATTAAAACGTTATTCATAATGACAGTGCCTCTTTAAGAGCATGGTAGCTGCTGAAACATAGGGTAGTGGTCGTGCCACACACAGGCATGTCCACTAAATCAAAGTGCTGGGGGTCCCAAAGTCACATCAGTGGGGGATAGGAGAGCGGCAGTGGCGTTGCTAAGGTTGGTGTCACCCGGTGCGATCTAAAATGGTGTCACCCCATACCTACCCCCCCCCCCCCCCAGTAAGTTTTTAGCCTGTTGTGACAGGCGCCACTGATGTAGAGCAGTGTGAAAAATTCCAGTATAATAATCAAATATACCAATTGCCAAAGAATGGTAAAGCGCTAAAAAAGGTTTCACCAATTAAAACTACAGCTCCCAGTATGACCTACGCAGTGGTGAGGTTATGCTGGGAGCAGGCCCGATGCTGTCATAAGGCAAACCATGCGTCCGCTTGAGAACGCATGGACTCGCAGCTGATGGGGGCGGAAAAATTAAGACTTTATTTTATACTAAGACCCACACCTGTGCGCCCCGCCGCCGCACAGCAGAGGTCACTGCCACCACTCCACCCTCTCTGGTTTTATTGCTGCGGCCCACCGAGATTCCCGAAATGGAGCTTCGCTTGTGTAGGCAGAAATCCTTGCACCGGCCCTGGCTGGGAGTTGTAGTTTTACTCATCACAACTGCAGAACTTACAAGTGACTACAGCTCTGATGGGACATAATGAGGAAAATACACAATAATATCAGTGACTACAGGTGACTTCTCTATAGTCTTTCCTTATGCACCCTCATCATACATAAGGAGGATTATCCTCCTGCCAGTGGCACCCCCATCATCCAGGATGGTGGGGGTGCTACTGGCAGAAGGATGATCCTCCCAATGGATTATGAGGGTGCTACGGCCAGGATGATGGGGGTGCTACATCTGCAGGAGCATCCTCCTGCCAGTAGCACCCCCATCATCCCAGAGGATGATCTGCTGATGGATGATGGAGGTGCAGCACCCCCATAATTCATCAGTAGCACCCTCATCATACATAAGGAGGATCATCCTCCTGCCAGAGGCACCCCCCATCATCCAGGAGGATGATCCTGCTGATGGATGATGGGGGTGCTTCTCACAGGAGGATGATCCTGCTGATGGATGATGGGGGTGCTACTCACAGGAGGATGATCCTGCTGATGGATGATGGGGGTGCTTCTCACAGGAGGATGATCCTGCTGATGGATGATGGGGGTGCTTCTCACAGGAGGATGATCCTGCTGATGGATGATGGGGGTGCTTCTCACAGGAGGATGATCCTGCTGAGGGATGATGGGGGTGCAGCACCCCCATCATTCATCAGTAGCACCCCCATCATACATAAGGAGGATCATCCTCCTGGCAATGCGCCCCCCCCCCCCCCCCCAGAGCCTCTCAGCACCCCCTTTCTCCCTGTTACATTAAAACGTTAAATCAGTGTTTCCCAACCAGGGTGCTTCCAGCTGTTGCAAAACTACAACTCCCAGCATGCCCGGATAGCCAAAGGCTGTCTGGGCATGCTGGGAGTAATAGTTTTGCAACAGCTGGAGGCACCCTGGTTGGGAAACACTGCATTAAATACACAGTTTTGCAGAGAGGTCTCACCAGCTCACCAGTCTCTTGTCTTCACTTTCACTTTCTGCGGCTCCAGGGCCAGGAATGTCCGGGGGTTGGGGAGGAATTTATCACCCATGAATCCTCAGAAGATGCGGAGCACATGAGGCAGGGACACGTCGGGGGAGGGAGCAGACGTGTGCACGGCACTTCTGTTCCCAGAAAGCATTGCAGGTCTTAAAGAGGCAGCTTCCTGGGGCTGGGGGATAGGATTGTGTCGGGGGCTGAAACTGGAGTGCGGCAGCCTGCAGGTCATGAAAGAAGCCTCTTCTGTCTGGGGATGCTGCAAATACCGGCTGAGATGAGTGACGGTGTGCAGATGTGGGGGGTGCTTCCGGCCGTGGTGTCACCCCTCCAGGCTGGTGTCACCCGGTGCGCTCCGCACCCCCCGCACCCGGGTCGCAACGCCACTGGAGAGCGGAGACACAGCCTGCAGTGCTGCCAGGATGCTGTGAAGACCCAGGATGATAACTACCGAATCACCACTCCTTTGGTCAGGATCTACTGCTGTGGACCTACATCAGTAGGTTCCAACCCTGGCCCGGAGAAGCAGTGGAGCACAGAAGCTTATATGGCAGCTGTGGGATAGTATGTCTGGGAGCCACAACCTAAATATATGTGGACACCTATCACAGAGGGGGCCTACAACTATGGGGGCAGCTAGCACAGAGAGGGCCTACAACTATGGGGGCACCTTGTAGAAAACAAAATAATGCAAAAATAAAAAAATTCTGCTTCCTTAAAGTGTTAAAAACTGGAGATCAATCAGTTCCCCAATATATTATACTTTCAAAAGCTGGATATGCAGTTCTGGATATGTGTTTTGTTGCATACAAAAGAGCAAATCCCTGTAAATTATTACAAATATTCAAAGTTAATTTACATGCATTTTGCAGAAGTGCTTGGCCTCCAGCCACGTGGCGTTATATGATCTCAGAACATCACAGTGTTATCTCATTTTCAATAGTAAGTAGCCGTTGGCCATTTATGTTTTATTCTTATATCATTTAAAGTAAAGGTAGGAACAGAAAAAAATATATTGTGAATTGAGTCTACCTGCCTAGGAGCAGAAGAAGGGACACAGCGTAAGTTTTATGTATTACCTTCTTACTGATCACAATATTCCAGAGAATATGCAGAGTGTGTAGCCTGTGCCAGCTACAAATGCCCTTATTATAGCTGGTACCAGCAACAGATGCACCTGCTACAGTATTTGCAGCCATACAGTAGATGTTCTTGCCACAGATATCTTTGTTATGAGGGGATGGTCACCAGGCAATAAAATTCCAATGCATGGTTGACCAGTATATAAACATAATTTAGTTACTTTGGTATTTCATTGCCTTAAAATGCCCTCATACTTACAGTGGGGATCAAAAGTTTGGGCACCCCAGGTAAAAATTTGTATTAATGTGCATAGACAAGCCAAGGAAAGATGGAAAAATCTCCAAAAGGCATCAAATTACACATTAGACATTCTTATAATATGTCAACAAAAGTTAGATTTTATTTCCATCATTTACACTTTTAAAATAACAGAAAACAAAAAAATGGCATCTGCAAAAGTTTGGGCACCCTGCAGAGTTAATATCTTGTACTGCCCCTTTGGTAAAAATCACAGCTTGTAAGCGCTTTTTGTAGCCAGGCAAGAGTCTTTCAATTCTTGTTTGAGGTATCTTTGCCCATTCTTCCTTACAAAAGTCTTCCAGTTCTTTGAGATTTCTGGGCTGTCTCTCACGCACTGCTCTTTTAAGGTCTATCCATAGATTTTTAATTATGTTGAGGTCAGGAGATTGTGAAGGCAATGACAAAACCTTCAGTTTACGCCTCTTGATGTAATCCCCCGTGGATTTCGAGGTGTGTTTAGGATCATTATCCATTTGTAGAAGCCATCCTCTCTTTAACTTCAGCTTTTTCACAGATGGCATCAAGTTAGCATCCAAAATTTGCTGAAATTCTATTGAATCCATTTTTCCTTCTACTCGTGAGATGTTTCCTGTGCCACTGGCTGCAATACAACCCCAAAGCATGATTGATCCACCCCCATGCTTAACAGTTGGACAGAAGTTCTTTTCATTAAATTCTGTTTCTCCAAACGTACCTTTGCTCATTCCAGCCAAAAAGTTCAATTTTAACCTCATCGGTCCACAGAATTTGTTTCCAAAATGCATCAGGCTTGTTTATATGTTCATTTCCAAAGTTCAAACGCTGATTTTTGTGGTGAGGACATAGAAGAGGTTTTCTTCTGATGACTCTTCCATGAAGACCATATTTGTACAAGTATCTCTTTATAGTGGAATAGTGTACCACAACTCCTGTGTCTGCCAGATCTTTCTGGAGGGATTTTGCAGTCAAACGTGGGTTTTGAATTGTTTTTCTCACAATCCTGCGAGCTGTTCTGTCTGATATTTTTCTTGGTCCTCCAGATCTTGCTTTAACTTCCACTGTTCTGTTTCTTATGACTGCCATCTCTTAATTACATTCCGAAGAGAGGATATTGACATCTGAAAACGTTTTGCTTTCTTCTTATAGCCTTCTCCAGCTTTGTGAGTGTCAACTATTTTCACTTTCAGATTTCTAGACAACTGCTTAGAAGAACCCATGGTGCTGATTGTTGGGGCAAGGTCAAATGAGTCTGGGCATTTAAAACCTTTGAGATTGACATCACCTGGCCTTTCCAAATGATGATTGAGACCACCCATGACACTGGCAGGTCTCAGCTTTGCAAAGGGGGCAGTGCATGCTATAAATTCTGCAGGGTGCCCAAACATTTGCAGACGCCATTTTTTTGTTTTTTGTTATTTTGAAAGTCTAAATGATGGAAATAAAATCTAACTTTTGTTGACATATTATAAAAATGTCTAGTCTGTAATTTGATGCCTTTTGGAGATTATTCCATCTTTCCTTGGCTTCTTTATGCACATTAATACACATTTTTACCTGGGGTGCCCAAACTTTTGATCCTCACAGTACCTCACTTGCTCCCTATGCACTGCAGCTGTCACATCTTCTGGTCTCCCCTCCTGTGTTTTTCTTCATTCTTTTGTTGATATCCTGCTCCTCACAAAGCCAATCAGGGGAAGAAGCAGAACGGGGAACACAAGTGTATGAGGTAAATATGCAGGTGTTTCTTGTTTTATTGCACAGTGAAGCATTGGGCTAAGTAAGATACAACAAAAACAAAAAAAAACTAAAATCTAGCCGGCACCTAAGCCCAATACACGGGTGCACACTGCTGTGGCAAGTACAAAACATGTAAAAAAAAGAAAATGGCAGCAGGACACTTGGTCTACAAAATGGAGGCTCTTAGCGCACTTTTTGATCAAAACGTGTCCCCCCATCCACCACGCGGAGGTGGCCTCATATCGGATGGGACCCTAACATTCACTCACCTCAGGCTGAGTGACATTCTGGATCCACTAACAACCTAAAACCACCTCCTGTGAAATAGGGGAGCAGATGCACGGCTACAGAGGGAGCCACAATTGTAGTTTCATTGAGATACATGTATGGACCGTGATTTTCAGTATAGTGGTGTGATAAAATTGCTAGATTTCTAAAGTGCATGAAACATTGCCAGAAAATTGTCAAATACCTACACAAAGTCAGGTCAGTGGTACAAGCTCCTTTTTTTCATTGCCCCATATCAGCCACATGTGCTACCTTTATGGCATTTTCTCCCTTGTCTATACAGGTATAAAAAAATATGACAATGTGTAAAGAAAAAAAAAACGCTTTCAAGAAAAGGCAAACTTTTCTCCATGAGCACGCTCAGCATGAAAGGTCATAGAATGATATATTGAGGAGTAGCCTCTAGGCAGCAGCACACAAATTGATTATGTCGGTTTTCAAGACAGACAATTCTTTGTATTGTGGTTTTTCTACACATTTTAAGAAACTAGGCTACATGCGTTGAGTGGGTTGCTGATTCACCGTTATGTTTTGCTTTCAATGGTAGTTTTAGTTTATTTTTAGAATGACTATGTTGCTTTGGGTTACATTTTTTTTTTAAGTGTAGATTGCAGGTTCATAATACAAGTAAGTAAATATTTAAAATTTTGTATCATGATATGCATCTAAATCAGATCCTTAAGAGCAGATCTTGTGGGCCTCCACTGCAGTCATTGAACTAAAATAAAATTTTGCCCAAACTTTCCACCTATATTTGCCTCATTTGCAACAATATGTTGTTTATGGGGACAACCTGCACATATCTCCAAAGACTGCTTTTCAACATACATGATCCTTGAGTGTGAATATTTATTTAAAAAAAAAAAGAGTATATTGATTCTCTATAGGTCCCAAAATCAAAGGAGGCCAAACTTTTGTGTCCAATGCAGTATACATTAAGGGTATGGACTGAGTATAATCACAAGTGAACTGCTTTTGGTCAATTTAACATAGGGGGCCTATCAATGTACAGTTTTTGCAGATACTCCAATGTATATCAGAAATGTAGAACCTGAATGTATTCTGGATAGACTCTTAAAAGGATATTCTGCCCCTAGACATCTTATGCAAAGAATAAGGGATAAGATGTCTGATCGCGGTGGTCCCGCCGCTGGGGACCTCCGCGATCTCGGCTGCGGTACCCCAGACTTTGGGTACACGGAACAAACTTCTCTCCATGTCGTTTGACTGGCAATGCAGGACGGAGGCTCGTGACATAATGGCCAAGCCCCCTCAATGCAAGTCTGTGGGAGGGGGCGTGGTGGATGCCACGCCCCCTCCCATAGACTAGCATTTAGGGGGTGTGGCCATAACATCATGACCGGGGCACAGCCGTGACGTCCCGAGCCTCCGTTGCTGCACCCAACGCTCTTAACGACCACCGGGTGCAGCAGGGAGATTGAGGGCATCCCCAGCGGCTGGACCCCACAATCAGACATCTTATCCCCTATCCTTTGGATAGGGGATAAGATGTCTAGGGGCAGAGTACCCCTTTAAGGTGTCTAAAGTCTTGAAGTCAGCCTTTGGCCAACTGAATGGTGTATTAAGGAGCTTCCCAACTTTCCACCAACAGTTGATGTCGTCTGAAAGACTGATTTGGCGTGTTGTATTTTAAGTGCCTGACCCTATTGTTCTAGGAGGAATGTGCCAGCACCATGCCTACCCCTCCCAATAGAGAACACATGAATGTTTGGCCAAGCCGAATGCCCAAGTGTATGGGAAAGTGGGGAGAGAGGACAGTATGTTTAGTTAATAGTTATTGAAAATATATGGCCATCTTTAGTCATGAGACACAGCCTTCAACCGACCATCTCTTTTATGGTCAGTGTTATGTCTAAGTCTATCTTATTATGTATAGTAATGTCGACAACAGTCTTAAGCCTGCTGTGTTCTATCTGGTTGCTGTGTCTGGATTTGTGACATTTTTGTGTAATTTTTTAGTTAACTTTTAGCGAGCATTATTTTATAATTACCTTTTTTAAATGTCAACTTTCATGGCATGAAAATTAGATTCAGTATTGTGATTCCTGGGGGCAGTGTGGTTGCAGACATAAGTCAGACTGCCAAATTTCATGTTCATAGGCTATAAAAGTAAATCTGAAAAAAACCTCATAGAAAGTGTGTATGCTCTTCCTCAGATAGATGTGATATATATAAGTGGGAAAGAGGGAAGAGGACAAATTGACTGTAGGGTGGATTTAGAGGGGTCAACTGACTCCTTAGGACTTTGCAGGTATTTTTTTTAAATTAGAAACTTTATTCAATATAACCTGAATGGTGGCAAAGATAAAATGCGTATGACCTTCTGCAGGTAATGGTGGTCTTTGGATCTTTTTTAACTCATACACGAGAAGGTTGTAACGGAGCTGGATGTGAATCCTCTAACCTGTGTGACTGATGACTCGTACCGTATCGGGGAGCTGAATCTAAGGTGCCGCTGGTCTTTACCAGAGCCCGCCGCAAGGCAGGATGGGCTTTCTGCGGCAGGCGACACCCAGGTCGCTACCCCCGACATGGCTCAACCACACAGATAGCTGGGCAATGTGAGGTACAGGAGCAGTAGCGTGGCAGTAGCGTAGTCAAACGTAGCAGAAGGTCAAGGTAGGCGGCAGAGGTGAGGAGTCTAATAACGTAGCGGAAGGTCTGGATACACGGGTAAGGCTAACCGGCTAAAGGGTCGCTTAATCTCAGGCTAGGGGAACTGAAGATCTGGCAGGGAAGTGTGGGAGATGCAGGGACTTTATAATGTAGTGTCAAGTGCAAACAGTAATTATGGGCGTACTGGCTCTTTAAATTTCACAGCTGAGACACAGGGGAGGAGGCGGCAGCAGAACATGGTGAGTGACGGGCCGGGATTCGCATGTGGGCACGTCTCATGATGCGAATCACGGCCCCGCCGGCAGACGGGGACACAGGGACTCTGCGCTCATGGCCGGTGCTTGCGGCCAGAGTGCAGAGTGTAACAGAGGTTAAGCAGACCCTGTGTAAAAACAGCCTTATGCACACATATATCCAAACTCTCCCTCCCAAAAATAAAAGATGAAAAAAATTGGCTTGCAACCCCTACCTAGAGGCTGGTACTGCTGCTCTTTTCATTCATAAGCCCCGTTCCCCTAGATTTCTTAGCAATTTGTTGAATAGGACTAAAGATAAGAAATAAAGCCAAAGACAAGTCACATATATTGTAAGATTATATACCTGGTAAAGCAACCACAGATGTAAGAGCTAAAACCTAAGCAGTATGTTTCTCACAAGGGCATTGTAGAAAATAAATCTAAACAAGTGAAGGGCTCAAAGAACATAAAGGAAGGAGGAGGCAAAAACAGTGTTGTTTAACTCATCTTTTAGTATTATAGATGGAAGAGGATGAAACAATGCATAAATAGGGATATAGCAATTCCTTTGCATTGTCAAACCCTACGTTGTACCCTGTCCAATCTCAGGCTGAAATCATGGATGTGTTCCAGGATTTGTTCTTCACCACCAATCCGAGTGATGATATGTCTGTCATACCACTGTTTTTGGAATACTTTCATGACAGGGCACAAATCATTTTTCTTGATTTGACCTTGAAGGGGAAACCAGGTTCCTATGTAGTTTTATCTACTTTCGTGAAGCCCCCTGCACCAAATACAATATTGAACCATAAGAGTTAGCACCCCCAGCACTCCAAGATATCCATACCTTTCAGGGGACTGAAAAGGGTTAAGAGAAATTGTAGCAATAGTCCAAGTCTTGTAAGAAAGGCACACAAGTCTGTGACAGACTACTTGTTAGAGGATACCAAACAGATTCTTATAATGGAATGTTTCTCCCACAACATTTCTTTTAAATGTTGAGAATTATATATGTCATTTTTGTACTTTTGTATTGGTGTATTTGGCTCCTGTGGCCTGTGAATCTGTTCATTCAACTGATTCTCCTGCTTTAAAAGTCCGATCTACAGGTCAAAGGGCACCATGATTAAGATCATTGCTATAAGCTAAAAAAAAAAGCGTTGGGAATAGTACAACTGGATCCCTTCATTGTCTTAATATCAATACAGCCTGCCAACCTAGGTCTGCTCGGTGCTTAGCAGGAGGTCTTTCCTTCCATACCTTATCATTGTAAAAAAAAAAAATAATAATCCACCGATCATCAGAAAAATGGGTTTTGTAACCTAGCCTGGTACTACAGCTCAGTCACATTCACATGATATTTATCCATTGTGGTGTGAATCATTTAGGTAGCCCGGTTGTACGCACGTACTAAGGAAATGTAAGACTTGTAAAGAATTAACGTTCCTCAGGTAACTTATTTTTAATTGCGTCTTTATCCTTTGTAGTACAATAATATTTTCTAAATGATGAATATACTCCATGTCACCATTTCCATGGTACCTATTGTTTTGCACTGAAATGACGCTGCGGTTACAACAATGCCTGTCAGCTCACAACATGGAATGAAAAAACTGAATTTAAGATACAAATAATTATTCATAAAATAATCCGCTTCTCAAAGCTGAAAACATCCGCTCGAGCATTAAGCCGCTGTCCTGATAAGCTTTCTCTGTTTCTCCTTCTTCAATTGTTGCACGTGTCCTGGATGTTTGTTGTAACAGGGATTGCCAACAAGTCGTTATGCCTTAGAACAGAATTTTTAGATACACGGCAAAGGCAGCAAACAAAATCTTTACTAAACATCTAGATACAATGTCAGCATTGTGCCAATCCAACTTTGAAGATCCGAGCCATAGGAAACCGAATGGTTTCATAGAATAAACTACTTATCAACAGTAGCCTTTAAAATTAATGGAGTATTCCGAGCATACCAATTTTTTTTATAATGGAGTGTGAATGTTTTAAAAACAACATATTTTTTGCTGTTCCAATTCCCACATGACATATTTAGTATGTGTTTTGCTCCATGAAGGCTCTGGTGTACAGAGCCGAAATACATTGCAAATAAATGTTTTTTTTTATATACTGCATATTTTTATTGGTTATACTGCTCTTTGAAAATGCTCTCTTAGCATGCTGCAATGTAACTGTGACTACCAATTTGTCACCAAAGCAGCTGTTGGGGGCTACCAAAGGTTCCCAGTAGATGTAAGCAAATCGACAATAAAAATTCAGCAAAATCCAACCTAATGAAGAAGCCATAGATTTGTTTAGTCCTGATAAAGTAGTTCTGATTTCCATGAAATTGGAACACTTGGAAAGTGGAACTTCTGTACCTTTTCATGACTAAATAAATTCATGGCCACTTCATAAGATTTTGATTTACTAAATCTTACAGTAGATTCGCTTACTTCTAGCTCCTAGGTTTGCCATTGATCACTTATATTTTGGGCCAAGCCAGAGACATTGCTCAATTGATTTGAAATAATTACATTTTTATGACCCCTAGTGGGAAAAAAAGGAAGTACAGCACTTGGCTATCTTTGTCAATATTGTGTAATTTAAAGGACAGCATAAATTCTTGACCATTGCTTCCCTTAAAGAGGTTATCTGGGCACATGAATTACTTGAGATGTTATAAAAATAAAAATAAAAGATCATACTCACCTACCTTGGTTTGACACTACGCAATCACTGTCTCAGCAGTGCCCCACCTCAGTCAGTGATTGGATGAGTAGGCAGTCCCTGCCTAGACAACCCCATCTCGGATACTGGAAAAATTGGCGACTGGATGACGTCACGATCTGAGTTGCAGGAGACTAGGGTAGGTGATTATAAAGTGAATATCACTATTTTGTATCACATCCCCAGCCGTGACCAATCGTTCTGCCGCACACTATTAACCCTTTAGACGTTCAAAATTGATCGCCGTGTCTAAAATGAAAGTGAAAACTTCCCGGCTGCCCAGTGGGGCTGATTGCGGTGAAAATGAGGGTGCCTTACCTGCCTCTGTTGCGTCCAATGCACCTGAGATCCAGGCTTGAGCAATCAACCACCGATAACACTGATCATCTCCATGTTAATACATGGGGCTGATCTATGTATAAGATAGGTATGTGCTGTGCTATAGCCACTAGACGGGGCTATAACACTGCAAAAAAGAGTGTGAAAAAAGTTAATAAAGATCATTTAGCCCCTTCCCTAATAAAAGTAAGAATAACCCCCCTTTTCCCATTTAAAAAAAAACTGTGTAAATAAAAATAAACGCACAAAAATATTCCAAAGTCCAAAATAGACTATTTTTGGTCGCTTTTTACATAATTTAAAAAAAAGGAATAAAAAGCGATCAAAAAGTCCGACCAATACAAAAATTGTACCGATAAAAACTTCAGATCACGGCACAAAAAATTAGCCCTCATACCGGCCCGGATGCAGAAAAATTAAAAAGTAATAGGGGTCAGAATATGACAATTTTAAAGTTATACATTTTCCTGCATGTAGTTATTTTTTTTCACTAGTAATACAAAATCCAACCTATATAAGTAGGGTAACATTTTAACCATATGGACATACAGAATAAAGATAAGGTGTCATTTTTACCAAAAAAATGCACTGCGTAGAAACGGAAGCCCCCAAAAGTTACAAAATGGCATTTTTTCTTCAATTTTGCTGCACAATGAATTTTTTTTTCTGTTTCGCCATAGATTTTTTGGTAAAATGACTAATGTCACTGCAAATTAGAATTGGTGGCGCAAAAAATAAGCCATAAGATGGAATTTTAGGTGCAAAATTTTAAGCGTTATGATTTTTAGAAGGTGATGAGGAAAAAAAGAAAATGCAAAAACTGAAAAACCCTGCGTCCTTAAGGGGTTAAAGGGGAACTCCAGTGGAAACAAGAAGAAAACGAATGTCTTCAAATCAACTGGTGCCTGAAAGTGAAACAGATTTGTAAATGACTTCTATTAAAAAAATCTTAATCCTTCCAGTACTTTTTAGCTGCTGTATAAAACAGAGAAATTTGTGAATTTATTTTCTGTCTGACAACAGTGCTCTCTGCTGACACCCCTGTCCATGTCAGGAACTGTCCAGATTAGAATCATATCCCCATAGAAAACCTCTCCTGTTTTGGACGGTTCCTGACACAGACAGAGATGTCAGTAGAGAACACTGTTGTCAGCAGAAAAGAACTGTGGTGTATCTGTAGTATACAGCAGCTGATAAGTACTAGAAGGGTTAAGATTTTTAAATAGAAGTGATTTACAAATCACCCGAGTTCCCCTTTAAACTTATCTTCACTGCATTAATACAGAAAGGGTGCATTCGCACTACGGAATTCCCGCGGAATTACATGAGCGGAATTCCGCAGGGTGAACTTAACATCAGTGTGAATGGGTTCCCGCGAGAACCGTTCACACTGCGGAATTTCAGTGGCGGACAATTCTGCCCCCTGAAATTGTTCCTAGCAAAGAAAGAACATGTTTATTCTTTGCGCGGATTCCGCAAGCACTGCATCAGCTCAGTGCCCCGTGGCCCTAGCGCCGAAGTGTTTTCGGCGGCGGTGGTGGCTGAATTCAGTGAGCTAAGATTCCGCAGTGTGAACGCACCCTAATGAGGAATGGGAGCTCAGGTCCCCAGTAATGCATTTGTCACCTATTCTTTAGCCCCTTTAATTGTGATAAGTTTCTTTAATGTTTCTTTGTGTGTTCTTTGTGTGTTCTTTGTGTGTTTCTTTGTGTGTTCTTAACATAGTAAATATTCTTCCATAAAACATGCTTTATGGAAAATGTTTTTTTTTTTTGTTTTGTGTGTTTTTTTACAAGCTCCATGGCTATGGTTTGTTTCTAGTAAAAATAGTGACATACAAGGCATATTTCTAAGGATAATTTGCTAAAGTTTTTCATTTTGGTTTGACCCCTACACATTGCCTCGCAAACGCCTAGATAATGCAGGCTTCTAAAGTATTTGTCTTTCTTGAAAGGCATAGTCTTAGCTTGAGGATCCTATTCAAAAGCTCTCTAGAGGGAAAAGCCTATGATTTTTGTTGCAGCAGTATGACGAATATGTGCACGCTTCCAGCTCTTACCATCAGGATCGATATTCACACACAAAAACATCTGAATTATGGTAATTACAATAGAATTCCTGGAACCTGTAGTCTGAGTCCCCCGCTGTGATGTCCTCTTATATACACTTTAAAATCGTTATGTAAAATAATGGCTTGTGCTTTATGTAACTATGAAAAATGAATGTATTTAGACTTTTCAAATCAATAAACAGAAAAGAGAAAAGGGAGTTTTGGACACATTTATGTATACATGTTGCAGGGAATAGGACAGCATGTACTGTCTCCCAGGTACTGAAGTGACTAGTCACCGTGTGGCTGAGAAGTTCTCTCTTCAAGTGTATAAACTAGTGTGTGAGTATCGTGAGTTAAGCTTGTATAACTTGCCATTTTTTTGTGTCACACTGCTACCTCTGCATATGCTGTGGTATTAAGGATGGGCAAGGGTTAACGTTTAAAGGGGCATTCCACAATTTTTTATTTGACTGTAAAGTTAGTGTAGTTCATAATATAGTGTCTGTACCTGTGTTTGATGGCTTTGACAGTGGCGATCTAAAGGGTTAATAGCCGGCCGCGGCGATCGCCGCATGTTGGCTATTAACACCAGCCCCCAGCTACAAGAATCAGCTGGGGGCCGGCCGGTATGATGTGGGTTCGAGTCGGGAGCTAGTGCCACATCACCTTAAAGAGGTATTCCAGGCCAAAACTTTTTTATATATATCAACTGGCTCCGGAAAGTTAAACAGATTTGTAAATTACTTCTATTAAAAAATCTTAATCCTTCCAATAGTTATTAGCTTCTGAAGTTGAGTTGTTGTTTTCTGTCTAACTGCTCTCTGATGACTCACGTCCCGGGAGCTGTGCAGTTCCTATGGGGATATTCTCCCATCATGCACAGCTCCCGAGACGTGACATCATCATTGAGCAGTTAGAAAGAAAACTTCAGAAGCTAATAACTATTGGAAGGATTAAGATTTTTAAATAGAAGTAATTTACAAATCTGTTTCACTTACCGGAGCCAGTTGATATATATATATATATATATATATATATATATATATATATATATATATATATATATATATATAAATATATAAAGGTATTGCCTGGAATACCCCTTTAATGGCACATGGACGAGTATACACATCCATGGTCGTTAAGGTATTTAAAACCTATATATCTTTGCACAATGGTACAGTATGGAAATATCCGAATTATAAAAATATATAATTAATTAAACTGCATGGTCAATGGCGTGCACGCAAAAAAATTCCAAAGTCCAAAATAGCGCATTTTTGGTCCCTTTTTATATCAAGAAAAAATGAATAAATAAGTCCTATCAATGCAAAAATGGTACCGCTAAAAACTACAGATCATGGCGCAAAAAATGAGCCCTCATACCGCCCCATACACGGAAAAATAAAAAAGTTATAGGAGTCAGAAGATGACAATTTTAAACATATAAATTTTCCTGCATGTAGTTATGATTTTTTCCAGAAGTCCAACAAAATCAAACCTATATAAGTAGGGTATCATTTTAACCTTATGGACCTACAGAATAAAAAGAAGGTGTCATTTTTATCAAAAATTGTACTGTGTAGAAACGGAAGCCCCCAAAAGTTACAAAATTGCGTATTTTTTTTTCAATTTTGTCTCACAATGATTTTTTTTTTCGTTTCACCATAGATTTTTGGGTAAAATGACTGATGTAATTACAAAGTAGAATTGGTGGCGCAAAAAAATAAGCCATTATATGGAATTTTAGGTGCACAATTGAAAGAGTTATAATTTTTTTAAAGGTAAACGAAAATGCAAAAACGGAAAAATGCTGAGTCCTTAAGGGGTTACTATATCTGCTACTAAGAGTATCTGTTTTACTAATACATCTTCCCTCCCTTTTCACTGTCAACACATTTGGTTTTCTAAAGATACAACATACAACCTTTACAAATTATCCATTTAAAATGCTCACATGCTTTACACTACATTACTAACACTGTCTATTACTGTATTACACAAACACTCTTTGCTATTGTTGCAATATAAGAAACATCCATTTACAGTTAGATTCTTCATACATTATGTATTAATATACACTGTCCTTACTTCAATTCTTTGCTACCTTTGTCACATGTGTCACATATTCCCTTTAGTACACAATTTCCCTTTTAGATGATTAGACATATTTCATCTTTGTATAGGACGATGTTTGCTAAATATTATAATTTCATTTTTTGGGCATGTTTTTGCATAATATTAGTAACATAGTAACATAGTTCATAAGGTTGAAAAAAGACCAGAGTCTATCAAGTTAAACCTATAACCCTAATGAGTCCCTACTGAGTTGATCCGGAGGAAGGCAAAAAACCCTCATACTAGAGGTAAAAATTCCTTCCCGACTCCAATATGGCATCAGAATAAATCCCTGGATCAACCTTATGTCACTATAAATCTAATAAATCTAGTATATATAACCAGTGATGTTATTATTCTCCAAAAATGCATCCAGACCCCTTTTAAATTCTTTTATAGAGTTTACCAGGACGACCTCCTCCAGGAGAGAATTCCACAGTCTCACTGCTCTTACAGTAAAGAACCCCCTGTCTGTGCTGGTGTAGAAACCTTCTTTCCTCTAGATGTAGAGGATGCCCCCTTGTTATAGATACAGTCCTGGGTATGAATAGATCATGGGAAAGATCTCTGTACGGCCCCCTGGTATATTTATACATAGTTATTAGGTCGCCCCTAAGCCTTCTTTTTTCTAAACTAAATAACCCTAATTCTGATAATCTTTCTGGGTACTGTAGTCCTCCCATTCCCCGTATTACTCTGGTTGCCCATCTTTGAACCCTCTCCAGCTCCACTATATCTTTCTTGTACACTGGTGCCCAGTACTGTACACAGTATTCTATGTGTGGTCTGACTAGTGATTTGTACAGCGTTAGAATTATTTCCTTGTCGTGGGCATCTATGCCCCTATTGATGCACCCCATGATTTTATTAGCCTTGGCAACAGCTGCCTGACACTGGTCACTACAGCTAAATTTACTGTTAACTAAGACTCCTAAGTCCTTTTCCATGTCAGTTGTCCCAAGTGTGATCCCATTTAATACATAATCCCATCCCAGATTTTTCTTCCCCATGTGCATTACCTTACATTTATCAGTGTTGAACCTCATCTGCCACTTCCCAGCCCAAACCTCCAACCTATCCAGATCCATTTGTAACAGTGCACTGTCCTCTACAGTGTTTACCGCTTTACAGAGTTTAGTATCATCTGCAAAGATTGCTACTTTACTATTCAACCCCTCTACAAGGTCATTAATAAATATATTAAATAGAACAGGACCCAAGACGGACCCCTGTGGTACCCCACTAGTAACAGTCACCCAATCATAACCACCCTGTTTCCTATCACTGAGCCAGTTACTTACCCACTTGCACACATTCTCCCCCAGCCCAATCCTTCTCATTTTATGCACCAACCTTTTATGTGGCACTGTATCAAATGCTTTGGAAAAATCCAGATTTACGACATCCAGCGATTCCCCCTGATCCAGTCTGGAGCTCCTCATAAAAGCTGTTTTTTTCTCTATAGCTCTGCGTCTTCACTGCCGTTCTGTTTTAGTAGTTTAAATGCTTTATTTTTGTCATTTATTGCCCCCTTAACGTTTTTATTCATCCATACTGGTTTTATTTAATTCCTGACCCTTATATTCCCATAAAGTATATACCGCTTACAGTGAGAGTTTAAGATATTTTTAAAAGTCTCCCATTTAGTGTCAGTATTCTTGTTTTTGAGGACAATATCCCATTTTATATTGTTAAAGGGGTTATCCAGGAAAAACTTTTTTTTATATATCAACTGGCTCCAGAAAGTTAAACAGAGTGTAAAATTACTTCTATAAAAAAATCTTAATCCTTTCAGTACTTATGAGCTTCTGAAGTTTAGGTTGTTCTTTTCTGTCTAAGTAATCTCTGATGACACGTGTCTCGGGAACCGCCCAGTTTAGAAGAGGTTTGCTATGGGAATTTGCTTCTAAACTAGGCGTTTCCCGAGACACGTGTCATCAGAGATTACTTAGACAGAAAAGAACAACCTTAACTTCAGAAGCTCATAAGTACTGAAAGGATTAAGATTTTTTAATAGAAGTAATTTACAAATCTGTTTAACTTTCTGGAACCAGTTGATATATAAAAAAAGTTTTTTCCTGGAATACCCCTTTAAGGGCTTCTCTCAGTTGATCAAACGTTGCCTTCCTAAAGTTCATTGTTTTTGTGGCCTTTCGCGAGATTCCCTTATTCATATATCTGCTTCTATGTAACCATTAAAGACACAGATGTATAATTTGTTGTATGTGGCAACAGCATGATCAAGATTATTATTTGTTCATTACAAGACAATTGACAGCCATCTTGGATTGCGCAATATTCTGTATACATAGTTTTCTCTGCAATTTCTGGTCCAAACAATGTGAAAATTAGCACAAGTTTGTGATCACTTTCTCCTTCATAATTGATCACACGGTTTTGCAGCTATAATGGATTGTGCAATATTCTTTATACACAGTTTATTCTGAAATTGTCAGTCAAAACAATGTGAAAATTAGAAAAACATGTTCATGATCACTTTCTGTACCACAATTGATCACTATATTTGGTGGCCATATTGGATTGCACAATATTCTGCAAACATAGTTTTCTCTAAAATAACAAGTCAGAACAGTGTAAAAATGACAACACATGTTCGTGATCACTTTCTGTACCACATTTGATTACCCGATTTGGCGGCCATATTGGATTGCGCAATATTTTGCAAACATAGTTTTCTTTGAAATTACTTGTCAGAACAATGTGAAAATTTGCGCACATGTCCATGAACCTCCTTTGCCACCATCAGGGGTCACAACAATCGTGTACTATAACCCGGCTGTGCAGCTTGGCCACCTGTATTGCTGCTTGCAGCTATATTTTTTATTATTATTGTTATTATTATTATTATTATTATTATTATTATTCTGTAGCGAGTTTCAAATCTGCTGTACTGTAACTCCAAAACACATGTGACTTTGTATAGTGGTAGACCCATGAGCTGTGCATAATCTTATGTACTATAAAGGTCATAGGTCACATGATAAGGCAGCCATCTTGTTTTTTGTGGCAATTTTTGCACAATATTCAAAAATCTTCTCTATAACTGCTAAAGCTACAGATATAGAAATCACTGTTTGTAGTTACACTGTTGTGCAGTCAGATTTGTTCATTGTAAGACTTTTGGTCACATTGTGTGGCCGCCATATTGGATTGCACAATAATCTACAAACATATTCTTCTCGCAAACCGTTTCTTAAAATAGCGTATCATTTGGCAGACATGTTCATGGTTACCTCCTGTTCTAATATTGTTAAAGCTGGTTCTTTTGCATATTCAATATGGCCACCAATCGCCAATAAGATTTAGACAGCATTAATATTAATGTGCAATAAAAAAAAAAAAATTATGTAATATGTACACTGTTAATTAAAAACGTATGTTTCTTTGCACAATGGTAGAGATTTTTTTAACATAAAGGTCATAGGTCACATGAGCTGGAAGCCAAGTTGACAATATTCAATGCTATATGCAAAGCCTTGTTTTTCTGAAACCATTAAAGATACAGATGTACAAATAGCCGTGTATGGTTACACTGTGACCTAGAATCATTCATATTTGTTTGACTTCATTCAACCATAGGGTTCGGCAGCCATATTGAATAATGTAAATATCAACAATTATTCATATTATTTCTATGGGCTTTTTTTTAATATGCCTGTAAATGCCTCAATGTTACAATGTTATAATGTTTTACCCAAAGGTAGAGCCCAGTACTCTGCATAATCTGTTGTAACATAAAGGTCATAGGTCACATGGTCAGGCAGCCATATTGGTTTGTATGGCATGTTTTTGCACAATATTAAAACCTCTGTATTTCCCCAATCACTAAAGATACAGATTTAAAAATTGTTATATTTGGTTAGACTGTGATCACAATTTTGACTTGTTACTATTGATCACATAGTATAGCCACCATGTTGAATTGTGCAATATTATAAAAACATCTTCTCTAAAGCCATTTGTTAAAATAACGTAGGTATAATTTGACACACATGTTCATGGTTACCTCCTGTACCAGGTTTGCTGAAGCTGGTTCATTTGCATAATCAATATGGCCGCCGCATGACAATAACATTAAGATAGCATTAATAATTATATGCAATATTGTTAAATGTGTGTAATATGTAGACTGTTAATCAAAAAGTTATATTTCTTTGCACAATAGTAGAATACTCACTTTCTGTACCACAGTTGATCACCAATTTTGGTTGCCATATTGGATTGCGCAATATTCTCCAAACATAGTTTTCTCTAAAATTACTGGTCATAACAATATGAAAATTAGCACCCATGTTCATGATCACTTTCTGTACCACAGGTGATCACCAGATTTGGCGGCCATATTGGATTGTGCAATATTCTGAAAACATAGTTTTCTCCTAAATTACTGGTCAGAACAATGTAAAAAGTAGCACACATGTTTGTGATCATTTCCTGTACCACAGTTGATCACCAGATTTGGCAGCCATATTGGATTGCTCAATATTCTGAAAACATAGTTTTCTCTGAAATTGCAGGTCAGAACAATGTGAAAAGTAGCACACATGTTCGTGATCACTTTCTGTACCACTAATGTTCACTAAATTTGGCGGCCATATTGGATTGCGCAATATTCTGCAAACATAGTTTTCTCTAAAATTGCTGGTCAGAACTGTGCAAAAATTAGCACACATGTTTGTCATTACTTTCTGTACCACTATTGATCACCAGATTTGGTGGCCATATTTAATTGCGCAATATTCTGCATGCATAGTTTTCTATGAAATTTCAGGTCAAAACAATGTGAAAATTAGCACACATGTTTGTGATCACTTTCTGTACCACTATTGATCACATGTTTTGGCTGCCATACTGAATTGCGTAATATTCTGCAAGCATACTTTTCTCTTAAATAACTGGTCAGAAAAATGTGAAAATTAGCACACATGTCTACGATCACCTTCTCCACCATAGGGGGTCAAAGCAATCATGTGCTATACCCGGGTTGTGCAGCTTGGCCACCTGTATTGCTGCTTGCAGCTATATTGATTATTATTGTTATTTTTTTTATAGGAGACTATACTGTGCAATCTTTAGATTGCATTCACAGATCAATGCTTCTCCATAGGAGAGAATTGATCAGTGTTATCAGTGCTCCATTTATTCAGCCTGGCATGGCTGACTGCAAGTTTGGAGCACCAATCGGACAGCAGGGAGAAAGGTTAGAGACCCCCCACCATCCTCTTAGCTTATCAGGGTGCCGCGATTTCGCCACGGCAGTCCTGATCAGCATACTGAGCTAGCTGGGAATGGGATTTACCACATTTACATGCAGCAATAAACTTTGCAGTGTCTAAAGGGTTTATGCCGGACATCAGCCCGATCGACAATTTACGGCATTAGCTATGGGTCCCAGTTGCTAATAGCAACCGGGACCCACCAGGTAAGATGTGCACCCAGCTGCTAAGCGCGTGTCATACAGCAGGAGCCCAGAGTGGACGTAAATATATGTCCATTTGCGGGAAGGAGTTAAAAACCATGTTGTGTGTTTTGATGTATAACGCTATGATGCACTCTTGACCTAGTGGGGGAGATTTATCAAAACTTGCATGGAGGAAGAGTGGTGCAGTTGCCCATAGCAACCAATCAGAGCGGAATTCCACTTACTTGCAGAAATTCAGAACTGTGAATGGGAGTGTGGAATCCCATAGAAGTCTATGGGCTTTAATTTGAAGCGCAAGCGGAAATTATGTTGCGTGAATAGACCCTTAGGCTGTTCTAGCAAATTTGCCCCAATATGTTTTCTACCTGCAGCTACCTCTAGAGGGAGCTTACCACATTCTGTTACATATTTAACTCCAATGTTCCCTCTAGTGGTGGCTGTAGAGAATAACGTGCTTTTTATAAATCTGTATCTATGCAGGAGATTTTGAGCTTTGGATCAGAAAAAACAAATTCCAACTACTGCTCTATAAATGTATATGAAGAAAGTCATCTGGATAGGATGTTGGACCTAAAAATTACATAAAGATGACATGAAAGAGGAAAATCACTTGAGGGATAGACAGAATCATTCATTTTTAACCCCTTAATGACGCAAGATGTAAATGTACGTCCTGGTGAGCTGGTACTTAACGCACCAGGATGTACATTTACATCCTATGCATAACCGCGAGCATCGAAGCGATGCTCGCTTCATGCGTGGCAGGTCTCAGCTGCTGATAGCAGCCAGGGACCCGCCCGTAATGGCGGACATCTGCGGTCACTGAGATGTCCGCCATTAACCCCTCAGATGCCGTGATCAATACAGATCACGGCATCTGCAGCATCGCGGTCACTAAAATGGATGATCGGATTGCCCGCATCGCTGCCGCATGGCAGCCGGAGGTCCCCTCACCTGCCTCCGCTGCCTTCCACAGGTCTTCTGCTCTGGTCTGCGATCGAGCAGACCAGAGCAGAAGATGACCGATAACACTGATCAGTGCTATGTCTTATACATAGCACTGAACAGTATTAGCAATCGAATGATTGTTATAACAAGTTCCCTATGGGGACTATTAAAGTGTAAAAAAAATGTGAAAAAATAAAAACGTAAATTGTCCCATTTTCCCTATTTCATCCCCAAAAAGTGTAAAAAAAAATATTTTAGATACATATTTGGTATTGCCACGTGCGTAAATATCTGAACTTTTAAAATAAAATGTTAATGATACCGTACGGTGAACGACGTGAACTTAAAAAAAAAAAAGTCCAAAATATCTGCTTTTTTATGACATTTTATTTAAAAAAAATGTATAAAAAAAGTATTAAAAATTTTATATAAGCAAATATGGTATCAATAAAAAGTACAGATCACAGCACAAAAAATGAGCCCTCATACCGCCGCTTATATGGAAAAATGAAAAAGTTATAGGTCTTCAAAATAGGGGGATTTTAAACGTACTAATTTGGTTAAACAGTTTGCAATTTTTTTTAAGTGGAACAGTAGTAGAAAAGTGTGTTATCATGATATCACTTAATCGTATTCACCAAAAGAATAAAGAGCACATGTCATTTTTACCGTAAATTGTACAGCGTGAAAACGAAATCTTCCAAACTTAGCAAAATTGCGGTTTTCTTTTTAATTTCCCCACACAAATAGTATTTTTTTTTGTTGCACCATACATTTTATGATAAAGTGAGTGGCATTACAACGAACAACTGGTGGCGCAAAAAAACAAGCCTTCATACTAGTCTGTGGATGAAAATATAAGAGTTATAATCTTTTGAAAGCAAACGAAAACGTAAAAATAAAATTGTCTGAGTCCTTAAGGCCCAAATGGGCTGAGTCCTTAAGGGGTTAAGTGTACCTATTGACGAGTCAATGCTTGAATCCAATTTGGTGAAATTTATCTGCTAAACGAGTTCATGCCATGTTGTGATTCGCTGATAACTATCACCATTATGTTGCCAGCAATTTCAGGGTGAACTTAGTGCAAAGATAAAACAGTCAATTGCGTATTGATCTGACTTTTCGGTATACATCAGGCCTATGTGCAGAAAAGGCACGTTAGCTGCTACCCACTGTAAAGCTTAATGTTTCTTGTACTGCATCTCCTTCGACGGCGCCCCTGGGAGGCGGCAGTGCTTAATCCACATTGATAAAGATTTCAATAACTCTGTTTAGGTCTAATTGGCAATGTGTAGACAGGAGGGGGATCCTGTGGTGACCTGCTTCATATGCCTACAAAAAGTCTTTGAATTCTTTAAGAAAAGATAAAAGTCATCATCCCCCATTGATCATAAATTCTGACAGTCGGTTCTTCCTGTCTGCAAGTAATGATCTTCTAAACAGGGAAGATTATAACACTCAGGAATATCAGAAAATATACAGATGCTTCTAACCAGTTTTACTATTCTTTGGAAATGGGCACCAAGTGTATGCGAAGACGCACTGCGAAAGATAATCATATAATTCCAATGCTCTGACTTTTTTTTTTCCAATACAATTATCCTGTTAATGAACTGGAGACTATTTTTGGGTTTTATAAGGCACTAGACTATGGTACAATAATGTGCTATACAGGAAAGGTCAGATGCTAACCCCTTAAAGTGTACCTGTTATTTCACAGAAAAAATGCTTATATGTTACCCACTAGGTCATGCAGATCCTTTACATGTCTTTTGATGTATCTAGCTTCTGTATTTTGTTCCCTCTGTTCTGCTGTTCACTCACTCTGACATCCACTGCTCAGGAAGGGTTTGTCTACGGCAAGTGCTGAGCCCGCCGTCACTCACCATACATTCACTTCCTCCCTGTGTCTGCCGTGCTGTGCTGGGTATCCTCATCCAAGCACTGCAGGCTGCTCTGTAACTCCCTCTTCTCTCTTTTCAGATAGGAGTCTGATAGGACAGGAGTGAGCACAGAGAAGTGCCAGTCCCAACCTCACTTCCTGAACTTTGTTTCATCCTGTGCTTCAGCTGGAACAAAGATGATGCTGCAGTCAGACAGGATTATGTTCTGGATGGTATGGGGACCCCTAGTGCCGTAATTTCTATAAAAAGGAGATAAAAAATTTTATGAAGTATATTAGAAAAAGGTTTTGAATCTGAAAGTGCCCATTTAACCCCTTATGGACCAAAGTGGTACTCCACCGCTAGGCTATCCAAATAATAGGGGATAAGATATTTGATCCCACTGCTAGGGCCCCACAATCTCTGTGCAGCACTCATCGGTGGGACCCCCGCGATCTCTGTGCAGCACCCAGCGGCAGGACCCCAACAATCAGACATCTTATCCCCTATCCTTTGGATAGGGGATTAGATGCCTAGCAGTGGAGTAACCTTTTAAGGGGCAGGCCAATTTTAGTTTTTGCACTTTAGTTTTTTCCTCATCCCCTCCTAAAAAACCATAATGCTTTACATTTTGCACCTACAGACCCATATAAGGGCTTGTTTTTTGCATCACCAATTGTACTTTGTAATGACATCAATCATTTCATAACAAAATCTACGGCAAAACCCCCCAAAAATATTTGTGGGGTGAAATTGAAAAAAAAAAAAACATTTTGTAACTTTTGGGGGCTTCCATTTCTAAGCAGTGCACTTTTCGGTAAAAATAACATAAAACCTTGCAATTGCATACACTTTTCAATGCTGAGTTTTGGCTCAGCATTGATCAGTGTTATCGGTGCTCTGCTGCTCTAGCCTGCCATGGCTGGCTGGGGAAATCAGAGCACCGATAGGATGGCGAGGAGGACATCAAGATTTAATCGCGATGGTCCTGTACAGCTCTGCTGAGCTAACTGACACCGTTAACTCCCCCATTTAGACATCACAATCAACTGTGATCACAGCATCTAAAGGGTAAATGCCAGGCATAGGCCCAATCGGCATTAACCGTCGTCCTGGCTGCTTATAGCAACCAGGACCCACCGGGTATGAAGCATGCTCAGCTCGTAAGCATGCTTCAAACCACAGTAAGAGGACCACCCTTGGTTCTTAAAGGGGTACTCGAATCCTAGACATCTTATCCCCGTCTGATCCCGCCGCTGGGAACTCCCACGATCTCCTGAAGCACCCCGTGTCATCTGCTGCACGGAGTGCACCTCACGCCGTGATGTCACGATACTCCAGACCCTGTATCGCCCGTCATCAGGCAAGGAGCCCGTCATCAGGCGTCACACCTCGTCCCCTCAATGCAAGTCTATGGGAGGGGCGTGGCGGCCATCATGCCCACTCCCATAGACTTGTATTGAGGGGATGGGGTGTGAAGTAATGAGGGGGCAGGGTCATAACATCACGATACTCCGGCTCCCGTAACGTCCATCATCAGGCAAAGAGCGAAGTTCGCTGTGTCCAGCAGATGACTCGGGGTGCTGCTGGAGAGATCACTGGGGTTCCCAGCAGCAGGATCCCCGCGATCAGACATCTTATCCCCTATCATTTGGATAGGGGATAAGATGTCTTGGGGTGGCGTACCCCCTTAAGTACCCGAAGCCCTTTTGCTTGAGGGGTTAAGGACACAGGTATTTTTTTTTGTGTGTGTGTTTACATATTTTTTATTCTCTATAACGCTTTCAATTTTGTACCTACAGACCCATATGAGGGCTTGTTTTTTGCGTCACCAATTGTACTTTGTAATGAAATCGTTAATTTGGCCACAAAATGTACAACAAAACAAGAAAAAAATATCTGTGGGGCATAATTGAAATAAAGCAATTTTACACCTTTTGGAGGGTTTTGTTTCTACGCAGTACCCTTTCTGTAGTCAGTATTGTTAGAACCCAATTTATATAGGTATTGTTTTATTTTACTACTTAAAAAAAAATGATAACTTTTTGTAAGAAAATAAGTACCGTATATACTCGAGTACAGGCCGAGTTTTTCAGCACGATTTTTCGTGCTGAAAACACCCCCCTCGGCTTATACTCGAGTGAACTCCCCCACCCGCAGTGGTCTTCAACCTGCGGACCTCCAGAGGTTTCAAAACTACAACTCCCAGCAAGCCCGGGCAGCCATCGGCTGTCCGGGCTTGCTGGGAGTTGTAGTTTTGAAACCTCCGGAGGTCCGCAGGTTGAAGACCACTGCGGCCTTCAACATCATCCAGCCCCCTCTCACCCCCTTTAGTTCTGAGTACTCACCTCCGCTCGGCGCTGGTCCGGTCCTGCAGGACTGTCCGGTGAGGAGGTGGTCCGGTGGGATAGTGGTTCCGGGCTGCTATCTTCACCGGGGAGGCCTCTTCTAAGCGCTTCGGGCCCGGCCTCAGAATAGTCACGTTGCCGTGACAACGACGCATAGGTGCTTCTGCGTCATTGTCAAGGCAACGCCTCTATTCCGGGCCGGAAGCGCGGAGAAGAGGCGCCCCCGGTGAAGATAGCAGCCCGGACCACCTCCCCACCGGACCACCTCCTCACCGGACAGCCCTGCAGGACCGGACCAGCGCCGAGCGGAGGTGAGTACTCAGAACTAAAGGGGGTGAGAGGGGGCTGGATGATGTTGAAGGCCGCAGTGGTCTTCAACCTGCGGACCTCCGGAGGTTTCAAAACTACAACTCCCAGCAAGCCCGGACAGCCGATGGCTGCCCGGGCTTGCTGGGAGTTGTAGTTTTGAAACCTCTGGAGGTCCGCAGGTTGAAGACCACTGAGGGCGAATGATGAGAAGAGGATGATGAAGGGGTTGGGGATGATGAAGGGGGGGGTGTGGGATGATAAGGGGATGATGAAGGGGGGATGTGCGGGATGATAAGGGGATGATGAAGGGGGGATGTGTGGGATGATAAGGGGATGATGAAGGGGGGATGTGTGGGATGATGACAAGGGGATGATGAAGGGGGGGGTGTGGGATGATAAGGGGATGATGAAGGGGGGATGTGCGGGATGATAAGGGGATGATGAAGGGGGGATGTGTGGGATGATAAGGGGATGATGAAGGGGGATGTGCGGGATGATAAGGGGATGATGAAGGGGGGATGTGCGGGATGATAAGGGGATGATGAAGGGGGGATGTGTGGGATGATAAGGGGATGATGAAGGGGGGATGTGCGGGATGATAAGGGGATGATGAAGGGGGGATGTGCGGGATGATAAGGGGATGATGAAGGGGGGATGTGTGGGATGATGACAAGGGGATGATGAAGGGGGGATGTGTGGGATGATAAGGGGATGATGAAGGGGGGATGTGTGGGATGATAAGAGGATGATGAAGGGGGGGATGTGTGGGATGATGACAAGGGGATGATGATGAGGATGTTAATGACGGGTCTGGATGATGACGGGGGGGATGAGGTATTTCCCACCCTAGGCTTATACTCGAGTCAATAACTTTTCCTGGGATTTTGGGTTGAAATTAGGGGTCTCGGCTTATACTCGGGTCGGCTTATACTCGAGTATATACGGTATATTCAAAATCATTTTCTTTTGGTCCCTATACAGGGCTGTATGAGGTCTAATTTTTCTGTAGTTCTTATGAGAACCTTTTCTTTTTCTGGTTTATAGAGTGTTATGTTTTTGTTATGTTTACACAATTCACCATGTGGTTTTATTACTGTTACATTTTAATAGTTTGAACATATACCCATGTCGCGGTACCTCATATGTTTATTTTTCTTTGCATTATTTTATTTGAGTAATTCTAACTTTTATTGGGGAAGGGGTTTATTCACCTTTATTAATACATATTACAAAAAAATACAATCACTATTTTTTGTTTCCATGGGGACTACAATTGCAGTCTTACAATTGCAAACACTAAACATTGCAAACGCCCCTTCTGCCATGGCCAGATGTTAGCTGCAAGTCAATAGGGAACTGCAAAATGCATCGCCTTGCAATGTCCACTTGGCATTTTACAGTTTGTTGTGTTTTTAATCCTTTTGGTGTTTTTGGCTTTTGTGCTCAGTGGGCAATTTTCAAAAACGACCTCATGTTGAGACTGGCATTTTTTTCAAGAAAATCTTGGTGTTTTTTTTTCCCATCGAACTCCATTGGAGTGAAAAAAAGCCATGTGGGTTTTAACATTGGTGTTTTTGTGGATGTTTTTATTCCTTTTTTTACTTCAGCAATCTAAAAAAGGATGGACAAAAAAAAAGAAATGATACAGTAGGGATGCCTGAATTGTAGGGAACAAATTTTATATTTACATTTTTTTTTTTTTTTATTAGAAAGCAGGGAACAGTTATCGGAAAAGCGGCAGGGAATTAAAAGCCACCGACAATATTAAAATAGGCATCCCTAGTGAAAATCATTAAAAAAAAAAAAAAATATGTGTAATTTATTCATTTTTTATGTGTAATGTATCTTTTTTTATGTGTTAAAATGTTTTTACTTTTTATTTTAGGTAAGTATATTTTACTTAGGATGCACTATTCCCAGGTTGTGTTATTCTGTTCGGGGATGGTCCTAAGCTAAGTTCAGTACTCAGTAAATTCATATTTGCCGACATAAGCCCTAATTGGTCGCCTCCGATTGACCAATGTGGGCTTGTGGTGGGAAATGTGAACTTAACGCACTATAAGTTCACATTGCCTGCCAAAAGCCCTCATTGATCAATCAGTGGGGACCAATGAGTGCTGTCAGCACCTTATCCCTGCTTGCCTCTGCATCGCTCCACGCTGCGTACAATCAACACTACAATTCCCAGCATGTCCTCACTTTCAGTAGTGGTTCCCCCTGGTTGCAGGAGTCTGCGGATGGCTTTGGTGACTGCAGTAGGCCTTGTACTACTACTCCCATGATGGGACTGAGTCTGTTCCATGTTAGGGGAAGTAGTAAAGGGGCTGAGGGACTGATCACATTGGGTTTCACTTCTGAGACCCGATGCAATCATAACTTATAAACCAGGCGAGCGGGCGGCATGCCGCGCTGCTCTGCTCCCTGGTGATGTATATGTGAAACTTTTCTCAACATATTCCCCGTCAGGAGCCCTGAATGGCCGGCACCGAGTGGCCATTCATAGCTCTTCGTGGGGTATTTAAAATTTTTACATTGGTGTTCATTCATATACTGGGAACTAGCCAGGGAATGGAGCGCAATGCCGCCCACTTCCCCGGCAGGAGCTGTCCCTCCTACTACTGCTCCCATCATGGCACAGACTCTTCCTAGAAGGTACAGCTTTTCTGTTATCTCATGATCTTTGACATGTTCATTTTGACAAGATGATCGATGATATACGCCTCACTTGTCAGTGATTTTAATGTTATGGTAAATCTGTGTATGATGCCAATTTATGGTAATCCGTGCATCATATTTACATTTCTTCGCTATAAGAATCCCAGGCTTCCTTCTATCATTTTCTCACACATTTTCTACAGTATAAGGATTAGAAGGAAGTTCACAAGGTTAACTTTCTCATACCCAGAAAATAAACATTCATTTCAAGCACAATAATCTCTTAGGGGATCAGATCCAGCCCATTTCATGGGAGCTATATAGCACCTAAGTCTTAGATTTCTCCTGTGAATGGCTGGCTACTGATAGAAAGCCCAGGCAAAAGGTCCGATAAGAAATTGCATTAGCAGTGACCTGTGAACCAAGAAAATCCAACCGGCATGAGATAAATTTGTGCTTGGTATAAATTTATATAGTATTTGTATTCTTGGAATCAGGCCATAAAGGACTTATTGGTATGAACATCACTATAAGCATGTCTTGTTAGCAGAGCAGATAGAACAATATATTTGAGAAGGCCAATAACTAGAAAATGTTTCTATAGCTGGAAATGTGGTGAGTTTGTTACCTGTCACACACTTCACAGGTTATAATTTTTTCCACAATTTATACTAAGCCTCACGACATACAACACATAGCTAAAGTCATATATATACCAATGTGGCTCTATCTCCCAAATACCCCCATATACATAAATGCTCAAGTCAGCTGAGTGTTCATATGAAGAGAGAAGGAGGAGGTCAGCCTTTGCCAGACCCCTCTGGCATTGATTTATCCCCCCAAAAATGAAAGAATCAGGCAGCTAAAATTTAACATGCCCGATCCTTCGATCCCCAATGATGCAAGTGAATGGGGTCCATCGGGACCCGATAGTAGTCGTTTTCATCCGACCCATTTTAGGGTCCGATCGGCTCCAAGAAAAAATGAAAGAGCCAATCGGACCCTTATCAAATTGGATGCGAACGGCAATGTGAACGGGCCCATAGAGTAATACTGAACCTAGCAATCGCATATTGCTCCCTGTCCCCTACCGGTCTTGTGTTGTCTCCACATGTAACCACTGTAGCCATTTCCTAGCAGCAGCAGTGACCTCTGTGGTTTTGGCTAACCTACCACTACAGCCGGTGATTTGCTTCAACATTTGGAGCGACAAGAGATTGGTAAAGTTCAAGGAGAACCTGGATGTTTTTTTAATATAATATTACTGGCTATGGATACTAGATTTTTGTGGATAGAACGTTGATCCAGGGATTTATTCTGATTGACATACTGGAATCGGGAAGGAATTTTTCCTTTGTCATGGAGCAATTGGCATCAGCATCATGGGGGATTTTGCCTTCCTCTGGATCAACACAGCAGAGTTTTAGGTTGAACTCGATGGACTCTTGTCTCTTTTTCAACCTTACAAACTATGTTATTATGTTACTGGGTAAAGTAAATATTGCTCCATTGGTACAGTGACCCTCCGACCTACGATGGCCCCAACATACGATCATTTCAACATACGATGGCCTCTCAGAGGCCATTGCACGTTGAAGGCAGCATCAACATACGATGCTTTTGTATGTCGGGGCCATTGCATAAACGGCTATCCGTCAGCTCAGACTGCTTCAGCTGCCACCGGATAGCCGTTTACGGTGCCCCGTGTGGTCCGCTGACGATCACTTACCTGTCCTCGGTGCTCCGGCGCGTCCTCTTCGAGATCCCCTGCATCGTCGGCGCTCTCCATCATCGTCATCATGTCGCTGCGCACGCCGTCCCGTCATCCAATAGGAGCGGCATGCGGAGCGGCATGCGGAGCGGCATGCGTAGCGATGTGATGGTGGCGACGGAGAGCGAGGATGCCGGGGAAACAGAGGCCTAGCCGGAGCGGCGTGGACACCCCAGTGACGCGGCGACAGCAATGGAAGGCGACATCCAGGGCAGCAGTGACGGTCCGGAGTGGCGGGGACACGTGAGTATAACTTCCAATACTAGCCAACGGCTGTCTGGGCATGCTGGATGTTGTAGTTTTGCATCTGGAGATCCACAGGTTGTAGACCACTGTCCTATACTTTACATTGCACGGATCCCTCAACATACAATGTTTTCAACAAACGATGGTCCATTTGGAACGGATTATCATCGTATGTTGAGGGACCACTGTACTTTATTAGTAGAATATTTAATTAGGATTGAAAATTCAATTAAGAATACTGGAAAAATCATAATTTCCAGCAGTGAATTATTGTTCATGTCTCATTAGATTGTCATATACACATCACTATCAATTAGATTTATAATATAACAAATACTGAGGATTTGAAGGGCATCAAACAGAAAAAAATACACCTAACATCATTAACTAGTGCAGAAGAGGAAAGTCTGGTTCAGTAATCTGGAGATTTACCCCATTCATCTGCCATGTTACTCATCAATCACATTCAGAAATTTGCATTCTAACATATTTTCATACATCCCCCTTCGCATGGCTTGTTGCTGGGAACATCCTGTTTCAGTTCACGGTTCTCAATGTGATATAAGTTTAGATGACTCATTCTGGAAAAAACGATCTTCTGGAGGTTTTTGGTGATACGGATAATGATCTGCAGTCACTGATGCCGGGAATCCAATGTAAGAATAAAATACAAGCTACAGTTAAGAAATTGGGCCCATTAGGCCTAAAACAGTTCCCATTTTACCTACATAACTTCTTGAGCCAGCCTTGGTACCACGTGATTGTACGTCCTTTTATCTGTTTGACACCTCTTGAGCAGCATTTAGTATCGGAAAATAAATTAAGGTGTTAAAAGTATTGCCCACTTCACTTGTATCTGAAAGCAGAAAAAAAAAAGCAGTAGTAAAAGCCGCCTGGGGACAGTACAGTTCTGACCTGCTTCGATGTCCCTCTTACCACTATACATAACTTCAGTTAGAGACAGTTTCCAGAAGAAAAATGCTCCCATGGTGCCAACGCAGTAAGTTCACTTCAGCTGAAAACGCACAAAAAAGCAGAGAGCTATCACTTTTCCATGATGCTGAAAGTAAGATAGTGTCACTTGAGAGGGAAAGGCGGGGGCAGATTCATTTCTCGCAGTCATTTCTTAGCTTTTCAGAAGATGGCAGGATTTTAACTAAACTGGCGCACTTCAGGAATCAATCATTAGAAACCATAAAAAAATTAGGGACTTTTACTTACCAGAATATTGACATGGAGGGTTTAATAACTCCCCGCAACTAATTGCCGGCTGAAGCGATGTCCCATCTCAGCCACCGCCAGGAAGTAGACCAATACATTACACTGTTGATTATCCTATCACTGGCCGAAGCAAGCCATTGCTGTGGACAGCGATTAGCTGATCAGCAGTATAACACGTCGACCACCAGCAACCAGGAAAAATATGGCACCAGAGGACTAGAGCAGTGATACCAGGGCATCCAGGGGCGGACTGACAGGCCAGACCGATCGGACGTAGTCCAAGGGCCCGGCCAGGTACAGGGTCCGCCGCTGCCACCTCTCCTGAGGATCCAGGACACTTGTCCCGGATCCCCAGCAGACAACGCTGCCTTCTCCTGTATGTGCGGCACAGGAACATACAGGAGAAGGCATCCCCTCTGTGTGAGTTGCATCTGCGACCAGGGCCAGATTAGGAGCATCATGGGCCTGGTGCTGAGGATTTTGATGGGCCTACAAGTGTCCGTGACCCAACAGCTGGGTTGCGGCCATTTGTGGGTTGCAGTGCAACTCCATTAACTTACATTATGTGCGACACGATTGACAAACATATGACATAGGTAGGTAGCCAGGTAAGTAGCTTGCTAGTTGGATTGTTAGCTAACTAGGTAGATAGCCAGATAGCTAAGTAGAAGCAAGGTAGAGCAGCACATCCGAACAGCGTCAAGGTGATGTGGGTGCAAGCGGGTCCAATCGCAGCCCTGGTCGCTGGCGGCAGTAATCGACACAAATAGAAAGCATCCCACAGCACTCCAATATAAGGTGAAAAGCAGTGTTGTTTATTTTCTCATTTGTGGCAAGCACAGTCTTTATCAAGCATACAAAAGGGACCAGAGTACTGGTATTTATGTGTGAACACACACAAAATCAATTACAGGGTAATTATAGCAAATCAAAGTGAAAAGGTTAAAAAAAAAAAAAACAATGATTCAGTGTAAAAAAATTAAATACACATACAGTGATCCCTCAACTTACAATGGCCTCAACATACAATAGTTTCAGCATACAATGGTCTTTTCTGGACCATTGTAACTTGAAACCAGACTCAACATACAATGCTACAGACAGTCCAGATCTGTGAAACGTGTCTATAGCTGGAAGAACCGACCAATCAGAATGGGCATTCACTGGTAAAACCCCTGTATTACTGAAGTGCATGCACTGACTGACTGTCTGGTAGCTCCCCCTACAGTACAGGAAGGTACTAGACTTCAGTACAGGTTCTGTACTATTCTTTACCTGTACCAGTCAAAGCTGTCTATAATAGCTGAACTATGATAAGCAAATATGGCATTCATGAGTATGAAAAAGCTAGGTGAGAAATTGTCATCTAACTTTTCTGGGCTCCTGAATGGCATATTTGCTTATCATAGTTGAGCTATTATAGACAGCTTTGACTATATGTTATAGGCTACTGTGAAAAGTACACAACTGCTGGTATTGTAGACAAATACTGTTTTAAGCATAGTGGAGCACATTATAGTCCGCTCATTAGTGCATACCACATACATACATCTAAGCGGTGTACCATTTTGTTCCTGTTAAAGTCTCAAGGGCCTAGATACTGTGAAAGGCCAGCCAAAAGTACACACCTGCTAGTTTTCTAGACAAATACTGTTTTAAGTGTAGTGGAGCGTATTGTACTCCCCTCATACATGCACTAAGTATGTCAGGCAGAGAAGTGCCAGGACCTGCACAGAGGAGTGGCAGAGGCCTAAATTCATCAGTGGCAGCAGGAGACGCAGCGAGAGGCCTGAGCTCCCGGTATCAGCTAGCGGTCGTGTCTCAACCAGAAACCCATCTGCCGTCATCGATTGGTTAATACGGCAATCCACTTCATCACAAGTAACATCTGAGACCCCCAGTCAATAGTCGGTGGGTTCCTCAGACACAACTCTCAGCTGGCATGACCTGGGAGCAGTCCCTGAGGAGGCAGCTGGGGTTCCCCGTGAGGTGGCAGCTGAGCCAGCAAGGTGGTAGCATGGTTGGCAGTCAGCATGGTGGCAGAAGTGGAAAGTCTGGAGCCAAACGTGCCCAGGGTAGACCACCTGCTTCGCAGCAGCCTACCTTCCCGGGAGGTAGTGGAACAGGGGTTCCTGGAGTCGGCGGCAGTAGCTACTCTGCGGTGTGGCAGTTTTTCATCAAGCATCCGGAGGAGGTTAACAGGGCCACATGCAAGATGTGTCGGCAGAAGGTGAAGCGTGGGCAGGGTCCTAATGTTGGCACCACGGCCCTGTGTTAACATATGCAGCATCACCATAAAGCGGCCTGGGAGAACCGTGGCTCCGATGTGGTGTTCCAGCCTGCTGCATCCCCCAGTGGCATGCCACTTCCTGTTTCAGCCAACCAAAGCTCCACCACCTCAGCCAAAGGGAGTTGTGTGTCATACCCATCTTTTGGCACTCCAGATGCTCCTGCTCCTCCTACTTTGGGTCAGCCATTCCGCCAGCAATCCATCTGCGAAGCCATGTCCAAGAGAAAACAGTATGCGCCCACTCATCCAACGACGCAGAAG